>NC_088354.1:32393750-32757500 GCF_036884655.1 Musa acuminata AAA Group
GTTTAGTTTTGAAAAGGAAAAGCTACGGGAGTAGAGAGAGCTATGGACTTTCTTCTTTGTTGGTCACTTCCTTAGAAAACCCTCTCCCTTACCACAGAGGTCATCTAATTTGTTGTTAATGTCGTTTGAATCTCCTCCCATGGATATCAACATTATATAAGGTCTCTTCTGTTTTGCTTTTTCTCGAAAGAGAAATGCACTTAATATTTTACCCGAAGGTCCCTCAAATATTAGAGGAGATATCATATAATGTTAATGACAATTCTATCATTCAGGCATCCTCTAGAGATATAATTAAAATTATTTAGGAAAACTTAAAAATATTTATAGCAGCATGCAAGAGAGAATTAACCATATTGAGACTAAAGAGGTTGAGGTCCACTCTAGTGTCATATGATCAATACCCTAATATCATGTGATCGACACCTCGACATTATGTGGTCGATAGTTCGACACCATATTTCAAACACTATGGCATTATATGGTCAACACAGTGTTATTCCCTAGGTGTTACAATTATCTTCACGATCATTGCACATTCTCCAAATTTAATGTAACACTCATTGTGTAACTATTCTAATATTAATGCATGACTTCGAGAGTAATGATGATGAAATCTTACTATAAAAGGTGTCTCAAGTGTGTTTCCCAACTCTATCCGATACTCTCAACTTATCATTATCATTATGAGATAACTACAAATTCTTCTATTATCATTATGAGATAGCTACAAATTCTTATTTTATCTTTCTCTCTCATTTCCAAATGATACTTGATTGATTGTCATGAATAAAAATATTTTTTTCTTAATTTTCCTAGTCACTTTAGACGTTTATCTAAACATTCTTAACATAGTCAGACAAACTATTATAAATATATTAAATACATAAATTCATTTATTTATATTTTTAATGCATGTCTAGTATTTTTTTTCCCAATACCATCTTTTTAAGATAAATAAATTCCTAGGGTATACTTACCCTTCCGATTCATCGGCACTTCGAAGACAAACCAAAGGCTGATTGATGAATAGAATCTCATGATGTCATATGATATATGTTAAATAGTTTGCTATGGTAGAAGGTACCTTTTTCAACCCTACTATGTTTGATAGAATCTGTAAATTTTTAAATTAGTTTATTTTGTTTTAAAGAGGAAAAGCTACTAGAGTAGAGAGAGCCGTGGACTTTATTCTTTGTTGGTCACTTCCTTAGAAAACCCTCTCATTTACCTTAGAGGTCATCTAATTTGTTATTAATGTCATTTGAATTTCCTCCCATGGATATTTACATGGCATAAAGTCTCTTCTGTTTTTGCTTTTTCTTGAAAGAGAAATGCACTTAATATTTTACCCGAAGGTCCCTCAAATATTAGAGAAGATATCCTATAATGTTAATGATAATTCTATCATTCAAGCATCCTCTAGAGATATAATTAGAATTGTTTAAGAAAACTTAAAGATATTTATAGTACCATGCAAGAGAGAATAAACCATGTTGAAACTAGAGAGGTTGAGGTCCACTCTATTGACATATGATCAATACCCTAATGTCATATGATCGACTCCTCGACACTATGTGGCCGATAGTCCGACACCATATTTCTAACACTATGACATCATATGGTCAACACAGTGTCATTCCTTAAGCATTACAATTGTCTCCACAATCATTGTACATTCTCCAAATTTGATGTGACACACCACTCATAATTAGGAAAGACGCACAACCATTTTGATATTAACACATAATTTCAACGTGTAACTATTGACTTCGAGAGTAATGATGATGAAATCTTACTATAAAAGGTGTCTCAAGTGTGTTTCCCAACTTATCATTATCATTATGAGGTAACTATAAATTCTTCTCTTATCATTATGAGATAACTTCAAATTCTTATCATTATGGATAACTACAAATTCTTCTCTTATCATTATCATTATGAGGTAACTACAAATTCTAATTTTATCTTTCATCGAAATGACATTTGATTAATTGTTATGAATAAAAATATTTTTTTCTTCACTATCCTAGTAACTTTAAACATTTATCTCAACATTCTTAACACAATTGAATAAACTATTATAATTATATTAAATACATAAATTCATTGATTTACATTTTTAATGCATAACTAGCATTTTTTTCCTAATATCATCTTTTTGAGATAAATAAATTCCTAGGGCATACTTACCCTTCTTATTTATCGGCACTTCAAAGACAAACCAGAAGCTGATTGATGAACAGAATCTCGTGGTATCATGTCATCTTTGTTAAATGGTTTGCTATGGAAGAAGATACCTTTTTCAACCCTACTATATTTGATAGAATATGTAAATTTCAGATTAGTTTATTTTGTTTTAAAGAGAAAAAGCTATGAGAGTAGAGAGAGCCGTGGACTTTATTCCTTATTGGTCACTTCCTTAGAAAACCTTCTCCCTTAATGTCATCTAATTTGTTGTTAATTTTGTTTGAATCTCCTCTCATGACTATTGACATGACAAAATGTCTCTTCTATTTTTGTTTTTCCTCGAAAGAGAAATGCCCTTAATATTTGACTCGAAGATCCCTCGAATATTAGAGGAGATATCCTATCTTCTATTTTTGTTTTTCCTCGAAAGAGAAATGCATGATTAGGAAAGACACTACCATTTTGATATTAATATTTTTGTTTTTCCTCGAAAGAGAAATGCATGATTAGGAAAGACACTACCATTTTGATATTAAAACATAATTTCAACGTATAATTATTCTAATATTAATACACGAATTCGAGAGTAATGATCCCGAAATCTTACTCTCAAGTCTTAATACATTTGGCTCTAAGAGACTTGATAAATTAGTCAATACCTTAGACTAGCTTAAGCATAAGCATCTTATGGACTTTATCAGATACATCTCGATATAATTTTGTAGCGTTTGATATAATGTGAATCAAGTGGGTTCAGTGTTTTCCGACACTAGTAAAAGATAAGCATGGAATAGAACCTCGGTTGTTTCTGATTTCACATCCCACTCAAATACCTAGAATTTACAATATTTAAAATATGTTTGGGACACTATCATTGCCCTTTCAAGGCTTCCGGTTTCTATGTTGGATAGCATGTTCAACAAACTCAGCTGAAACTGGATAATTGGATTAGATATTGTATCCCAACCAGGCCGGGAGAACTACCCTCGTCAGTTTGTCTTGCATGCCTAAGAGATTACCCCATGGATACTAGATAGATAACTTAAGCATTCAGCACATCGTAGTCATCCAATCTCTCATTATACTCCATCACCTTCCTCTTGATCTTGGAAGAATCCACCCAGGTCACAAAGTCCTCCATGTTCCTTGTCACGAGAAATGCCGGATCTGTCACCACATCTGGCCCTACCCGGACGTGGCCTTGTTCGATGTATGTTACAGCCTCCCTTAGATGCTCAGCAAACTTTAGGTACACCAAAACAGTAGCCAGCCTGCGTCTGCAACAACAGAACTGCCTTTAGCTGCGCAAATGTGGTTCTTCTCCACTGAAATAACATGAGAAATTGGCTCACGTGTTGAGAACATGTGAGCTACAATTGATGAAACCTAAACATCCACCAATGAGAAACAGCTATAGCATAGTTATTATGAGGTTTATCTCATTGAAAGGTATTGATAAACCAAGCTACCTCATCTACATCCACATTCCCAGATTGATTGGGTATGAGATGGGAACTCAGGTGTGCCCAATTTGTAAATGTTATTGTGTGTGTGTGTGTTTGTAAACTCAAACAAGTCCAATTTGTAGAATAGAAAGCTTCCATACTGATTTCAAGTAAAAACGTGATGTATACCTACAGAAGGAACTAACTGAGAGTTTGTCACACTTGGCCAAGCTCTTTTTTGTTGAGATTACACCCATATTATAACTGCAGCACACGAAACAATTTAGATTAATCAAAATGTAAATAATCGAATTTGTTAGACCAATTCCACAAAAGCACAGAAGTATGATAAACACAATCCTAAAGAAAGCATAAATTGTAGCCAAAGTAAACCATGAAATACAATATATTAGTTGTAAATAGGATGGCATTTGATTACTAAGATGAAACATGCCCTACATATTGCCTTGAATTGCTGTCTTTAGTGAACCCAAATAATACATCACAAACTATAGTCATCAATTGTTACTTCCTAGTTTTCATCTTATAATACAAAGTCTTTTATTATTCTTAATAACCAAGAATGCCCCCCAAGTCAACTCTTTCCTTGAAGGAGATAAACAACTATACAGATTCTAGGCCCTGGAAAGTTCTGTTGGCCAATATAGGTTGGCAATAATTTTTACATCTTAGTTGTAGAAAAAGTCAAACTAAATTCTTTTTATTTTCGGATCAAACTGAATTATGATCTCATTAAACTAAAAAACTAACCCGAGTCACCTCACAGATGATGTCTATACCATTTAAACTCCAGGATTAATCTTCTCCCTTTAATTATTTATTCAAATAATTACCATCACCACATGACAGTACCTAGTTGCCGAATATGTTCCTCTAAGATTGAAAGTGGGTTGCACAATGTCCATCAAATTTACCTCCATATTCCAATAGCATCAGAAAACGTCACAAACATGTGTTGTCACATAACCATAATAATATCCAAATTTTGCTTTCTAAACTTTCCAGATATTAATCCACAAATGAGTTAAACTCTATACATATCCAGATATCTGAATCTCTAAATATACCTTTTAAAACTGTCTATTTAACTGATACAGAAGTTGGCTATTTTACCAGTTTATGTAAAAGCATTTTGCTTTTTTTTTCTTATTCTTCTTTTTACCCCAACATATGCCTTTTGGTGTTCCTATCCAAGGAACATCAATGAGAATTGTTGCTTAAATAATGAGTGATACTCCTATCAAATTCATGGAATAGCCATATCTGCATCACTCTAGATGTATCCTGAATCCAAGTCTACATATGTACAATTCATGTTCACATTCATTTTTTATTTGAACAATTATGGTTTCGACATTTAGCATCTGAATCCACATCGATATTCATGTCAACTGGTACATGTCAATACATATCTGCTTTCCTGATATCCAATCAATGTCCAGTCTGATTTCCCCCTAGCTAATGGCATCACATTAAAAACATATTCGAGCAAAGAGAGCTCATCTGTGTCTAAAACCTCAAAAATTTTGGGCTCTTGATCAGAGCACAAGTATATACCATAAATACTAGCATCAACCAAATATGAATGTTAGGTTATGCAATAAGTGGACAATATAAGGTTGATGAGAGTAAATTAAAGCTGGCACATGGATTCAACAACAAATCCAGACATGACAGCCAGTTCAGGAACCTTGAGAAGATCACATTTGACCTCAGATTCCTTGAATATAACAGGTCAAAAAACCCCATATAAAGAGGGCCTCTCTACCACCAGTATGGGATTTAGAAAGTGATACCACAGATTCCTTCTCACTCTATACTTCATTCAGCTGTTAACTTGAACATCTGATAAGCCCCATCAAAGATTGCCTCGATCCCTTTCTTGGCTGTCTTCAATGATGCAGGCAAAATCTGTCACCTAGACTTGTACTCATCCATTTCAGAAGTCATTTGTATGTGGATTAACAGCACCAACTTACATGGTTCATGGCATTGACTATGATAGAATTCTATCTCAGCCTCCTCAAATTCACCAGTGAAACCACTAGAATTATACTGAGAGCTGATCGATATCAACCAGATTGGATCTTGCAGAAAAATGACAAGATCAGCAGAGAAAGAAAAAAGAAAGAAGGGATAGGAAGAAGAGGAGTTCTAGATTCCGTAGAGAAAAAAAAAAACATTCTAAAACATGTCAGAAAAAAGTTTGTGCGTGAGTTATTATCACTTGATCAGCATATGAACATTATCCAGTCTCATAGAATGGAGAAACTGATTCTCCAAAAAAAAAGATGAGGCACTAACAAGGTAATAGCTTTCTCCTCTTGAGTAGAATTGATATGACATTCAGTCTGCAACAATCAGAAACCACTCAACGATTCTTCTAAGAAGAATTTCTAAGAAGCAATTGACACAACTGAGAGTAGGAAGCATCTATTTATTTTATTCATAGGAAAAAGCAAGCACAATATATAAGTAGAACCCTGCTGATATGTAAAGTGCATCATACAGAATACCAATCAAAAGCGTTCATGTTTGGATACCTATAATCACAGTCCTAAGGAAGCTTTTAGTCTCCAACTGCAGAAGGCTTTATGAGAGGACAGCCTTCTGAGAGGACCAAAAAGACATGCAATAACAAGTTGATCACTTACACATACAGTCAATTCTAGCAAAGAAAAAAACTCACAATGAGTATTGAAGCAAATCATGAAGAACCCACTTTCCAAAATTACCAATTCATAGAACTTCTACGAGGAAGACAAATTAATCATAGCATCTTAAACAAAGAAAAGGCTCGGTCATCTAATGGACTTACAGCTTTTCCAGCAGGGCATCTGTCGTCTCGATACGGAAAGGGTCTCTGGGATCCATTTGCTTCAAGACGTGCACTAGCTTCTGCACCATCCTGCATATACTCGAATACCTAACAATCGAAAAAAGAAAACTCCTATAAATATCAACCAAAAGAGCAACCTTGCTGCCAAAAATTAAGGGAGAGGAAAGTGAACAATATACTTCTTGTAGTCATCTCTCTCGGTGAGGTGGTAACGGCGCGTGACGAGGGCTTCTCGGTGGCCGCCCTCGCGTTTGTACTCGATGAAATTGACCTTCTTGAGGAGCTTTTTCTCGTGGAACTTCAACTTCCTCATCTTTGCTCACTGCTCCGATGGATCAAATGAAGAAGAAACGAAACCTTCAAGTCCCGATCACACCTTTCAAACTGCGAAGTGAACAAGGGAGGCGCAAGAAAGAACGATGTTTAGGAGAGTCCCATCCGATTCAATGAGTTGATTTGTTTACAGTTCAATACTAATCATGCAGGATTTCTTTCGGTGGCATTCTGAGCTTTTAGCGACTTCTAACAGAGGAGGAACAGGATGGTGGTGAGCGCCGCCGTTGAGGGTGGCGGCGGAAGACGGTTGCGCTGTGAGCGGACCGCGGTGAGCAGGATTTAGGGCAGAGAGGACACGGAGGGAGCCGACGAGGTCGGGGCTCGTTATAACTTATTTATTTTATTTATCTATTTTTATAACAAGTGACTACTTTTATAAAAAAAAAAGATCATATTTTACATTTTTTTCAAAAAAAATCCCTTTTATTTTTTTCAAGCAATAATTTTAATTTTAAAAATATCTAAAATATCCTTCAAAAATTTTCTCGTTAAATTTTTATAATCTTTTTTATTAGTTTTCAACTGTTATAGTGTTTTCTCGTTTATAGTATTTTTCAATAGTATTTATAGTATTTTATTAAGATATTAAAATATTATTAATATTATTAAAAAATACTATACATGACATGATATTATGTCCTTTTAGTAACACCATTAATCATAGACTATTATAATACTATACTTTTAGACTTATGATTGATTCAGTTTGGATTTAGAGTCTATTTAAATCTTTTACTATGCTTTCGAGTAAGGTCTTATAATATTTTTATTATGATAGTCAAAACACTATAACAAGTGAAAAAACTTTGAGGGGTAATTTGAGTATTTTTAAAATAGGGGTATTGATTGAAAAATACCCAAAATGTGAATATTTTCTAAGAAATTTATCATTTTAGTTTTTCTTGCATATTAAAAATAATTATTTGTGTTAAAATATAGTATAATAGTAATAAAATTATGAGATTGTTGAGGAATAAATCAGATTATTTCATTCTATGTTTACACGTACAAGGTCCAATTTGATCTCCATCAAATAGCTAGGTTTTTTTTCTTTAACCCTCTTAAATAGCTTACATAATATATTCGAATTTAGTTTTAACCCATCTAAATTACGAGAGGAATGTTAGAATCATGGTTTTGTTTTATATATTGATCCATCGAAGAGACCCGAATGGTATTTTGATTTAGTTTTATATCAATTTATCTGATAGACCCGAATAATATTTGGGTTTTGCTTCAGAATAGTTTCATATCATCAAAGTTATATGAGAGGGGATGTTTTTTAAACAAAATATAAAATAGTTTTATTACATAAATGACATATATGATGTTCACATGTGAATTCGAACCTAATCAACTTAGATACCTTAATAGAAATACGAGAGATGTTTAAATCATAATTTTATGTATCAATCCATCAAATATACTTGATTATGGTTCGGTTTGAATCAAAACCAAATCAGGTCTATAGTTTGGTGGTTTCAAACTGAATCCTACTGAATTACAATGGTTCAATTTCAATTCTATTTTGAACTTGCTAGAAAAATAAAAAACCTAAACAATCAAATATCCCTCCAAATGATTAATTTAAGGAGCAAATGAAAACCAAAACCGCATAGAACTGGTTCGGTTCCGATTCTTTGACATAAATTAGACAATTATGATATTTCAATAAAAACTTGTATCGATATTGACGTGATACTCTTATGTTTCTCCACAGAAGAACAACCTTCTATTCTCATGCTTAAAACACACAGTCTTACATTAACATGTGTTCAATTGGCTCAAATCAGGTACAAAGAAAAAAAAGCATAGAATCATAACTTTCGTAGCAAATAACACACATCGTCATTGTCTTCCTCCAAAGCATCCAAAACTACATGCTTTGATCCATTTCTTCGAGCTAAGGTGGCATGGATCATCACTTGGCCATTGATCCTTCCAAAAACTCACTCTTGAGAGCCAAAGGCCGGTGCACAACGTCCATGATGGCTTCGGCGGTGATGACCTGCAAAGACGAAGGGTGCGGGTTCTGAAAGCAATCGACCAACCATGAGGAGAAGTCAAAGACGGGCTTAAAACGAAGGATGATGATAACAATATGCCCAATCACTTTGCCAGTGCATGTGAGTATGGTGAGAGGCTCCATGTCGAGAGGAGGAAGGAGAATGTAGTAGCAGGAGGAGAAGGGGAGAGGCCTGAGAGATGCAATGAAGGGCAGTGGGTGTAGAGTGGGTAGTGATGCCTCATTTGTAGTATGTCTGCACTGCCTACTACTATCCAAGGCCACAAACAACAAGCTCGCACCAAATAGAAAGCCTTCAACTTGCGATTAGGTGTGAATTCTATTTGGTTTTCACTCAACTTCGGTTGTTTTTGTTGATCTATTCAAGGAAATAGTTTTGTTAGTTTGTTAGATGATAAACGGATCGGATTCTTTAGATCCTTAAGGCCTTTTCCACCCGCTTAATTTATTAGTATACGGGTCAAGTTTGGATTATGAGAATTAGGCAGAAAAACCCAATCTGTTGAGCAAAGGTAAAACTATATTAGATTAAATCACTAAGAACAAAAGAGAGGCCTGCGGATCATCCGTTGTGTACAAAAAGGAGGAAGAACGAGTGTTCTCATATCTTTCACCATTTGTAAAAATAAAAATAAAAATAAAAGGTAGGTGAGACACTTTCACCATATTAAGTTTGTAAAAATAAAATAAAATATCACAAAAATAGATCTCAGCAACCACGGGATGGGAGTGAATCCCTGGATAAAATTTAGTATGGACAAAGAATTATACTTGATCCACATGTGAGTTAGTTGAAGGTGGTCAAGAACCCTTCCAATATTGTCAATGCTTCAGCCATAGGAGGGTTGACTACCTTTCAAGGGCTACCACCGAGCCAAAAATGAGAGTTATCAATGTTCAAAGTGTAAAATCCTACCATCGCACGAGGTCAACATAAATAAATAAGATATCAAATGCAAGAATAATTAAAACTCACCGGTAGTCTCATGGGTTGTCTCCTAAGATCTCAACAAAGCCCATAGGATCCTAAGCAAACTAAAGGAAGTCATTGGTAGCAAATAAGGTCTTTCTCAAGGGTAAAAAAATATTGGCAAAATAGTTACAATACTTGATATCGTTACGATTGTTCCACAAGAACCAAAAGAAATTATAAATAATGCTAAGGAGCTGGTCTTTAGGGGAGTCATCAAAGGAGGAACCCTCCTTAATTAAGGACCTTGAGACCAAGAAAAGAAGAAACAGAATCTGAGATGAAAGTGCTACTATAAAGTAGCCCAGAATTAAAAGTGATAATCCAACAAAATACGTAAAGAAGAGTTTAGATGCAAATGGTAAACATAAGTCTTGTCGATAATAATATGATAACATATATGTAGTTGAAAATAGAAAGTGATTCTAAGAAAGTTTTCATAGGAATATCTTGATTTTGGGAACAATCCTAAGACACCACATCACCTTTCAATTAAGTTTCCTCAAGAGTGTAATATCTGAAGAGGTAGGGATTACTTATTGTATACTATTTGAAAGAGTGCTAGTGGACGAGGGGTCCTCTCAAATATCAATGTTGTTTCTATTTTCATTGATCTTTTAGAATCCATCCTTGATGGGAAGGATCAAGGATGTAAGTTTTCATATTTAGCCAAAAATATTTTAACTCAAAGGGTGTCATGAGAGTTAAGGATATATATAATACACTTAGCACAAATGATTTTCTTAACTACTAGAAGATTATAAATACTAAAGCCATCTTCAACTTTGGGTAAGATCATGGTATTCGTATTGATAAGATTTATTTTGTTCTTTTGACTATCATTCTAAAAGAAGTCTCTAAATAATTTAGAAAGCATAGAAATGAGTTTACCATATATCTAAGAATTGAGGAGGATTTGAGTAGGAAGTCTCTAAATTAGGAATTGAGGAGGATAGCAGGGACTTGTGCCAACCTTGGATTTTTCCCAATGCTTTATCAATCAAGGTGCTTTGATACATATCCTGCCATCCATCTTTAGAGGAGAATATTTTAGCAGCCAGCTGCCCTCCTTGATACCTAGGTTAGAGCATATAGAGTGCTTAGTCATTGGGCCTTATTGGGAAGAGAAGTAAATGTTTGATTTATCAATGTTGACTTTAAGATAAGTAAGAGATTCAAAGATTTCCAAGATTTTAAGCATTCGGGAGCAGGATTTGGAATTGGCTTTAAAGGATAGGAGAAGATAATATGTGAATATGAGATAGAGATTTTAATACCTTTAATATTGTAGGGTGTCATCAATTGAAAAAGGATTAACTCCCTTCTTTTCACAACTTTAGCAATAACAGAAGAGAGGATTTGCTGAACAATTATGAATAGGTAGGGTGACAAAGAATCTCTTTCCCTTATCTCATGATTACTCTTAAACCAATTTGAGTGCTCACCATTGATCAAACAAGTAAAGATATGGGAGGTAACACATGATGCAATCTTATTAATGAGTTTAGGAGGAAAGTTTATGAGATTTAGAGAGGTTTTGGTGGCTTCCTAAGAAATCAAATCAAAAGTTTTTTCTAAATCTAACTTTAGAAGGACATATAAATTTTTATCCTTAGATAGGCACATAAGAACAAGCTCCATAGTTATAAAGATGATATTATAAATGTTTCTACTTTTGATAAAAAGTAAATTGTTTGGGACTGATCAACTTGCTTACATATAATTTAAGATAGTTGACAAGGAGTTTGGTAAGGATTTTGTAGATCATATTGCATAGTGCAATGGGGTCTAAAATCCTTGATGTAAGCAGCAGCACTAGTTTTAGGAATAAAGACTAGCAAAGTGTGGCCCCAAATTTAGGAAATGGGAGCTCATCAGGAGTAAAAGTTAGTAAAGGAGGCCAGCATATTATCTTGCCAACCCTCATCTGAGAAAGAGCTAGTTTGATTTCAACAAACGAGAAAAACCTAATAAATGAGACATAATCAATCAGAGCTCTGAGTCTAGATTAGGTAGTTGGCAAAGGGTAGCATACTAGTCTGCCAAGAGGGAAAGAATAGAGTTAAAGTGTCTAAGCAATCAAGAGAGTCATTGGTTTTGATGAGCCAAATCTAGTTTTTCCATCTTCTAAGGGAGCACATATTCTAAAAATATCTAATGCTTTTATTCTCCTCATTGATCCATTGAGCTTTCGATCTAGTCTACCATTTAATATGTCATTGTCTATTAAGGGCAAACAGCTTATTGGATAGACTTTGCAACTTTCGATCAGGGAGGAGTGAAATTGTGTTTAATAGATGATTTGAAATCATTATTAAGGAGCCAATGGAGATCAAATTTAAAATGTATAAGGTTTTTTTTTATCTTTCTAGGAAAGTGACCAAATCCAATAGAGAGAGGAGAGTGATTGGAAGCTACACTCACATTAGAGCACCATCAATTGATTCAGTTACATTTGTTGGTCACAAACTCTTGGTGACCATGAGTAACTTCTCAGCTCAGACATTTGGTTCATTAGCCTTCTCCAACCTAATCTTCTTTAAAGATGAAAGCAACACTACTTATGCAGCAAATGACGTGCATGGGAGGGAGTCTCAACAGGCATGCACAACATGATCGTCTTCGACTCGTTCCTTGGAGTTGTGGTGGCATGGAACATGCATGGCATGTTCATTCTTTGGTACAGCTTAGTTCCTAGAGCCACGCAGCTCGTGGACGGCGTCCATGATGGCCTCGGTGGTGACGGCGCGCGGAGGTGGGGGGCGCGGGTGCTGAAGGCAGTCGACAAGCCGCCGGGCGAAGTTGAAGGCCGGCTTGAAGCGGAGGACACAGATGGCGATCTGTCCGATCACTCCGCTGGTGCATGCGAGTATGGTGAGAGGCTCCATGTCGAGAGCAGGAAAGACAGTAGGAGGAGGAGGCCTGAGAGATGAAAGGAAAGCAGTGGCTCATTTATAGAGTTTGTGCGGTGCCTAACATCCACGTATGTAATGGTCGAGAGGTATTGTAAGCAAACAAACAAGCTTGCATCAAATAATGTTATTAGGTTGTGAATTCTGTTGTGTTTTCCTCTATTTACTTGTGTAGTTTTTCTTTTCTAATTCAAGAAAATGATTTTTGTTAATTATTCATACGATGGGAATTCTTTATATTGGATAGAAAAAATAGAATCTTAATTAATAGGGTTCGGATTCAGATCAGAAAAAAAACAGTATTTCTTTCCAACCAATAAATAGCTATAAAGCTTAGCAATATAATAAGACAAATTGAAATATCATCTGCTTATTGGAATGAATATTATAATGGTGATGTAGCAAAAATGGGTATTATTAGATAAAAGATGGATCCTAAAATTCTAAGGATGATGTTTGGTTTTGGAACCGCAAATTTGTTCATTTAAAAAAAGAAGGAAAAGAATATGATAATAAACATTGGTGAGTTGTAAATGTTTTCAAGCATTTTTACCTTTTTCTTTTCTAATAGTTACAACAAAAAATATCTACAATAAAATAAATTAAATCCAACATAAAAAAATGACAAGTAAAAGGATCATTCAACCTATAAGAGTGTCAAGAAATAGAACAAAAAGAAGAGATGTTTTTAATAACATCCAAATAATTTTTTGTATATTTGTCTTGTAAATAGCATACACAGTCCCACATACAACTAAAAATTTAGGTGACTGTTAAATGCAACGCATAATAATGTAGACTGGTTTTAGGGTTATTGGTGATTTGCAAAAGCCAAAATATTAAGTGGGGAGAGGGATTAAGACATGTTTGCAAGCTCACCTTTGTCGTAGGAGCAGTTCAGTTCAGGTCACCCTTTCAGCATGGATGGACTGTGTGTTGGTAGTGTTGTCACCTTGACAAAACTTTGTGCTCATTGGAGTCTTGTGAGTTCGAGTTGGATTGTTGAGAGAGAATAAAAAGATGAGAAGAAGAAGAGCCCCAAAAGCTCAACTCAAGATCGACCAAGAAAAACGTTAATTCACTGTTCATGCAGAAAAGTAACGATCCTAATAAATGAGAAAACCATTTCAAACATTATTGCACAAACAGAACATGTAAAACTAGGAATTTGTAACTGTTAATCAGATAATTTTGAGAGCATTAAATTTAGGGTTAGTGGGAAACCCAACTTCAAATCATGTTATGTCTTGGGATCATATATAATCTTGAACTTATGATGATTTCTAGTTCTTACTTTTTTTAATATTGTTGTCTTACAAAATATAATTGTTTAACTTATTAAAAAATCCTCAGTAATTCCTTTTTTTGATTCTTTGAATGATTCTCCATGACTAAACTAAAAACTATTTTTATTCATGTAATTTTGTTTTTTCCTGAATCATTTTCATATTGGAAAATTTTTATCATAAATTTCCTTTTCATTCAAGCCAAATTATGCATCAGAATAATGTAGGCTATATATTGGGATATTAGCCTTCTTTATTTATTGTAAATATAATTGGGATATTAGGGTTGGTAAAATGATTTTACATTTCTTAACAGGTTCCAGGTTACTTGAGAATCCAAGTTATGGCTTTGGTGAAGAGAAGTGTAGGAGAAAAAATAATTTATTTTTTGTCATGTATGAAAAAAAAAAATCCTTTAATATAAAGGATTATTTTTCCATGTAAATATCATCTCAAATTTATATGCATCTAGTGTTTCCTCTAATACATAAATTTCTGTAGAGTTTTATGTTAGAAATTGTTTAGATTTGGATTAATTTAAGAGATTTATTCTTTATTTTTGTTATGTTTACATGGTAAATGATTTAAAATTTTTAAGAAGATAAAGGAGTAAAACTTTTTTCTTTTCTCTCTCTCTCTCTCTCTCTGTGTATATATATATATATATATATTCTCTTTGGTATTCAGTAAAGGAGCTATTGTTCCATGTAGCATAGGATATTTAGCTTGTAATTGCATCTGGTATGATTTATATGACCCAAATCAAAAAGCCCTGATGTAACAACTTAGTTTATCTTTCTTATACGTTCTATGTTGCTTGTTTGTCATACAAGTAGGTCACAACTACGACACAGTGAGTTCACCATGGCAGCTCGACCAGGCGTCCGTTCCTTCCTGCAAGTTACATTGCAGCGATCTACAGTTCATCGTGCTCTTCCAAAAGAAGAGCCGTGACAGGTCAATGAAACGTGAGCTGGGGCTGCGTGCACACCACCACCACCGACGAGTGAACGCGTGCCCGCGAGAAGTCCGCCGCCTCCAGCACTTTGCTCACCAACAGTTTCCACTTCACCTCGTCCTTCTTGCTCTGCTGCCTCAACCTCTCCTTGAAATGCCTGCAACCACAAGCCGTAAGCATGGAAGGAGGAGTCCTCTAAAGGAATGGACCGATGACCATGAGTGGGTTACCTACTACCTGCAAAGCGGGACTTTGCACCCGTCCACCTGCGAGCACAGCCGCGAGTGGAGCTCGAGAAGCTGCCACATCCTCTTGCAGTGGGTGCAGCCACCGAGCACTCGGTTCTTGCAGCCGGCGAAGTGGCGGACCAACGCTTCTAGGCCTTTGCAGGCGGGGAAGTTGCAGGGCGCCGCGTTCTGCTTCAGAACCTTGTCGTGAGGCCCGATGGTGCGGCACCCGTCCCTGCAGATGTGGACCAGCGCCTCCATCGCTTCGTGCAGCTGCAGGTAGATCTTCCTCTCCTCTATCTTCCTCACTCTCTCGATCTTGCTCTGGTAATCGGAACCAGGTGGGTGTTCATCGACCTTGAGAGCTAAAACGAGAAGGATAAAGTGTGCCCAAGGAGCTTACTGAATCGTCATCGATCACCGACTCGAGAAGCTCCTTCTCGAGCACGGGGTCACTCTGCCTCATCACCTTCCACCCCCCGGAAGCAGACACCTCCTTGAACTGCTTCACTATCAACCGGTGGCAGAGGAGGCAGAGGCGGGGCGCGTCGCAGAGCCTCGCGAGCTGCAACGCGTCCACCGCGTTCTCCGTGGTGAGCAGGCCTCTCTCCAGCTGCTGCACGCACACCATCTTCAATGATGGGATCACGAATGCATGCGACAGCACCAGCAGATGCAGCACGAACTCGTTCATCTCTTCCTCCTCGTAGCTATCAGAACAAACACAAGATATCAACGGGTCCAGCGATTCCGAGTCGCAGTGTGTAAGCTGTTACCATGATGTGTAGAGGAAGCGAAGAAAGATGCGGACGGCATTGTGAGGAACACCGCGGATGGAGATCGCCCTCCGACGCCCTCCTCTTCTCTTGGACTGCTTCAGCATGGTCTTGATCACCGGCGAAGCCATGCCCTGTTCATCACAAAGAAACGTCGAACCAACCAGAAGAACACCGTGCTTCGATTCTCGACAGGGAAGATGGGGGAAGGGGACGTACAAGAATGCTGGCGTGGGCCAGAATGATGCCGTCGTTGGTGTAGACGCCGACATCGGCTCGGTATCCGTCGGCGAAGAGCCGGTGGAGTAGATCCCTGGTCAGGTTGTCAGCCATGCAGCAGCTGTGCTTGGCCAGCCTCTCGCAGTTGTTGCTGGTAGCAGCTAAACTTAGGACTGACGGTGGCTGCGGGCAGCACCTATGGATGCTCATCTCCCACCTCTGATCTGCCATTCGCAAGCTTTTTCTTCTCCTCCTCTTCCCTTCACGGGGATCGCAATCGTGCATCAGTTACATCTCATCTAATTCTAAATTATGTGCCAAATGTCATCAAAATCAAAGAGAAATCTTACAAGCTAGAGGAATGCATGTCATACCAGGAATGTTAAGGGACAAGAACTACCCTTTCCTTGATCAACGAGATTAAACGAGAAGAGACGAACTTGTTCAAGGATCAAACGAAGAGCTTGGGAACATGTACGGATGTGGCCCGAGAATGAGCTCTGCTGGAATTGAACAGAGATGAAGATGGCGCAGAGATCTCACCTCGAGGAATCTGGCTAATGCTTGGCTTCTATATATCTTCGGCATTGCGCCTCCCTGCACAGGGGTTGTAGATGGTAAACACCCTGTGCCATGCAAGAATGTGTTGTCTGCTTCCCCTTCCACGTCTTCAGGAGATGTAATGGTGGTTCCCAGATGATTACAGGATTAGCCTTCGGAAATGGTGGCATGCAACAAAAACAGCGATGACCATTCATGCAGCTGGTCAATTCTGTGGCAGGTTTGATGCCATCATTCGAGAAAGACCAGGTCAAAATCTAGCGGGAAGAACAGCCTCATGTTTCTAGTTCGCCGCATCTAATTTTGGGACTGTGGGACTGGAGGATTATTTGTCAATCGAGAATTGCTCATCAAGTGATTAGATCGGTGAATTTTTTTACTAGATTAAATGAAACTTAAATTATAGGTAGTTATTGATAATCTCCATTTAGAACTTTCTTTAATATATTGGATATTTATTTGCCTTTTGTCCCCTTCGAAGTTAGTTTTGGTTTTTTGCCTTTTTTTTAATAATCCATAGTGTAATTAGTTTTCAATTTAATTTGTGCTGGGTAATCCATATAGAAATATCACTGGAAATCCATATGAGTAATCATCATTTCTAGAATCATTCTTAAAGTTTATTTATTTATTTATTGAGAACTTCATGATAATTTACAACAAATCCTTTTCGATTACAATCTATAAGTACATAATATGGTAAAATGACTCAACTAATGAATATATAATGTGGAAGTTAAATATAAAAAGGAACTCGAACAATTTATTTGCCAACCACTCTCAAGAAACCACAAGTCAATTAGTCAAACAATCAATAAAACATTTGCTTTAGTACAAAAAGACACGAATAATCCGTTCCGGAACGACCAAACTTCTTTCTCTACGTACATAAAGTATTATTAGTTCTTCATTGCCTATTTTATTTTGATTTAAAATATTATTTTGATCATTTGAAAATTAGTTTCCTTGAGCTTTAGATTTATTTACTCTCTTATTATTACTGGAAGCTTTTTCACAGACAACCTCTGTCAGGAAATGACATGCAGGGGATTGTTGATATCCATGAAAATATAATATATTTACAGACAACCTCTGGCAGAATCCATTTGGTAGCGTAAGACATTTCCTTTCGCTTGAAAGTTATCAGGATCTTACAAATGAATAAATTCTGAGGAATTAAAAAAAAAAAAGCTTCAAATCTTAGTTAATTGAAAAAACCCATGGCAGCTAATTAAATGGATCATCAAGTACATTTAATATTAAAAAATAATTTCTGTGTTTGTGAAGAGCTCATCCATTCCACTAAAAGAAAAGCCAACCGATGCTGGAAATAATGCCAAAGATGTCACTGATCAACTCAATAGCAACAGGAAACACAAAACTGCAGCAACTGCATTCATGTGGATGTTGGCAATAGAAAGACTAGATATCTATGCCCCAGTTACTTCTTCACCTTCCATCTGGACATCTTCAGCAGGTCTGTCTACCTTGGCACCCACATCCTCCTTGTAGTCACCATGGACCTGCAAATGGCAATTGTCAAGGAGACTGAAGAAAGAGGGCATTGAAACCCATTTGATTAACCTACAGATTGCCATTGTTCACCCAGTCATGTCAAAAGAAAAAGGAAAAGAAGGGATAAGAGTACCTCCATAAGCTTCCCCAGATCGAATTTGGGAGCCTTGAGAATTTTGACTTTGCGGATGAAAACATTCTGCAAGGGGTAAATGCTTGTTGTTGCTTTTTCAATTTCCTTACCTATGACCTCTGGTATGAATTTCTGTACCAAATCCTTCAGATCACCAGTTGTAGCTTGATTAACCATAATCTCTCTCATCTTGCGGCGTATCTGTGACCACATAAGAAGGCATGACTAAAACTGTCCCTCCCCACCCCCCACAATAAATACAATAAATATCAAATGCATTTTACAACAAATTTACCTGTCTGATCTGACTAGATTGGGCGTAACACGTGCGTTTAACCTGATTTGGGCGTCTCTTAGTGAAGCCAATACAAAACATCCTCAAAGTGTAATTGTCGGTCGTCTTCACATCAACATGTGCTTCAATTAAAGTCTGCCACTTTCGGACTACGTATCTAACCTTGTCAGTTGTCAGGTCCATGCCCTACATAAGTAAACAAAATAAGATGGTTGAAAATAAAGAGTTAAGCACAATAGTGCAAGACACATACCCAGAAGTTAGTTAAAACATTCTTCCCTTGCACATCCTCCGCACGAAGCCGGATTTTTCTGTGCGCCTGGTCCTCATCATTCTGCAGGTCAGCTAAACAAACCTCAAAAACTCTGTGCTTCAAACCTTCAGATGCAATCTGAGATGACAAGAAAGATCTTCAACACCTTTAAGCAATAAAAAATTCAGCTCACCACATACACCAAGAACATTAATGTCCAAACATATTCCTGAATGAACCATTAGAAATGAAAACCACAAAATTCAAGCAATTCAAATAAATAATGCCAGATGGTATATTATGAAAAGCAAAAAAGGTCAAATCTTATGGCAATCAGAGGTGACATGCGAAATGGTCGGGTTGTGTAATTGTTTTTTATTTAGGCTTGAAGTTACAAAGAACAATCTCATACCAAGAAAGCTTTATGGTTATCTCTTCACCTCTATCATTTCAGGTTTGAGAAATGATTTAATTTTAACTTCAATAGCATTTTAGTTGACAAAACCTTATAGTGCAATGTTTTCAATAGGCGCTCAACGCTCACCTAGACGTTCGGACGATGCAAGGTGAGGCCTAAGTGCCTCGAAATATATTGGGGGGAGTTACTTCAAAGAGGCATGACTCAAGCATGTGCCTGAGCCCAAGCACTGGGTGACTTAGGCATGCACTTGAGACAATTGAAAGTTGGGTTCAATTTTGAGAGCCTAGGTTCAATCAATTTAAATTAGTTGGCTTAGTTGAGCCAACTAATTCAACAACTTACTCCTGTATAAATTAAAATATCCAGTTTCAAAAATAGAACTTCATGGTCATAGAAAATAATTTCATTCGACACAAAATATGGATTAAAAATGTACTCAAAGATCCACAAATTTAACCCATTGTTATGCATTTAGGCATGTATGGTTGATAATCCAATTCAAGTACCACATATGTATTATTCCTTTAACATTCATTTGAAGTATCACCATTATGATACATTCAATCTTTAGATTCTGCATAGAGATATCATATCTTAGAACCAAGAATGACAATTTGTTTAAAAATTTGGTGTGACAACCAAGAAGGTGAGGTATGCCATCCACAAAACACTTGGAAGCATGGTCGAAGACCAATGCAAGTCTCAATAATATTGTTGTGCCTTCTCCAAACTCTTGTGATGGTGAAAATCTTTAAGTAACTATGAATCCATTGCAACATTGTGGGCTTCCGATTCTTACTTGGTTTCACAAACACATATTATAGCTAAAGCATGTTGAAGCCCAAGGGCACCCAGTTAACCTCAACTGAACTGAAAGCAGATATTTGACTTAGTTACGTTTTAATTAACAAAATGTCTATGAACCATATTCTGTACATGTTTATTTCATTGTGTATATTATTTATTAGCTCAAAGTGCAACCCAAATGTTTATCAACCATATTCAATACATGTTTATTTCATTGTGTGTATTATTTATTAGCTCAAAGTGCAACCCTTCTCTCATTTGATTCTACCGGTGTGGGAATTCTCGTAATATCTAACATTGATCATATCTGGACTAATTCATCAAGAGAAAAAAAGTGCCCCTTGTAAGTGCATGATTGTAGGATTCACACTGAATTAAAAAGTGAAGCTGGAGCATCCGGATCAATTAGTTTTAAACATACCTTATTATTTATCCTTCCCTCCGGCTTCATTATCTTTTTTCTACTTTTTGAAAATAATTTTCTAACGTGTAGACAATAGATTATGATCTCCTCCATAGATAAGAACAGAGCAACACTCCTTGATCAGCCCATAACAACAAGCTTAAAAAAGAACTGATATTTAGAGAAGAACATCTGAAAAAAAATTTAGCAGACGATGGTACACCATCCATGGACAAAGTTTAACTCCCAAGAATTGCACCCATTCAACGCAATCTCACTCCCACCTGAGTCTGATAGTTAACTAGAAACCCATATCCCGCAAAATTTTTCTCTCTGACAAAGCAAAACTTTCTCCAAGGGCTCATACATTTCAGAAATATTATCTTATAATCCAAAATGTAAAACAATTTCAACAATCGACACATAAAGATCTCATTTTGACCATAAAAAAAAACACCGAATGCTTCTCGACGAGACACATAAGCAGAACCAGAAACAACAACGATAGCGATAACACACCTTGGTGCCCTGTGTCCTTGAAACAAGGGTCTTGCCAATGTTCCTCACGTTGAAGACTGAAGGAGCCTTAATGTCGTACCAATCCTTCTTCGCGAAAGGATCAACCCTAAAAAACGTCAACCGGAGCACGAGAAAGCGTCAGATACAGCAAGAGAGAGAAGAAAGGATGGCTGGGGCCAGAACTCACGCCTTCTTCTTGCCTCCCTTCTTCCCCTTGGAGATCCTCTTGTTCTTCCTGAAGCAAAGGAGAGAGGGGGAAAGAAGAGTAGATGAGAAAAAGGAAGCGAAAGGGTAGAAAGAAGATCAAGAGACGGACAGATAGAAGAAATCCCAACCCGACCGCCATGGCTGCGGCAGATCCTCCACCTCCAAAGCGTTTCGGCGCCGACGATGGACGATAAAGAGGCTGCTGCCCTATAAAGGCTTTATCTATGTCACTTTTTACATATTTATCCTTGTACTGTTTCGAAATAGCTTATTTGTCTTTGTAGATCTTATTATAGCTTAATATGTTTCTCCAATAATAAGATAATCGAAATCTAGATTATATATTAATTTAAAATACCTTTATACCCACAATATTCTTATATTTTAGGTTTTTTAATATATATATGTTGAATTTAAAATTAAAAAAATATAAAAATCATTATCTTTAGAGGGATATATATATATATATATATATATTTAGAATCTTGTATGATTGTGACATTTGGATTTGAAGCTTGTTAATCGGACGATCGATATTTGAAGATTTTAAAGCATTTAATAGATTGCCTTCCTGAACCCATTTAGTGGCATAGTTTAATTTGACGGCCCCCTATTAATTGGGCTCGTAAAGCCCATTAGCCTTTTGGTCCAACGATGTTTAATATCTAAACCTCACATATCATACTGATTAGGCCGAAAAAGTAATAATTTTTACCATTTCATCGTACACTTTATTTTAATATTTTATTCTTTTCTTGTGATTTACAGTTTTTGTAAGAGTTATATGATGATCTAAGAGGATATGAAAAGGGATTGTTATATCATAGTCATTTAGGTCTAAATATTCATTAAGGGTTGATTATAAATAAATAAATATATATATATATATAATTTTTTATTGGACTATAATAAAATTTGAGGATGAGATGGATTTTATTAGACTTTGGGATTGAGCTTATATGATACTATCAAAAGAGATATCAGATATAAATCTTAAAATACATATAGAGATAAGTTTTCATGAATCACTAATCATCTCTTTTTAAAAAGGGTTATATGGTATTCATGTAAATGTACACACTTGTTCTTATCCTACCCACCACTTTTTTACTATGAGGCATGTTACATTCATCCAATGAAAATTCATCCTTATAAAAATATTATAAATCTGACATTTCGTACTGTAATAGCCAAGATCCTTAGGTGGAATGTTCTCAAGAGTGAGAGGCTTTACCTATCTATTTTTTTCTTTTCCCTCCTCCCCACCACCCTTCTCTTTCATCTTCAATCATCATAACAATATCATCACTATTATAGCAGCAACACCACCACTAAAATAAGTAATAACATTAATCACTAATGGACATCAACATATCCCCCATCGACAACTACCACCTTACATATCACCTTTTCTATCCTGTGCTTGATCGTTGTTTCACTGCTCAAAGCCAAGAGCATTATTTTTTTATTATTATATTAATCCAATCCCTTGATTTAGGATTAGCTCAGTATACTTCACCATTTAACTTTTTCACCCAAAGTAAGCTTCTAACTCCTCTTATTTTAAGCTTGCTTATAGATTTATTAAATGGAAGATGAGTTAATATCTTTATTGCTACCACTTGTCTTTTTCAAACTTACTGACTACATCATTTCTCATTACATCTTTTATTTTTTTTATCATCACTCACCCCTACATTAGATTTTATTTTTTTTATCATCACTCACCCCTACATTAGATTCGCATCAAAGCCTTGGTCGAATCATTTTTTACTTCTTATATGACTTATTTTATTTCTTTGTATCGTCATTTACTTTCAGTAATTTTTAACTTTCATTATCAATATTGTTCTATTTATTTTTAATACTTAGACACCTCCAAATAAACCCAAATTTAACTCATTTGTAATGCTTTGAGTCCAAAATAAATTCTAAAATTTTAGACAAAAATATCACTTATAACCTCTCCAAACACCCTAAAATTTCAATTCTATCTTGATGGTCCAAATTACACATATTCTCATTATATGACTACCTATAGTGGAATCGCTTACCATCCAATGAGCCTATAAATCTAGGATAACCTAGGATGGATTTAAGTCAGGTTATACAAGTGTTGGATTAAATCAATGCTAAACTTGAGGCTATGAAAGTCCATTTAGTTTGTTACAAGGAAAACTATCAAAATTCAAAGAGCACTTAACCACTCTTAAAGTCACTTGATCGTCACCTAGATGAAGGGATCATCTTGATAATAACCTAACTTTTATGACCATATAAATCTACTATAACCTAGATGACCTAGGGAATATGCTACACCAATTCGTGAAGCTCCTTTGTATATACCTTATAATAGTGAGATAGATTGAGAGAATGAATAATTTAATTTAAGACACTGATGAAATCACTAAGACCTATATTCTAAAATGATGAGAATGATATTACCAATAGGATTTAGTTAAACCTAACTTACTTTGATGGGAATCTTGATCCTCAAGTATTCTTGAACTAGTTAGTGGCAATGGACCAAAATTTTAATTAGTGCTTGATACTATAGAATTGTAAAGTTAGGTTTCTTTGCTTGATGCTAACTAATCTGACTAAACTGTATTGGATTAGTACAAAGTGCCACCTAGAGTGTCTTGATATGGTTCCCGTAGATTGATGGGATAGGATAAAGTTTAAGCTTTGAGAAAAATATGTATCTCCCTAATTTAGAAACCAACTCCTAAAACAATTAAGCATCATACGTTAAGTCTCTATAGTTTCTAACTACACGAGTTATTTTGATAAGCTCATGGTTCGATGTGACATTCATGAAGAACCCATTTTTATTATAACTAGATTTATTACTAATTTGTGATGAGATATTCAACATAAAATATCCTGCTTTGACTTAGATTCCTTGGAGTGTGTATTCTAAAGAGCTCTTGAAGCTAAACAATACAATAAAAATATAATTAGAAATACAACTTGAAGGCACGTAAACCCACTTGTATGCACTCCTACATACTCCCACGTAGATTAGTGTTGTCCTACCTAAGCAAGATAACAAAAATACGTCAATTGTTATCAGGAATACTCGAGATAAACTATAATGTATTAAATATTATAAGTATGGTCACTATATCCGAGAGTGTCCACATATAAACTTACACCTAAATAAAAATGAACTTATAAATGACTATACAAAGTAATATTATGATGATGAAAAGAATAATTTTGCTAATGCCACCCAACACATTATACACTGTAATGGTCATATTTGTACATTATGTCTTAGCTCTACCTAAAACTTTTGAAAATTAATATCGCATAAGCATCTTTCACATATACACTGTAATGATCATAATTATATGATTATTATAGATGGAGGAAGCAATCTTAATGTAGTGTCTTAGATTACTATAATCAAATTTAGATTCAAATATGAACCATATCCATAATATTAAATGTAGCTTGAATAAATAAAATTAGTTATCAAGAAATGTTTAGTTTCTATTAGTTTAATTATATATAAGAACCATGTTTGGTATGATATGCTTTCAATAGATTTTTTTTATGTATTACTTGATAGGTGTTAGTTATATGATATGAATGTCACACATTATAATAAAGCTAATACCTAGTACTTTAAGCATAATGAGAAGAATATCAAATTGGTTTTCTCGCCTGCTAAGGAGATTAGAGTTGGTACCTTTAAGAGGATAACATATAAATTTTTGCATATTTTTAGGCTTGACCCTTTTTTTATTGAGCTAAAAGACTCATAAATTACTTTTACCTTACTAGCTAGAGAGGTTCTCTTTGAATCTTAGACCAAATTACTTATTGATGTCCAAAAAAATTTTTAAATTTTTTTTTGACATAACCCTTAAGAAATTCCTAATGAGTTATCTCTAATGTGTATATCCAATATGTCATTCACTTAGTTTCTAAAATCTTTTTACCAAATTTATCTCACTATTGGTTGAATCCTACTAAGCATGCAGTGCTTAAGAGGCAGGTTGTTGAACAACTTCACAAGGGGTTCATATTAGAAAGCATTAGTCCTTTTACTAATTTGGCATCTTAACTTTGAATAAGGATGGTAGCTAGCACATGTCCATTGGTTATAGAGTCATTAACAAAATTACTATTAAGTATTGGTTCATCCCTAAGTTGAATGATATATTAAACCTTTTGATTGATCTTAAGTGATTTACTAATATTAATCTTGAGAGTGATTGATTACTATCAAATTAGAATCTAACCTGGTGATGAGTGAAAAACTACCTTCAAGACAAGGATGGCCTCTACAAGTGGCTAGTTACGTTGTTTAGCCTCACCATACCCTATTCATATTTATGAGAGTCATAACTCACCCAAGTTTTATGACCCTATCTTGGAAATTTCTTATTGATAATATATAGGACACCTTATATAGATATTAGAAGTTATTTTAAAAAAAATTCTCTACTTGAATCTCAAGAAATGTTCATTTCTTATCGATAATATTGTCTTGTTTAGATTTATAGTATCTATTAAATGACTTATAATTGACCAAAAAAGATAAAAGTTATTCGAGATTGACCTGAACCTACCATAAGCACTAAAGTTCATAACTTCCATGACTTAGCGACTATTTATCATACATTCATCAATAATTTTAGCACTATCAAGGCTTCTATCACATATTGTGTTACGAAAAATGTGTTCATACAAATCAAAATTGCTAGCAAAGCTTTTTAGGACATTAAGATTAAAATGATCGAAGCCCAAGTACTTAGACTACTTGATTTATCTAAAATGTTTGAGATAATGTGTGATGCAATTAATATCGATAGGACTTTGAGTCAAGAAAGATATCTCATAACTTTCTTCAATGAAATATTAAATGAAGGTAAAAGAAGATGCTACACTTATGACAAAGAATTAAATTTAATTGTACAAGCCCTTAGGTATTAGAGATACTATCTTCTATACCATGAGTTTGTCTTCTACAATTATCACTAAACTCTATCTTACGTTAATATCTAAAAAAAATATAGCCCTAAATATACTAAATAGGTTAAGTATATGCAGCAATTTATATTTGTTATCAAATACAAAGTCAAAAAAAAAAAATAAGATAGCCAATATGTTAAAAAGAGTTAACATATTTTTGTACACCTTTAAGGTAGGTGATTGGATTTGATAAATTGAAGGATGCCTATGTAGACTATCATGGAACCGTATACACTATTATCACATAGATTTATTAGTGACCTATATTATACACTATATAATGAGTATATATTTTATGAAAATATGTTGTGTATTCCCAAGACCTCAACTAAGAGCTTTCTAATTTGGGAGTTGCGTGTTGAAGGTACAATTAGACACCATGATAGGGATCATATTATTGCACTTATAGAAGATTGATTTTTCTGACTTAACCTAAGAAAGGATATAGCTAAGATTATTAGATATTGTCACACTTATCAAATAGCCAAGACTAGAAAGCAACAAAGACATAAACACCCTATTACCAGCACCCACCTTGGAAAGATATAAATATGGATTTTTTTTTAGGCATCCCTCACATTATCCCGATTCCATTTTTGTTGTTGTTGATTGATTTTCAAAAATAATATATTTTATCCCTTACTCTAAGACCTCTTATGCCTCTTATATGTACGTTCTTTCTAATTTTATTGTTTGATAAAAATATATATTTTGTCAGCTAATTTTAAAAGGCATTATGAAAATTATTAGAGGCTAAACATAGGTTCTCCTCGATGTATCATTCCATGCTTAGCCAATAGGTCATTGATAATTTTGATATTTGGTAGGTCACATAGCTAACTAGAATATGGTACTACCTATAGTCGAGTTCATATTTAATAGTGTCATCATTGCTCAACTTATTTTAACTTATTATTGGTTAATATTAGTTGAGAAAACATATCAATCTTATCTTTTTTTGTCATTCACTTTCATCCCTTAGATACTACTGAACCTTTTGCCTAACATATTCATGAGTTATATAATAAGATTAGATAAAAAAAATTATTTCAAATAATTTATTATAGAAGTAAGCATAAGATATATATTGTAGGTATAAATCTTTCCATAAGAAAGAGTAAGTAATGATAAAAATTTGACCTAAGAGATATCCCATATCATAAAAAAGGTTATATACTAGGAGCATAGATCCTTATAAGACACTACAGAGGGTTAATGAAGATAACTATATTCTTGAGCTACTAGAAGACATAGGCATCAGTAATATCTTCAATGATGAGGACTTATCCCCTTACAATAAATTGATAGAGCCTACGTTAGAGATATTTTTTAACACATAATAATGATAACAGAATCATTCCTTTTCTTTCATCTAAGTATCTCTAGTTTCAAAATTCCCTCTACACTTGATCATTCGATAGTAGATCGAGAATATATTGGATAACTAACTCATGATTTTTTTCACGGAACAAGAACATAGATATTTGTTACGGTATCATAGAGAATCTAACTTTGATGATACATAAATTTCAGGAAAAACTGCTACGATTGACAGACATCGATCTCTTAGAGTAATACTCACTTTTGTCGCATCACCTTTTTTTTTGTGTTTTCAATCACCGTACGCAAAATCACTCACTCCTACATTAGTATTAACTTCTTTTATAAATCTTGTAAAGGTGTTTGATTGGGTATATGAGGAAACAGGGGAATCTAAATTTGTTTTGTTTCAGCTGTGAAAACAAAGAAGGATATCACTGTATTAAAAAATTGCAATACGTAACCCTTCTTTTATAATCTTCAAGTAGTGGACAAAATTAAATCAATTGAAAGAGTGGCACAGGGTTTAACCTTATCAAATAATCTGCTTATCTATCAACTATTCTACCTCTGTTAGATATAATCTATTTTGTAAATACGGAGCATCTGGTTTTACAATTTGCAAACTCAATTTCTTGGAACACTCAATGTGTTAGGATTTGCCATTTCCAATAAAAGAATATTTAAACTTTAGATTTAAAAACCTTTAGAGCTCGAATAATTTACTTATACCATTAGACACAATTAATCACGTAGAATTAGTAGAATAATGGAACAGTAATTTTCAATCCAACAAAGAGAAGAAACCTTTTCCCAACTTGTTTTCCACAAGTCAGGACCAACATCGGCAATAGTTTTATTTGTAACGAATACTATTAAGCAATATATATCTATCATGGGAATTACTTATTATTATTTTTTATATGTATTGTCATCGCTGTGATTTTATGTAATAGTGACAATTTAGGAAGTTATCAATAGATTTTTTAAAATAGTGATAATAAATATGATTTTGTTTTAGCAAAAAAGCATGTTTGTTGGATGGAATGGTCAGAATAATCATAAAGCATTACAGGGGTTTGGCTTGGATTCTTCTGATTTGGTCAAACTTGTACAACAAGGTTGGCTTTAGATGTGGCCTCCCTCCCTATCCAACAACCAAGTTGACCAGTTTACCAAGAAGCCTCCCTAGGAAAGCCCGTAGCAAAGTTGACTGACAAATCTAATTGGAATTAGGTAAGGTTCCATCTATGTCCTCCTAAAAATTACAAACCTAGGAGTCATAAACTAAACCAGGGATGTCGATATAAATTGATCCATCGTCCATAGTTTTCCACCATCCCACCAGTCAGTCAACCCTCTCTATCTCATGTTCAACTCTCCAATTTGGACATCATTGTATGTATGTAATCACAGGCAAAAGAGAAACACCTAAATAGCAAGCGAAGCATGAAATTAGACAACAGTATATATCGACTCAATCACATGAAAAAAGGCCTGGTTAACTTGAACCTAATGCAAGCAAGTCAACTCAGTCAACCCTTTCTTTTATTGACGTTGACTCCAAGTCTATTTTTTCTTCTTGTGCTGCCAGATGAAACCTAATTCGGAGCAGTTTGGAAACATTGACAGAAAACTGTTCTTTAACCAATTTAGAACCCACCATATCCTCCCTCAGTCATTACCTGTTCATCTACTCTTCATCAGAATTGCCTATCTTCAAAATAAGATTATAGTCACAATGCTGGATTTTAAGGGCATCATTAGCTCATAGGCTCAGGTATGAAATCTCCTGGAAAATCTGCAATTCAAACTTCCAGTCAAACAATTCGACACTAGATAGTCAGCAAAAGATTTAGGCCCAATGAGCAATCAGAATTAATGTTCTATTCCAATTTCAGGGCATCTTTGCTATTACTGACACCTGCAGGCAGCTCAATGTCCATTGAGCTTCCACTACTATTACAGATCAAATTAATACCAACTGTAGAGATACTAGCAAACAGAACACCAATAAAGGATACATTCATCTTTTATTAAATAGCAGGTATGGAAATTCAAATGTAAAACCAGGAAGGCACACTAAATTCGAGGTTTCTTACAACAAAGGTAAGAGAAGGGAGAAATCATTGTTTACATGGAAACTAGTTGATGGAACCACCACTCTCGCCTTAAATCAGACCATATGGTGATTATATCCTTCCTTTTTCTTCTGATTCCCTCTCAGAAGCAAGCATCCAGAAGGCAGCAGCAGCAAAGAGCAGCCAAGCTGCAAAACCAGAAAAAGAGTAACACAAATAAACAATTTATCACAGAAAGCAGCTCAAAGCTGCTTGTTATCAGATATGACTCTCTAATATAAAATGCAGATTTTGTTCTCAGAAGATATTTGACCCAGTGCCCACTAAAATATTTTTGCATTTGCATCGAATTGGTTCACCACCAATCTCCATGAATTTCTAAACCGGATGCCAGAAATTAGAATTTCTCCACCAGTTATCTACTAGAGATCAATCATTACGTGTGACAGATCATGACAGCATAAACCTAGATAACCACCTGTGAAAATAAAACTTCGTATATTTGTCTTAGCATCACAACAACATTGCTTCTTTGCAATCTGGGACACCACAAATTAATTAGCAGAAACGTTTTCTCCCTTGGAAGAGTGATGATAACAAAGAAAAGAAATGTAAAATAGAGGTAGAAACTTTTGATACTTCAATAATCTTTTTAAGAAGTAAATATCATGGCATAAGTTCCTAATTTAATTATAGCAAGAAATTGAATGCCTAAATAACTTCTCAAACAAGTAAATATCATCTCAGATATTCTTAATTAGCAAGGATTAAAAGTGTTTCGAATCCGTATGTCCTGATTGGTAACAGTGAATGAGTATACATACATATATGTGCAATGAATGATAACTGCAAATATGGGAAAGTAAACGTCTTTAGCACGTCATAGGCTTGAACGTGGTTGGCACGTCGTTTACAGGTCGCAACGCCCAGCTGCGCACGATAACCCAGGACACGATATCGTGCACCGACGACCGGGCACGGCCGCGACGAGGCGGATCCGGCACCACGAGCCGCGGATCCCGTCACCCGGCGCCTCCAAGTTGGACCAACACGCCAGATCCGACCAGGGAGAGATGGGAAAAGGGTACAAGGACAGAAGAAGGTAGGTAGGGAGGGAGAGAAGGTTCAGGTTTCATTACCATCCTTCGACGAAGGAAGGGCCGCTGCTCTGCTGCCGGGGCGGCGGCTGCTGAGCGTAGGGCGGAGGGTATCCCTGCTGCGGATACCCCGCCGGCGGATACCCCTGCGGTGGGTAGCCCTGCTGCGGGTAGCCCTGCTGCGGGTACCCAGGCGGCGGATAGGCGTCCTTAGCGTACCCCTCCGGCGGATAACCTGATCACCACCAACAATCCGACCCGAACAATGAAAAAGATCAACATCACCATCATCATCAGGATCAATTCTCCACCTCAACCCGAGATCGTGCATCAGATTCAAGATGGAAGATACCTTGGGGAGGAGGGACGCCGACGGGTGGCTGCTGGTTGTAGTAGCTCATCCTCCTCGCTCGTTCTTTCCGAATCGGCGGCCGCGAGAGAGAGGAAGATTTTTCGCTCCGAGGGAGGAGGGATGGTGTACTATATTAATGACGCTTTTACATATCTACCCCTATCAAAATCTAATATGACCTGTTTACCCTTTTATATGTTAACATCTCTTTAAGATTTAAATAACTAAGTTTTTCCTTTTTTCGCTTTATGAAAAATACGTATACTAATTTAAATTAAAGGGGTAAATAGGGAAATTAATAGCTAACGATAAGCACGGAAGCTTCGGCCTCGGCGTTTTTAAATGTGACTCGGAGGTCAGGCGCAAGAGGAATGATGATCAAACCGTAATGGACGGCTGGGGCGCGATGATTGGATCGAGATGCGACGATCGGGACCCTCCAAGTCAAAGTCATAACAGATGGGTGGACGGTAGACGCGTTCCAAGTGGGGACGGGCGGTTGGAGCCACGTTGGGGTTGTTGGGTGGGGCCACGTTTTGTCACTATCCATACCGGCACAATTTCGAAACAAGAAAAATTCGTTGCAAATATGTTTTTCCTTTTCTTCAAACTGCAATTACTGAAATCAAAGTTAATAAAATGAGCCAACAGTCCATTTCTTCAAAATTAAAACTTTAATAAAGTGTCTAAAAAAACCAAAATACATTCAAATGCAATTCAAATTTTATAGATAATTATGTTATTTTAACTTTGTCACGTTCATGTGATGCGTGTGTGCTTGTGACAGAGACGAGTTCGTTAGGCTCAAAAATAATTTAAATATTTTTGATGAGATAAGTATAAATTTTTTCTATAATTTATTATGACAGAATGGTAGTCGGTTGGTTTGTTTACTTGATATCTTGAAAGCTAAATTAAGTGGATTAAATTAATAAATCAATTATCGCATCAAACTCTATCATAATAAATAATATCATTATTCAGTACATTATCATATTTATCATTAATAAGGAATAAGATAGGATTTACCCATTTATATTCTACCACAATATCGAATTATGTTAATGATTTATGTTGATCCATTTAAAAGCTTAGGCAAATAGATAAATATATGATTTTATTCATTTATATTCCTAATAATTTATCATATACTTAGGCTCTAGATTTATATTCCTAATAATTCATCTTTCTTTTATGTCACACATAAAGATATTTTCAATCAAGATTTTAGACAACTGAAATCTGGCTAGACCCAGTGCAGAGGTCACTAGTATATTGGGTTGGGTTGGCCTGTTGGGTTCAGGTCGGGTTTGCTAGACCTATGTATGTCCATTTGGATGGAGCAGCTCAAATTATATTGCAGAATCACTACTAGATGTTGGAGGTCAGTAGAAGATGGCAGCTACTTCCAAACATTGATATAGGACAGTGTCTGTTGTTGGGGGTTTATTTCATTGTAGGTGATACCTTTCCAGCATGGGATACTCGAATGGAAGTCCTCTTTTGCTTGTAAGGTTTCTCAGTGATGGGTGGGTCCCTTTGATGGTAGGTAAGCCTTGTCACCCAATAGGAGGAGTAATTACCTCCTTAAAGTATAATTGAGCCAATTGGCCTTACTGAAAAGGTTATTATTAATTGGTTACATGCTAGTATTTGTCCGTGAGAAGAATCCAAAGACCATCATCATTGATCCATTGAATCCCCTTATCTTTATTTAAATAAATAAGATATCAAATAGTTAATGTATTTATTTTTTATTATTCACAGGCTCAAATATATCCGTTTGTTTTTGTTGCGGAGGAAGAAAAAATAAATTAAAAACAAAATCTGGGATCAATCAAAAGCATACTTTAAAAAATTAATATAAGATTACGATAAATTTTAATATTTATTAAAAAAAATTAAAATTTTCATCATGTAAAATCAATAATAAGACTAAGTTATCCACACTCAAACATAAACTTTTTTACATACTCTAACATGATTCATAAATCCCTACCTATACCGAAAATCAAATTCTTCACTATGTAAAATTAATAAAAAGATCTTAGTTATCTCCACTTAGGCATAAATTTTTTTATACATCTTTTCATATAAATCATCGAAGAATTTATACCTTTTTCTCTCAACCTCTCTAGATATCTTAGGGAGAAACTCAAAAGCACCAAAAATATTTCTCACATCTTTCTCTCCTCTCGTCAAAATCTAAAGATATTTGAGAAATTTATAAAAGATCCAAACCTTAATTACTTGACATCTTTTTTTCCATTAGAATTTCTTATTCTATTAGGACAATTATTCTACAAAATTTAAAATATTTTATTAATTTTAATTTTTTTTGAATTCTATTAGTTAAAACCACATGTAATAAGGAACTCTATTGATATAATCGAGACAAATAGACTCAAAATTCAATAGAAGCAGCTCATATACGAAAATGAGGTTTCAAATAGATATCTTTATTATTTTATGAATAAAATAAGTAAATAGATAGATTTCTATGTCAATTACATTATTTTTTTATCAGGCTTATAATGCTTTTTAAAATATTATAAGCCTACTCAAATATGTTGTAATTTAGAAATTAAACTGATTTAGTTTATCGATTGATCCATAAGGTATAATCCGCACTACTCTGATGGTGAATAATCTTAAAATCATGACAAAAAGATAATTCCATTAAGAAGATATAGAAAAGATACCTCTTCGGTATTTTCAAAAGTGTTTTTTTAATTATTTTTAAATTCTTTAATAATATTTTTCTTAGTACCTAAAATGCACTTGATTTTCCCTTTATTTTCCTATGTGCTGATCATACGATGTGCAGATCAAGTTAAATATTTATATATTATGTTATAATATTTTCATCAATTCCAAAAAGACACCATGACACAATATAACGTAGTATTTTGCACTATGTTATAATATTTTTTAATAATATCAAAAAAATATAAAATAGTGTAAAAACACAAAAGTTGCAATGATTTCTTAGTATTGTTGAAAATACTAAAAATATTATAACTAGATCAATTTAACTTATGAATTAGTCCATATAAAAAAAGATTGAAAAACAGGATAGATATCGAGGATATTTGGGTAAAAAAAAGGTTTAAGAAAGACCGATACCTTTTTCTCGAAAATTAACTTTTAAAAAAAATTTATAATTTCTTTTTCGAGAATTCGCCCATTTAATTTCAAAAAATAAATAATAAATTTCCCTCGAAGGTTTTCCTCCAAAAGCTGCATCGTGGAGCGTTTATACCGACGACGTCAACGCATACAGACACAGCTGGAAGAAAGGGGCTCTCATGGTCAAAATCAAGTCATCTATCTCAGTGTCAGGTGTTCGAGTTAAATGCCTCTTCCTTTTCGGAGCAGGCCATGAGCTCTTTCCCTTTCACTTCAACCAGGGGAGATGGACCACGACCTTTCCACCTCCCATTCCAGCTCTAATGATCTCCCCTCCAGGAAAATGACAAGCATAAAGGTGCTGCTGCAGTGACGGAGACATCCCTCACCCATCCTTCTCTGGTGGCCAAACTCTGATGAACCTATTCTGTCATATCATTTAATGCCAACGCCACTTGACTTGCCATTTTTTTTTTTGGTTTGCGGACAATACAAGAAAATAGATCACATGTTCTTCTTCCACACCCAATACCTCGCGATGATCATCATCATCAATCGAAAACAGAAACTATTTGTGTATATACTTACTCGGACTTAGAGCTAGGATTGATGTGCGAGGATGAGTACTTCAGCTAATTGCGACCTCGGCTATGCTCTTCAAGGTTGGCTTCCACTGCCCATGGCGTGCTATCTTTGCTTTGGTGCTCCCGACAGCCGCATCCTGCAACTCGGCGTCCACAAGTGCCTCCGCTTCCTGTTCCTATGACAAACGAGAACATCGAGGAACATATAAGACTTAATTCCTTTCATATGTATCCGGTCGATCGCCGTAGATGAATTACAACAAGAAGATACTGCAGAAATCCACATACCGTCGCCGGTGGAGTCTCCGACTCGAGTTCAATGCCACCGTCACCACCACGACCACTACCTGGCTGGCCCGAGGCAGCGAAGGCAATGGAGGCGCCCCCGTCGCCGCCTCTTTCGCATCTGGGCCGGTGCTTTTCTTTCTGTTTGACAAGCAGACGGCCCAACTTCACGTGCTTCTTCGACGCGAACTCCCTCACCACCTCTGCACACGCCTCCGACGCTCACAACCAAGAGCAAGGAAACGGAGGAAAGGGAAGTAGGACTTTAGCGACTTGCCTTCGAAGCTGACGAGGCGGTAGACGCGGCCGATGTGGAGAGTATCGTCGGGGCGAAGCAGCTTAAGGTGCTTCAGGGGAGCGTCGCCACCGCGGGCGGTGGCGGAGGTGGCGTAGGGGGGAGCGGTGACCACGATGACCGCGGCGACGTAGTGGCCGGGGTTGGAAGCCATGACTTGGCTCGCGCTCAAGGACCAGTACGCCCTCTCCACCCTTCCTCCCGGGTGTTGGATCACCACCGTCGTCGCCTCCGCCGCTTGGCAATTCCCCATCTCTCTCTCTCTCTCTCTCTCTGGTGGGTTAATTCTCTGTGCGTGTTATGTAGTGCTTGGACAAGTGTCGAACAGTATGGCGACTTAATATATATGAAGGAAAGACTTGGTCTTGGGTCGCACTCAGGTGATCAGTGGTGGATCACTGCACGTATATGCTTCGACACCGGGGATGACCCATGCAAGCCTTCCACGTAACGCAACCCAGGAAGCAGCAGCAGCAGCAGCAGCTCATCAGCCGTTCCCGTCCTCAGCAGGAGCACCACGCATCACAAGTTTGGGGCAAAGCAGCAGCTCAAATTCCAACATTTAATGAGGCATTGATTAGGATTCATTCCAGGATGTATACGATGTGAGGCACGTTGTGGCAACTCATGGTGAATAACAAGTTTAGTTGAGGCATTTAATTAGGCTATGAACGCCTGAGCTGCAAATGAGGTAAGAGGAACACAAGCAGAAGAAGGTGGAGAGTGACGAGAGAGTGAAGTCTGAGGACGACGACATGATTGACTTGATTCGTTTTCTTCTTCATGTGAAAACTTGCAAAAGGACGGACGGACTTAATGTACCTTCCAGCTGTATTTATGAAATAAGAAATCCTATGAAGAAATATTAAAATAAATAAGAAATTCTGCTGCAGGTAGAATAAAGTAGTATTATTATTATTATTCATAATTAAAAAATAATAAGAAATATTCAAGTACCAAAAATAAAAGGGAAAAAGGCCATTTTATGAAAATAAAAAAAAGAATATAAGAAGTCTACAGTGAATACGCCAATCTTCCCACACAGAAACTGTTAACAGTATCATCATAAGTTGGATTTATAATCAAATAATAAATAATATATATTTAAGTATAAAAAACAAAAAAAAAAGATTCCTCAATCTCATGGAGATTATTACTTGGAAATTTCTGTGGTATAAATATTCTATTAAAATAATAAATAATATCATTGGGGTTTAATATAATTGATCCGATTTCTCATGTGGCTAATCAAACATAAGTTTGAACTCAACAACAAGTCTCATACGTCATTAATTCTCCTTTTATTTCATCTCTTTCTCTCTCATATGCTACAATTCTCGTGAATAAAATGTTCAAAAATAACAGATGGCTATAGTTTCGTAAGATCAGTCAAATCATTTGGGGACAAGGACGAGACACTAACACAACATTTTGCAGTCTTATATGCACATTCTAGCATTTAATTACATATTTCTGTTCAAGAAATCGACATGTATTATCTCGGAGTAATTACAATATGATTCATCGAATTATACGATATGTACATATAAATACCAAGACTACACCACATGCGATCACCATGAATACGTCAATTATGTTCATAACATGTCTACATCTCTATAGAATAGAATTCATGATGATCTTTCTCTTTTAAGGGATGCCAATTTCATTCATAAATCTGTTTGCCGTGTTAGATAAATAATTATCGAGTGAGGAAATTGGTATATGTTAGGATTTCGTAAGTATTTTTAGGAATCTTAATTATATTTAAATCATAAATAATTATTGAGTTAGGAAATTGGTATCTGATAGGGTTTGATAAATATTTTAGGGAGTTTCAATTATATTCAAATTACTTGGATGAATCCTAATTAAATTTAAATTTTTGATGAATAAGGATTAATATTTACATTAGGGATTAATATTTCCACTCCATGTTTTAAGATTCCCACAAAGTTAAATCCTATATTTCCACTCCATGTTTTAAGATTCTTGCAAAGCTAAAAAAATCTCAATTCTTGGTAGAAGCTAAATCCTATATTTTCACTATAAAATTGGTATGTTTCTGCTTGTTTACTTATTTTACAACTATTTTATTTGCTTATTATAACTTTTGTAAATGTTTTAAGTTTAAATATTTTTTCGATACGATTTTATCGAACGAGATTTTTGAATCGCCATAATTTTTATGAAAACACTAATTCACCCTCTCTTTTAGTGCCGATTTGGTCCTAATATATATAACTTATGAGAGTAAGATTATTTTTTGCTCCAAAATGTTATATAACATATAAAAAAATCTCAATTCTTTATAGAAGCTAAATCCTATATTTCCACTCCATGTTTTAAGATTCTTGCAAAGTTAATAGATAAAACCTACTCAATGTTTATGTGGGGGTAAGAACTTGAACAAAGATAATCAGATCAAAATCAACAAATTAAAGAAAAATTAGTGGATGACATAACGACGGATTCTATCATTCAGCACAATCATGAGTATAAAAAAATGTAGCATAACAAAAAAAGATAAAAAATATAAAAAAAAAAGATTCGAGCCTATGATATACTTTTAAGAACTTTATCAATTAACTTAGTTGACACCTTAAAATAAAAATAATACTAGCTAAGAATTAAAGACATCTTAAATATTGTCAAAAAGGTAAAGCCTTTCTTTTATAAGAATAAGAAACAATAGTAAAAGATAATTAAAACTTTTACTTAATAAATTAACAAAAAGAAAAATGTTCGGTTTTCAAAAAAAAAAAACACTAACAATATTTCCCATTAAAAAAGTGAATAAACAAAAGAATAATATAGAGCAGACACAAACGATCTCAATTCGTCTTGCTTTGAAAATGTGGTTTTTTTTTTTTGTTGGAATATTTAAAATGGTGTGTGCTGCAATAAATAATGTATAAGAAAGTTATGGATTTGTGGATGAATAATCTCTTTCTTACGGCATGTATGTGACTAATATTGTCTTCAGATCCTACCTCATTAAATCCAATTTGGTTCAAGATGGCCCAAATGGTCCTGCAGGATCATCATATATATATATATACACCTACCATATTAGCACTTATGTAGCTATGAATGAATAGGGATAGGTTCATGCATCAACTTACCGGCAAGCTGCTAGGCATAACTCAACAGCTAGATGGCAACTATTAATTACAAATAATAATAATAATTATTATTATATCAAGTGGACAAGCAAAGAAAATGACTTTATAATTGGTTGATACAAAAGAAATAACAAAAAAAAAGCTCATTAATTTTTAGATTTGAATTGGTGGCATATGAGCATCTTTGTACATCATTTAATATACTAAAAAAAATTTCTTAATCAAACAAAAAAAAATCATTGATCAAAAGAATCAGACTAATTACTTAGTATCTAAGCAAACATGACTTTAAAATAAAAATAATATATGATCTGACTAATTAATCGAGGTATATGAATTCAGATCCGACTGATACTTACCTTTCGATATTGGATTAAGTGGTATGAAATCTGATTTAGGCAAATCGAATTGACCACCAAGGTTTCTTTTAGCAGCTTGTTACATGGAACTCTTGGCCCCTCCATGAGTCAGCTATGATCTATGAAGAAAGAGCCTAAATAGAGAGACATGACATCTGAATCAGATTGTTGCTTTTCTCGGATAATCCCATTCTGCCTCGTTTGGTTTCTGAAGAAGCACTGAGGCTCCACTTCAATTTAGTGTTTCTAGACAGGAAGGTGGAATCCTTTTGCCACTGGAACAATGGCAACAAAAGAAGAAAGAGAGATTTGAGGTTGACAATCGATCCCTTTCATCATAAAATTAGTGCTGGGATCAATTATGCTCTTTGATCAGGTCTACACCATCATAGACATTTTGCTCTTTCACTATATAAAAAGTCCATATTGTATGTATATATATATATATATATATATATATGTATATATATATATATATGTATATATATATATATATGTATATATGTATATATATGTATATATGTATATATATGTATATATGTATATATATGTATATATGTATATATATGTATATATGCATATATATGTATATATGTATAGATATGTATATATGTATATATGTATATATATGTATATATATGTATATATATGTATATGTATATATATGTATGTATATACATACATACATATATGTATATACATACATACATACATACATACATACATACATACATACATACATACATACATACATATATATATATATATATATATATATATATATATATATATATATAATAGGATGATTTTCTTAGAAAAAATCTCATTTTGATTTTTTTTCCCAAATAGTACCCTCCGTTTGATCTTTCCCAAACAATATCGCTAATTCGAAAAATATTAAAAATACTTCTCACCAATTCTTTCCATCAAAATTTTTTACCCAATTTTTTTTATCAATTTTAAATTATTGTCATGTTTTCAATTAGCATATATAGTATTTCGTTTAATAATATTTATAATATTTTTATTAAGATGTTGAAAACACTATAAATACTATTGAAAAATATTATAAATGACATTCTCTTTAATCCTCATTATTCGTAAATCTTTACAATATTATATTTTTAGGTTTGTAGTTAGTTTCATTATGGTTATGAGTCCATTTGAATCATTTATTGTGTTTTTAAATAGGTTTTACAAGTTTTTATTATGATAGATAAAATATTATTATAAATTAAATTTTTATTTTTATTTAGGTAATGTTATTATAAACTATATATATATATATACATATACATATATACATATGTATATATATATATGTATATGTATATATATATATATATATACATATATATACATACATATATACATATATATACATACATATATATATACATACATACACACATATATATATATATATACATACATATATATATACATATATATATACATACATATATATATATATACATATATATATACATATATATATATACATACATATATATATACATACATATATATATACATACATATATATATATATATATATATACATACATATATATATATATATCCCTCTTCATCTGGTTTCCTATCATTTGTACATAAGGAATACATTGACATCACCTGGACAGGGGAAGAGAGGAGCCTCTCTCTCTCTCTCTCTCTCTCTCTTAGTTGTCTCTCCAAGATCACCAGCAAAGCGTCCAATGCTGTCTTAATTTTCATCTGTACCGAGGAACACAAAACTGGGTGAAGGAAGGATGGCAGGGGCACAAGGACAAAGCTTGCCTGTGATTTGTCTCTCCTGCCCCCGGAGCCTCCTCCTCTTCCGCTCCTTCTCCTCGTCTCTTATATACCACAAGAAGCTTGTCCATCATCACCACTACAACATCTAGTGAAAGCTGGAGCAACGACAGCGGTAGTTCCTGCCGGAACTCCTCCTCCTATGTCCATCGACAAATGATACAGGAGGACGAGATGAGCTCGGAGTGCAGCAGCGGTTGCCAATCTGGTTGGACCATGTACTTGGCCCAGTCCTCGGACGAGCAGAGCTCTCTTCGCCACAAAGATGCTAGCTCCTTTCATGGACAAGAAGAAGAAGAAGAAGAAGAAGAAGAAGAAGAAGAGGAGGACCTGTCCATGATCTCCGATGCGTCCTCTGGGCCACCGCAGTTGCATGAAGTTGATGACGAGCGTGGCCACTACTATCGACACTCCACCCCTCGCTGGGAAAGCAATGGCTGCCTCCACTTTGCTTCAGCTCCCGCTGCTGCAATGGGTAGGGATGGTGGCAAGAAGAGGAGAGCGGAAGCAGCGCAGCAAAGGGATCATTCCTCTGTTCTGGATGACACTGCCAGTTCCCAACTCCTCAGCAGTTCACAGGCATGCAGTAGTAGTCTTTGTTCCTCGTCATCTTCTCTGTCTCAAGCTCTATGGGAATCTGATTACATTTCTTTTCTATCCCAGCATAGCATCAATGACTGCAGCAACCACATGAAGCAATCCATGGACTTCTCTTACGGCTTCTCCACCACCCACTTTAAAGTGCATCTCAGGCTCTTTCTCCTAACTTTAATGTGCCATTTTCCTCCATCCATAACTACATCAAAAGCACCATCAATCCCCTGATCTTGCAGGCAAGGTCTGCGCCACAGGAGCAAATGGGCTACTCTCGATCCTCTTCATGTGTCAAGCCAACCCCGTCAAGACCAGTTGTGTGGACACTGTTAACCCCTCCATTTTTTGTTTCAAGGAAAAACAATTAGCATATGCTCACGAAGATATGCACTTGTCGTATCAACAGGTACCAAGGAAAGAGGGAAGAAGGAAGATGTGGTGACTGGTCTCGCCTTGCTACCTGTTCCGAAGAAGATGCCCAAGGATTCGTCGTCCACATATCTCAAGGAGATCTTTCTTTGGGGCTTTTCAGGGGTTTATTTTAGTTCTCTGTTATTTCCTTTTGCTGTGTCAATGTGCAGCGGGAAACAACCTGAGCAAATGGGAAGAGAAGAAAAACAAAAAAAAAATATAATAAATTGTTTTCTGTTTTTCCCTTCAATGATTCTCTTGTCATGAGAAGAGGTAGCAAAATGGAGATTGTAGGATCTATCCAGCTTTTTTGTCCACACTCACGGTCTTGGAATGAGCTCCCAGGCTTTGTTTCCTCCTTTCCCACCTACCCACAGTCTCTTACTGTCATGGGACCTGCATTTAAATGGATGAGGCTCCATGGAGAATCCACAGCTGTCCAACCTCTCCAGCTGATGCATGTTTGTGTTTCCAAGCTTAATAAAGTGGTGAAACTGCTACTTAAGTTTATGTCAGCAGTGACCGACCGATCTCCAGCATCACATGTTGTGGAGATGAACACAACACCTTGAGAAATATGCAGGCAAAGGAGCCCGATGCATGGTCACTTTCAGAACCAGGTTGGCACAAAACACTCTCTGTATCTCATGGATGTCAGTGACTTGCATCTTTTTTTGCTCTGGAAGGTTTCTACTCCTGGGGCTGCCAGCAGTGTTGGATCAAAGATGATGATACAATCATCCTGACATGTTCTTGTGGAGGGGGATGACACCGGTCTTATGCAACAGTAACCTGGTCTTAGAGAGTCTCGAAAGTTCAGGTGTTTTGGAGAGAAAGATGGGTGTGATGACATGAATCATCTCAGTAAATAAAACATGCTTCATTATCCCTTACCTCAATGGAGCTCTGCTCCTCCTAAATGCTTTGGGCATGTCCAACTCCAAGGCTGTCTCCTTTGCTACCGTCCTCGGGTCATGTGCCATGCAGACAATAACTAAAGGAGCTTTCAAGTCCATTGCTTTAATCTACCCATTGTGCATATGAAGAAGACAAACCCCATAAGGAACATCAAGGAATGTTCACCACTCTCCAGTTCCATTTCCAGGTGCAGGAGGGAGAGGATTCTGCCTCTCGTGTTGGACGAGAGTATGAAGCTCGGAAGACAGCATCCTTTCTATTTCTTAGTGTTATTATTATATGCTGTCTCTCTTTTTCTCTTCAAAAAATAATTTCTTCACTGGGACATGACTACAACATCGGCTCCTAACCCAACACCAACTCAATGAACCAAAAAGATCAACCATGAACAGCTCAAACAAGGCATAAATTAATGACTGTAATCCCCTCAGCCTAGGTGTTCCCAGTGACTACAACCTGAAGTAATTCTCATGAAGAAGCATTGTGCATCTGATGAGTTCGTTCTCATGCAATCTTGCAGCCAGCTAAGTTGTGTAGGCCCAGCAGCCTCTGTGGAGCTCCTCCTCCTCCTCCAGCTCATAATCTCTCCTCTTAAGTAGCTCTCCTTGTTCTGATCACTGGCAGTGACAATTAGTGTCGTTTATGGAAATGACTGTTGGTTTTTAATTGGTATTTATTGATGTTTAATGTCGTGTACTATGTGGCATGTAGTTAATTGAATTTTTCCACCGACTTAATATTTAAAGCTTTTAAGTTTAGATAGTGAAATATTGATTGATGTTTACAACATAACTTGCATTTCCATCCATCTTTATTTATTTCTTCTTTCCAATCCATAGATGACTAAATTCTTCATTTCTATTGATGTCATCATGAGTACATGAGAAAGAGTGAGAAATCAGATTCACTGTAGATGAAAGAGATCCAACCTATTTGTCGCACATTTAGTAATTTGATGCTATATTACTAAATGATTAGTTCACTCGTACCACAAGAAAATTAAAGTTTATGATTCACTTTTATTGATTATACTTACTAATCGTAGCAATCTTACACTAGTGGTTTCATTATCGTTGTTTTGATGATTGATTGAGACTATTCGAACAATATGCTTATTACATCTTAGCAACCTTTTTCTATAAGTAGCTCGGCACACTAAGCGGTTTCATTATCTTTGTTTTGATGATTGATTGGGACTATTCAAACAATATTGTGAGAAGCTGTTTATTATTTGTATCATTTTTTTCTTTTCAATTTCATATCCATTTATGTTCTCTATATTATATGTATTTATAATCTGACATAAGAAGGTAGGATGTGTATCGCTCGCCTAACACATGCGTATCGTCTAACAATATTATGTTTGCATTATATAAAGGTATAAAAAGAACATATACTTCCACATGAAATTTGATATTCGAACACTAAATCTCAAGATATACCTTTATATAATACAAAAGATCGAGTGAAAAGCCAAGTGCTTATCATCATCATAAAACAAAACATTAGTATGTGTATATTTATATGCAAATTTATTGATCTTGATCCCAAAGATCATACGACCAAATTCTCTCTTTTCATAGAAGACTGGTGTTTCTTTCAGCCACCCATGCATAATAGATAGCAGGAGGAACCATTACAGCCTTCCCTAAAATGTGTGAAGGATTGTTACCAAGTCGCTTAAGCTTCTCCTCTAAATCATAGATGCCGAACCCCAAAGTAACTCTTCCCTCTCTCTCTCTCGATCTCTCCAAGTTATATCTATTAATCTCTTTTTCCTTGCTCACTTCTGTTTTTCTATTATAAATCACAACAAATTAGTTACTGATAAGAACTTAGGGTCATCCTAAGATGTAAAATAATTGATTGGAAAAATCCTATTTGAATATATTGTCTTTGGCATTTGGGTACTATTTTTATTGTAGTTCAGACTATGCTGGTTTGTTATTTTACAAGGTGATAAACACATTTAATTTCACATAGCGTCGATCGATCTGCTGAGATCCTAAATTTAGACCTTCTATCACTCAGGATGTTATGCTGGATGGATGCCTTCGTTGTCGATAAGGTTTGTGGTCTTTTTAGTCCCACTGGATTTCCTGGTGAAAAGAAGATCGATCATAGACATTCGTCGGCAGCAACAATGTCGTAAGATGACTCCTTCCCTAACTCTGTCAGCAACAATCTCTTATCACCTTAACAATCTCTTCTAACCACTATCTTGCTCCTTGTGCAGGAGAAGTGAATGCCATCACTGCAATGGAGATTTTCTCATATTATTAAGCAAGCACACAATGAATTAAACAATATAAGAAAATTAATTAACGGTTTAGTTTTACCTGATCAGTAACGGCATCTACCACTGCAAAGCCACAAATCAGAAGAATATGATGTGGTGATCTTAGAAGTTGGAATATATATACACACACAGACACACGAGTTCTCTACAACAGCATGTTCTGTAATTGTAGACAGACATCAAGTTCTGGACAAAGACATAGGCCTCTAAGAACTAGTCTTTGACTGTTTGTAAAGTCTCTAGTTGTAGGGGACTGCCATACTGAACGAAAACCCAGAGTTAGTTTAAATTAAGGTTTTAATTATGTAGTGAGGATCATTAGGCAAATGATCTATTGACTAGACAAATATATTTTTACTCAGACCCATGTTCCTTTATCACAGACCTTGATTTACTGAGTAAGAGGAGTCTCATTAGTCATCAAATGAGATTGATAATTTACCAAAGAGAAAACCTTGGATGCAAATTCCAAGTTTTCTTCAAGTCTCATATAGCAAGGCAGTAGGGTCCTCAATTACTGAGCTATCAAGCAAGATCGTAAAAGGAGTTGCTTATGCAATTGCAATAGCATACATAACAACTACATTCTGCATGGAAACCATGCTTATATATTGCAACAAATCAAGTAGACTTTCCAGTTGCATCTAGAGTTTAAACTCATGCTGATGTCAATGAAGGAAATTGAAGTCTCGACATTGAGGATGGCTCCCCAAATTATGAAGTAGCGTAGATTGGATCGGGTGAAATCTGAGAGCTTTCAAGATTTTGATTGAATTTAAAGTCTCAATATAAGGTAGACAGCAACTCAATATAATTTGGGTTAAAATGTTTAATACACCCTACTGTAAAATCAATTCTTTTCATGGCAAGAATGAAATCCTTTGTAGAGTTCCAAATAAAGCTAAAATAAGTGGACAGTGGGCATGACACAGAAATCTGATCCCCCCCTTACCCCTTCATGTCATCATAAGAAGAGACATTAGTTCAACATGTTTATGGCTGCAGATTGTAATGATCGAGGAAGTTATCAAATTTCTACAATCAATCAAACAGGCCAAGTAAACGAGTGAAGAAAATTAAAGCAGTTATTGTGCCTTACCAAGTTGTTCTTTTTTTTGTTTTCCTCACTTAATTGGGTGCTTCATGATCCTTTGCAAAACCACTGTCCTGGTTTTCCTTATATCCCTGCTGCACCGATCAACTTGCACTCCCAAATTCTCGATGCTCGTCGTAAACTGCTCCAACTTCCTCTTAATTTCCTCGATTGCAAACTTCATTGCCTCCACATCCTTGAGGGCAAAATCTGCATCTTCCGACAGCGAATTGAAATGAATTTCCAGATTATCAACCATCACCCTTATGGTATCCAAATCTTTCAGAGCAATGCAGGTGCCAAATTGCATTGAAGAAAGAAGGTCCCTCTCTTCTCCCAAAGCATTCTGGTAGTTCTTTAACAGTGAGTTGATCCACTTTCCAGCCGAACCGATCGGAATGGTGCATGCAGCAGCCAAGGCAGCTGCAACGGGTGGCGCAGCTACAGCAGCCGCTACAACAGAGCATATAACGACAGCTGCGAGAGCAGACACAAAGATTATGTTCGACACCTTCCTCCATGCATTGATGGATCTCAGCTTCTTGTCGAGCTTCTTCTTTCTCAGCAGCAGCTTCTCCAGCATTAGCTGCTGCTGCCTGTAAACAGATTGGAACACCTGAGAGAATTCTTCGGTGAATGGATTTCCGGCAGCCTTAAAATGTCTCAGTTTCTCTAATGTCATCGCGTACTTCCTTTTCCCATCTTCGATCTCCATCTCGCCCTTGTCCTTGTTCTCATTCTCGAAGTGCTGGAGAGCGAAGTGAATTATCAAATGGCTATCGCGAGCTCTCTTGAGGCACTTCTCGAGCTCGGTACAGTAGTCGAGGGTCTGGATGCTGCACTCGAAGTAGTCGTTGGCGAGGTCTAAGAGCTCGGGGTTCTTCCAGATGTCCTTCTTGGACTCCAGGATGACATCGACCACTTCCTTGTTCGTGTCGAGGAGGCAGCCGGTGACCTCACTGAGGGTGTTGAAGGAGAGGGAGCGGAGCTCGACACCGAGGGCGAGGGTGGAGATGGCGTGACTAGTGCGCCGCTGTAGCGTGGCATCGAAGGACCAGAGGTCAGGGTCTTCACGGCACGCCGCCTCGTAGTAGCTCAGCTCCGCCGTGTACGGAATACCGTTCTGGCCAGCGTCGGAGGGGGCGCCGCCGCCACCGCTGCCGCTATCCTGGCGGGCCGCCACCATGGTGGGCCTCCGGCTGAACCGGCCACCCATTTCGGATGAGCTAAAAAAAGGGGGATTTTTATGGATGAAATCACCTAAGATGCTAGTAAAAATCCAAAATTTTGGCAGAATAAAAGGAAAATATTAGAGAAAAAAGACGAATCGGATGGCAAAATCTCACTTTCTCCGAGTCACCCAACAACAGAACGATCAAGAAGAGAAACGAACAAGCTGGGTGCCTTTTAATGGGCTTAAATCAGAAAAGATTGAAATTTTGTGAAGCTCGGAAGGGATCAGCTCGGTTAGAGGAGGAAACACAGAGGGCCGAGTCCAAGTAGCAAAGAGGTCTAAAAGGGAATGCGAGAGAGAGAGAGAGAGAGAGAGAGAGAGAGAGAGGAAGAATGGGGATGCTATCGGAACGCAGAAGAAATAGCAACCGAAGCCTGTCGGGGAGCAATTCGTTCTTCTCCCTCAAAGACTAATCGCAGCTTCCGCGAAGGAAGCCACTGAGTCAACGAAAGGGAGATCGCAGGGAGATAAGAGTCGAAGTAAGCAAACGCAAAGCCTTACGGGAGAGAGAAGAAAAATACAATATTTATTATTATTGTTGTTGTTATTATTATTATTATTATTATTTGGTGTGACGTCAGCTAAAACAAATCTTGCATCCATTATAATGATTAGTCTAATACTAAGTCTTATCTTATCAAGGGATTAGTGCAGAACTCTAATTAATTTTACTACTAATGACTTGAGGTTTCTTGGACCTCAGACAAACTCTTGCTACCCACTCACCCTAGTCAAACCTCAAGGTCAATGTGAATTATTAGGCTTGGGTTTTTCTGACCTTTGGACTAACCAGTGGTCTTGTAAGAAGGTTTGTATTCAATGAATGGACATAGTAATCCTCCGTAATGCTTTATCGATATAATGGCAACAAAGAATCACACGACATCATATTGTAGTTATGTTAGCATGTGGCCACAAATCCGATTTGTTTTAATCTTTCGGTACAACCAACCATCATATTTTAAGTATCTGCTAAAGAGACAAATATTTCTTATGATAGAAATAACTTAGAATCGTTGACTATTAGTCACGTGGTTTGACCAATTATTCTTCAAACTTGATCCGCAATTTGATCAATTATTCTTGAATATATATATATATATATATATATATATATATATATATATATATATATATATATATATATATATATATATATATATATATATATATATATATATATATATATATATATATATAAGAAAGGACCCAATATATGCATAAGCTCTAACGTCATCTTTTCTTGTGCAAACTGGGCTAGACATGGTAAGTGAAATTGAACCCTAATAATAATAGAAAAATGGGAAAAAGAATATTGAACCAACATTGATTAAGCACTGAATAAAATAAATAGGGGACGATATTAAATTCTGACACACAATCTACTTTGGTACAGAAATTTTGATTGGATTATTAGTGATTCAAAAGCAAAAGCTTAAGTTGTTAGGGAAAGACTGTACGTGTAAAAAATCTAATATATAAGATTTTCCTTTCTTTTATTCATCTGTGTTCATGTTGCTTCCCTGATTGACACGAAAATTTTCTAAACGTGAGCGTTGGAGTTTTTGGTAACTATGCAAAGGACACAAATATTCATACAAGTATGGAGAAATTATTAAATCTCATGTTTTGATAATAAAATTAATTGATTAACTTATTAGATTAATATGCTTTTGAGATAAATAATATAAAAAATATTTCGAACATAAACTCGAATCATCAAAGAGGCAAACGTTGAATAAGAGAATTGATATATCGTGTTGGAAGATCGAGTGCCATAGTGAAGTAAACATATCGGAGTAGGCGATATGTCAAAGGTAAAATAATATGTCGGAGGTTCGGACGAAAGCCTATAAGATTGAAAGACCTGCAAATGCTTTGATGTTGTGCTAGATGAAGTTGTTAAGTCAAGATTGTTAGGATCGAGTCGACACTAAAATGGGAGGTGAATTAGTGCAGCGATAAAAATATCAAATTTGAAATTTCGTTTCGATTAAATCCGACAAAGCCCGTATAGGTAATATGTTTAACTTGAAAGCGTATGGAAGCGTAGTGAAAGTAAAGTGGTTTGTAGTAAAGATATATTATATAAAAAAAATGTAAACAAGATTTTATAATAGTTCGGTCGTCGTGACCTATATCCACTTCGTCGATTCCCCTTCCGTCAAGGCCATCGGTATCCACTAATGATCTTCTTTCAATGGGCCACTGGCATCCACTCTCTCACACACCTCTCTTAGAACTCTCTTTAAGCTTTAGGACAAGCGAACTCAACTTTCTAGTAGGGTTTATAATTTTAGCATCACAGAGTTTTGCTCATTTTACTTGCTTCTCCATGTAGGAATAGTTGGGGTATTTATAGACCCTAAATAACTTCAAAACTTAGAGCTAAAATTTAAATCCCCGAGATTTTACGGTACGGGCGGTACCACCACCTATAGCTTAACATTAGGCGGTACCACTGCTCAGTCTGGTGGTACCACCGCTTAACAAAGCTTAGAGACCGAGCTCTAGCGGTACCACCGCCTGACAGGGGCTGTACCATCGCCTAGTCTGGCGGTACCACTGCTTGACAATCTCTCGGAGACAGTGTTTGGGTGGTACCACCGCTTGACATAGTCTCGGAGATTGTGCCATGACGGTTTCACTTGTTGGGTCACTATTTGGGCCTTCCACTTGGCCCAACACAACCCAAACTTGAGCCTAGTTAATCCCTAATTGAGTTAGATTAATTATATTCTAAACTGACTCAATTAGACTATAAACTAATTCGATATAGACATAATCGATTACAAGCGAATCCTATGTTATCTGGCTTGTCATTAGTTCTTCTAGCGCTTCGTCTGATCTTTCGGTGCATCGTCCTCTCCTTCGGCATATTGCCCAATCAACATGTTATCTTCTCGCAACATCCGATCTCCTTGGCATAATGTCCGATCTTCTTGGCCTGATGCCTGAATTCACGGACGGAAGCCTTCTGCTGACACGTCGACTGATCCTTCGGCCCGACATCCAATCTTCTGACATGTTTGCTTCGGCCCAACGTCCGATTCCTCCTTCTTTAATCAATTTGTCTTTTCTGATCGAAGCTAGTCCTACATCACTTAAACGTACATTAAATCATAAATACTATCAATTTATTTCATAATCAAAATCTGAGATTCAACAAAGCTCAAAGTGTTATATAGTCAATTTGAGATATTTTTAAGCTAAATTAGATTATGACAGCATTTGTGCTTGAGTTTAGGTAAGAATTGGGCAGTAAGAAGAAAGTTCATCATATTTTTCAGGTAACATATAGATAAGGAGGGTCTAAGACCCATCAACTTGTCAGTATCCATAATTTCAACTTATCTTTGATGACCTAATATTGAGATCCTTTATATACCATGATATCAAAGTAATTATTATTTTTACATATTAGATTGTTAATAAAAAAATCATAAATAAGATATTATGAATTTTTTTATTCATGCATGAGTCATCATTTGTAAAAAGATGACTCATGCATGAATAAAAAAATCATGATATCTTATTTATGATTTTTTTATTATTATATAGTTTGATTTACATTAATGGTTAATTTATAGTTATATTTTGATTGCCATTGCACATATTATAACTTGTAATTTGTAACTTGATTGAACATTGATTTTTAGGTTTGAATGATTGAATCATAATATCAACAAGATCAAATTTCTTTCAACATGAATTTAGTATAAGCATTTAAAAAGATATATGATAATTTGAGTTCAACTTATTTAACTTTTTTAAATGACAAATAGACATCATAGTTTTATTAAAACCTTATTATCAATTTGTTGATATCATAAAAGATAGGAGAAATTGTTGAATCTAATGAAACTAATTGATGATTTTATTGGACTAATATACTTTTAAGATTAGTGACGTGGGAAATATTTTGATCACAAACTAGGACCACCGAAGGGCCAATTGTTGAGTAAGAGAGTTGACCGTTATGTCACGAAATTATCATGTCAAAAATTGAGCGTCGAGTTAAAAGAATGGTTGACGTGCCAAAAGGATCAGATATTATATCAGAAGATTGGATGTCATGGGAAAATCGACATGCTGATGAAATGAGTGATATACCAAAGGAAAAAGAAATGATATATCGGAAGTTCAAATGAACTATCAAAGATTTGATTACATATTGGGATAACGTATAATATGCTAAAAGCTTTGTAAATATGCCAAATGTGTAATTGATTTATCAAAATCTTAATCAAGGTCATTATGAGTCAATTTGAGTTGGTATTGGGTTGAAAAATATTAACTTATCAAGAAAGCCATTAGGCTTGAATCGGGCTAAATTGGGCCTATTAAAAGGTAAAATTGGTGGACGAAACTAGGCTTTGACGATGGTACCATCAGGGCCCTAATAGTAGTATCACTTGAGTTAATCGACAAGCATTGTTTATGCTTGATCCACCTTTTTGACAGTGACACTACCTATGTCGTGATGGTACTACTTAGGCTGATGATAGTACCACCTAGGTTAGTACTAGTACAGTTAGAGTATAAATTTATAATATAGTTACGATGGTAGCATCTCCAAGTACCGACGATAGTACTATTCATATCTCAAAATTTTAAAGATTTAAATTTTTAGTTCTATTCTTGAAGTCTTTTGGGCATATAAATATTTCACTTAGGCTTAGTTGATGGAGCATCTATTCATGAGTCAGTGAAGTATTGTAAACTCTTATTTTGAGTATAGTTTGAGTCTCCGCCTTATCTTGAGTTTGGTTAAAATTCTAAGTTATAAGAGGTGAGAGATCTTTTGTAAAAATAGAGTGTGAAAGATATTTCCTAAGTTTGAAAAAGAAAAAAGTTATAACAAAGGTAATTTATCTTCATGTTTTAGAAAAAAAATCAATAGTAAAAATTAATAGCCTCAAGGAAAGAGGAATTAGGAGTAGAAATACGTCGAAAAAATTGAACCACTATAAATTATTTTATCTATTTTTATTCATCTTTTATTTATTACTTAGTTTTATTCTCTTTATTTGTAACGCTATTTTCATCGATCAAAATTTTGAAATATATTAATTTATGGATCAAATTTTAGAATTGATTAAGAAGATTATTAAACTAATTCATACCCCCATCTTTGAGTATGATGAACATCTTGACAAAAAGGTCCTCATCATGTAATCAATAAATAGGAACATGTAAACCTTACTATTCATTTGAAATAGAAATGAAACAAATAGCTTGAGATGACTCCACCAGACATTATTGATTACATCAAGACTATTGAAGTCTCAGTTCCACTTGTTTTAGAAATAGCCATATGTTCTATATAGGGTGTGTATATTGAGGTTTCTTTCAGCTAGTTGGAGTTCGTTTAGGTTTTGGCAAGCAAATCAGTATGGAAAGAAGTATGAGAAGTAGCAACACTAGCAAAGAAGCAAGAGAAGAGGATAAGAAGTCTCCTTCACCAAACTTGTCGGAGACAATCTCATACATTTGTTGATCTCCGAGAAAAATATATATTAGAAAACCACAGGTAAAGTACAATCAGAAAAATTTAAGGCTATGAACACGACATTTCTTATTATCTCCTGAGAGAGAATAGCAAGAAATGATTACCTTACTCTAATTTCTTTTCTTGATTTACTATCTATTATGAAGGTATAGTGGGAGTGGTCTCGTCTTCTCACACTTCAAAATCCAACCTGTCACACTTAATAATTTTTAGTAATAATACTAAAATACAAAATATATGAATAATATCATAAAAATAATATCATTCAAATATTTACATGTTAAATTTCTCATATTATTAACTAAAATTAAATTATCTGAGCTTCGATACCATCGATACAGTTGTATTGAAAGTTGCTCTCTATCCTCCCCCATGCTTATTAACCTTTAAACCTAGTTTTAATTAGTTTAAATCTTATCTAAAATTTTTATTACAGATTCTACTCTTCTTTTTGTGATAATTATATTTTACATGACCATTTGATTATCTTTTCTTTTCTTTACATTATGCTACCTATAATTCTTTCTTACATTTGACTGAAACTGAAACCCTATTGCTACGCAACAATAAGCTAACCACCATTCATCATTGTTTAAAGTAAAAGCAAAGAAATTATCAAACTCTAAATTGATTTTGTTGATATACTTTTTCTTTTACTAGAAAGGAAATATAAATCATCACATTAAGCTGTAATTTTGGTGAAATCATAAACAAAGTTTCTTTTCCACAGAGTATTATTCAAATGTACTCACTACAAATGCCTTTTTATGTTTTTTCTCCAACAACACTATGTAACTTTAAATTATATATAATAATAATAATAATAATAATAATAATACGTGGAATTGACTACATAAATATCTTGTTGTTATTGAGTTCCATTAAAAATCATTTATTATTTAAGTTACCAGTATTTAATTTATTTATATTTTCTGATAAAGTTCCCTCATATCATTAATTTTATGTATTTTTATTGTAACATCAAATGTCTTCCCTCATTAGGACATATCCGTATTATATCAAATGTTTATCTTTCATTTAATCCTTTTATGAATTTTTTTTTTTAATCTTTTTGAGCAACCTAAACTTTTTTATATATAAAATACTTAATAATACATAATTTAGATTTTTAGAATGTTAATTGCTTGTCTCTGTCATTCCACATTTTTTTACTTTTACTATTTTTTTTTCTTTACTGTTTTTCTTCTCCATTTCTCTTCCACCGTAACGTCTCATTACTACAACATAAATAAATGCATCTCTTTTTTCTGGCTCTTTATCTCGCCCTCGTCCTGTCGCCTACGCTTACTCTGCTTCTCCAGATCGGCGGTTTCATAGAGGATGGCGGGGCGGCGGGATGGCCTCCTGGCGCGATCCAATGGATCGCCCTCTCGCGGATCCCGAATCGCCATGGCCGTCGCCGTCGGCGTCCTCCTTGGCTGCGTCTGCGCCTTCCTCTACCCGGACGGCCTCTTTCGTTCTTTCTCGACCTTGCCTTCCCACGGCCAGGATTCGGCCGCTGATTGGAGTCTGGTATGGCGATTCGACCCTCTCTCGTTTGTTATGTTGGGTTTCCAGTGTAAAGATAGATCTTTGACGAGAAACCAACTTAAGAGATGAGATCCTGAGAACGGTCGCAAAAGAAAGTTGAAGATTTTGCAATATTGGCAAGAAAGCGAGCCGCGTCGACATAATTTATTTACTACTTTGTTCTATGTGGATCACAAGGAACCACTCACAAATCTGAATGATTTTTTTAATGTGCTACATTTGATTTGGTTTTCTTTTTATTTTTAAAGAGGGAAGAAGAGATTTTGGTATTCTTTGGCTCAAATTATGCTTCTACTTTCTTTTTTCCGCATCTAGATATTACTGAGAGGGTTATCTTGTTAGTTTTCTATTGTTTGTTTACAATGTGTGATTAGGCCAATCTTTTTTTCTTTTTTTAGTTTTCTCTGAAGCTAGGCACAGAAGTCTTTGTTGTGTACAGTACATCAGAGTATTAGTGAACTTTGACGTTATTATCCTTCAGGTGGGAATTTGGAAGTTTAAAAGGATCTTTTTGATAAATATCAATCTTCCTATATTTTGTTTTGGTTTTGCAACTATTTTTTTTGGCAACAAAGTTGTTTCTTTTATCTGAGACTCGTTTTATATACTTCAAAATGATCTTCTTGATAATGATCAATCTTGTGACCGAAGCATGCTTTCAAGCTATTTAATATAGTTTTGATTTCTGATTTTTAATCATCAAAATTATTTTTCTTATCTCAGTCTTGTCATTATACATCTTACTTGTCTATTTAGGGTACGACTTAATGGGGTTGAGAAGTGAGAGACATTGGGGATTATCTGGTAGAAACATGCACAGAGAGTGCATGTTGACCCTGTGGCCCAAAGCACACTTTGGAGTGATACTATATGTAGTCAGGAGCTAAAACTTCCTAATTCCTCAACGAGTTCATGTCTACTTGTGGTTACAGTGTATATCCTTTGTACGTGAAGGTGATGCTCTCATCATTATCTTCTTTCCTGATGGATTGGTTGGCACTTATAAGTTTCATTATTGTTCCTGGAAAACATTTAGCTAGCAGTAATATATGGTGTAACCAAGGTCTTCAAATTTTTGTACAGCCTTAAGGAGGTGTTAGGTTCGATGCTGAAACTGGAATTTGAACTGAAATCAGGATTGGTATTGAATTTCACTAGAATTGGAATTGGAAACACTAGAATCAGAATGATCATATCCTTTTACATCTTCTGTGCTTGAATTTCAAAATAAGAATCACGATTAAAGTTGGATCTAATAAATAACATAATTGATTAATTTAAAATATTTTTATGCGATATAATTTTTTAATCTTATTTTGTTACATATTATTTTATTTTAATATAATAATAGAATTTTTTATGTTCATATTTCATTAATATTATTTTTTATGTTATATGTTGCGCCTTAGTGTTTACTTAGTTAGTTAATATTCTTTTAGTGAGAAAGAAGATGTAAAGGTCAAATGAATATTATCTCTAGGAATCACAATTTATTCTTGAGGGAGAGTCAGACGTGAGATCCAGGCTTTAAACCTTATTTTGATTCCGCTCTGTCATTGGAATGAGAATTTTATTATTTTAATTCAAACATCAACAATGGGACTTGATGATTTCATTTCGTGTTTGTTTTCCACGTCACCAACCTGACCACAAATTGCAGGCCTTTCTGTGTTTAGAACATGGAAAAGTCTATAACCCAACATGATGCTCATAGGTACTTCTGATAACTGAAGCTTAAATCACCAAATTTTAGGCACATTTTGGGAAAAGTACAGCTTGATTCTTTTACCTAATCAAACAATTACTGATGTTTGAACTTGAATTTATTACCATTTTAGCATTTCATCCATCATACAGGGTTGCTGGGCTTTGTTGGATTTTCCTATCTTATATCTGTTTAGATTATCTGCTCTATTCTTCTCCATCATCAGTATCTAATTATAAACTCTGATGTAGTCTATCATTTTTTTTTCTTTTCATGACCAAGTTCAGTTGTGTAGATATTTTAAGATTGAGCCAGTGGTTCCAAGCAATAGATTATAAAACAAAGATTGGTGGTTTTATCATGTAAACAACAAAATGAGATAAGTTTTGACTTTCCAAATTCAAACAAAGCTATGAGCAAAGGATTTATTCTATTGTCATCCTGTTGGGGCAGTTTAGATTGATCACTACTTGTATTGTATACCTATGTTATTTTCCTTTTATTTGTCTAGGGTAACTCAGCAAAATGTGAAACATCTGAGAGGACAAACGTGTTGAAATCTGAGTTGGCATCGCTCTCACAGAAGAATGAAGATTTGAAGAAACAGGTCATGGAGCTGACGACAAAACTTAAATTGGCTGAGCAGGGTAAAGATCAGGCTCAGAACCAGTTCGTAGCTCTAGGAGAGCGGCGTAAAGCTGGCCCTTTTGGTACTGTCAAGTCCCTGAGAACAAATCCAACTGTAGTTCCTGATGAATCTGTGAACCCTAGGTTGGCAAAGATTCTGGAAAAGGTAGCTGTTAGGAAGGAGCTTATAGTTGCACTAGCAAATTCCAATGTCAAGGATATGTTGGAGTTGTGGTTCCAGAATATTCAAAGAGTGGGTATACCCAACTATCTAGTAGTAGCTTTGGATGATGAGATAGAAAGATTTTGCAACTCAAGCAAAGTTCCTGTTTATCGAAGAAATCCTGATGAAGGTATTGATAGCATTGGAAGGAGTGGTGGAAATCATGCTGTCTCTGGATTGAAATTCCGCATCTTGAGAGAATTTTTACAGCTTGGGTACAGTGTTCTTCTTTCAGATGTCGATATAATCTACTTGCAGAACCCATTCGATCATCTCTACAGAGATTCTGATGTGGAGTCAATGAGTGACGGTCACAATAACATGACAGCCTATGGTTATGATGATGTCTTTGATGAGCCTTCGATGGGTTGGGCAAGATATGCTCATACAATGCGGATCTGGGTTTATAACTCTGGATTTTTCTACATAAGACCCACGTTTCCCTCTATTGAGCTTTTGGATCGTGTGGCGGACCGGTTGGCACGACAGAAGTCATGGGACCAAGCAGTTTTTAACGAAGAGCTCTTTTTTCCTTCACATCCAGGGTATGAGGGCCTTCATGCTTCCAAGAGGACCATGGACATGTATCTCTTTATGAACAGCAAGGTTCTCTTTAAGACCGTGAGAAAAGATGCCCATTTACGCCGGTTAAAACCTGTGATCGTTCACGTGAATTACCATCCAGAAAAGTTTGCTAGAATGAAAGCTGTTGTCGACTTCTTTGTGAACGGGAAGCAAGATGCGCTAGACCCTTTTCCTGATGGTTCACGGTACTAGTCAATCTTCTTCTTGCAATATTGTCCCTGGCAAACTGCAATTTCTAAGATTCATGGGTTAGTTTCTTTTAGGACACAACTTGGTGTGGTGTAAGTTGTGCTCCTAGTATACTATACGAACTAGCTATTTCTTGATATGTTCTCTTGTTTGAAGAGTTCTATGTCAGCGTTTTTTTTTTTTTTCCCGAGGTTTCCATGGAACACTTCCAACTTGGATGCTTTCACCTAAATTCCTACCTCGTGAGTGAAACACTACACTTTTTGAGGGGGTCTGGAGCTTGTAACTTTTTTGGTTGATCCAATGTTGTAGATTGATACACTTATCTGAAACTTGTGGCCTGCAGTTCTATCTTCTGGTATTATTGTAGGACACCCTACTTGATCCATGATGCCAATATTGACTCACAGTGCTGCATGATTGATCTCCAATTGATTCAAGATGCTGTAACTTCCATAAGTTACAGTATATAACTGAAGTTTAATTCTTGCATATTTTAAATATTAACTAAAACTTTGAGATTTCTGTTTTGTCTTTTATTTAAAGCTCATATGGATTTAAAGAACTTTCCAGTGTCTTTTTTCCCCGAGTTCCCGAAATGGTCATCTTTGGCTTCTTGCAATGATTATAATGTGTGTACATGGCTTGCTATGGAAATTAAGGAGATTGATGTACCAAACAAGAATTGGCAACATGGCTTCGTCACATCTAACATCTGAAAAGACATCAGGAGACTAATAATTTTTAACAACAGAAAAGGCAATTCAGACATGCAAGAATTGACTATGGAAGCATGCGTTAGGAGTCTATGAATTGATTCCATAACAGGCAATACCTCAATACAAAACTCTGCTATGTTTACTTAGAACAACGTAGTCTTTGTTTGGATTGCAGACATCAGATTTGGTCAAACGAGAGCAGAATCCATATCCCAGATATTATCTTGTTCACATCATCTAAGATTTGGTCAAACGAGAGCAGTGTATTCTACCAAATACACTTCCTTTCAATTTTGACCTTACCTTGGAATGTGATGGCACCTTTTCTCCCAAGTCTGATATTGTAGAAACTGGCTATGTCTTCCGGTCTACCTCAGGGAACATTGTCGCCGCCGGAGGCTATCCTGCCATTTTGATGCTCCTTGGTGGATGCAGAATTTTTGTGAAAATGTCTTTCATCCTGCCAATTTTATTAAGGTGTTGACGGGCTTCACATTTCCAGAAATAATTACTGAATACCTACCTACCTCACAGCCTAGCTTACATTGTTAGAACCACCATTCTCCCTTTTCTTGGGATAGAAATTTTGTAGCTTCCACCTCTTACCTTGCTTTCTTACTCAATGAATAAATAGATAGATAGTCAACCAGATGGGGAAGGCATCATGTTGCTTTCAACAGTTCACACTGACTTCAACTGCTCCATCAGGGTGCCAACCAGATTGAAATAACAACTAGTACAACAAATAGCCATAATTCAATGATTACAGAAGCATTTTAATGTATTCTGATCCGTCATTATATATGTTATGAAGTATCGCTATTCACTTCAACTACAATCTTTCGTAAGACTTGCTTGTTAGGTGATGATCATCGTATTGTCCATCGTCAAATACTTGTTTATTTTTTCACTATCTAATTCTCTATCATTGCATTACGAATTATTATTGTCATTCTTGATCGTAGATGGTAACAGTGACTCACCTTAATTTATTTTTTTAAATCTTATCATGTTTAAAATTAGAAAGAAGTATGTTTTGAGTATAGTGAGATACAAATTATTAATCAAGATGTTCACCCACGGAGTCGAATTCTCTCATGCTCCAAAAAAGGTTCTATTATCTAATTTTCGTTTGAATATTTTATGTAAAATTTATATTAGGAGTATACTCGAGTATTTGTTTATAAATGACAAAAAAAAATATAAGAAGAGTTCAAAAGTTCATGAGTTCTGAGAGTCGATAATAAAAACATGTTAGAAGAATCTTTTGTTCAAAAGACATTCATTCTATAATAATATTAGATTATGAAAGATTAAGTACTTAAATAAGTGAATATTTCTTTTAAATGTTATTTTAACGTGATTTGGTTAGCCGATATTGTTAATGCATCAAAAGCTAATAGCTATTACTTACAAATGAATTTAGTTCATTGAAAAGAATAAAAATAAAAAATAATGATATGTAATTTGAATAAAGATAGAGTAACAATGAAAAAGTGTCTATTATTTTAACTACAGTAGATATCTAAACCGATTTAAAAATCAATTCTCTCACTTGAATTTGGTAAATAATTATTTTTAATATTAAAGTGACAACAAATATGATATCCAATCTGACTAGCAATCGTAGTGTTTGAATTCAGATCCAACTTACTACTTACTTTTCTATTAAAATTATTTTGATATTCGATTGATTGGTATCCAAATTCAATTTAAGCTAGTTTAGTAGAGTCAACCACAGTTTTTCCTCATGATCAAGGTGTTCTTTAGCAGCATATTTTAACATGCTATGATCTATGAAGAAATAGCCCTTTTGCCAATGAAACGATGGCAACAAAAGAATTAGGATTTTATGAGTTATTAGGATGACTTGTCATGATGAATTAGGATGATTCTTTTGGATTTCATTTATGAGTTATTAGGATGACTTATCTGATGACACTTTGTAAGAGCAGAGGCTTCATTCATTACCCAAACGACGGAAGATCCCTCCACGTCCTAATCTTAACATGTAACGATCAAGTTTCCGCACGCATCTTAATGACAGCACAAGACCCACAGCCTCTCCCCGAATTCGCGGGTTGATCGGATCCCACACCGCCGTCCTCCATCTGTTCGTTGGCGACTTTGCTTCTTACACGCTTGCATCAGTAGGTCCGCAAGAAGATACAGCAACTGATGCAGCTGCTGGTGGGATCACCATATCCCTTCTGATCTAATCACCAACCATAATTGTCCATTACCCCCCCAGGCTGGTCTTCTTCCCCATTCATTGGCTCCTTTGTTTTTCCCCCATGTACTCGGAGCGAACCAAAATCTTCGCTTCTCCAACATTAACATCTCCTCTCTTCCCTCCCATCCTCCTCGTCCCCTCTATATATGTATACATAGATACATGTTCCTCGTCATTCTCATACGAGAAGGGGGAGGTTGAAGGGAAGAGAGAGAGAGAGAGAGAGAGAGATCCTCTCCTCGTTCTACTCCACTTCCTCTTCATTCTCATACGAGAAGAAAGGAGGCTAAAGGAGAGAGAGAGAGAGAGAGTTGTATTGTAAGTCTATATATACAACTGATGGCATCGCTTGCCCCTTGTATCTGCGGCACCGCTGTGGACCCGAGGACCGACATCTCCTCCCGCTCATCCTACTCCTCCACCACCTTCCGCCTTCCTCCCCCTTTGCGGACGGCGACGGCGGCCCTAAGGACGCGACCCGCCACGTTCACCTCCGCCCAACGCCGCCTCCCGCGACCGCCCTGCGCGATGGAGGTTGACACCTGCCCGTCCCCCGCCCGGGAACCGGCACCGGCGGAGGCCGAGGCTTTCGATTTCAAGGGCTACATGCTCCGGAAGGCAGCGGCCGTCAACAGCGCCCTTGACGAGGCCGTGCCGCTCGTGCACCCGGAGCGGTTCTACGAGGCGATGCGCTACTCCCTCCTCGCCGGCGGCAAGCGCATCCGCCCCGTCCTTTGCCTGGCCGCCTGTGAGGTTTCTGGCGGCCGGGACGCCTGCGCGATGCCCGCTGCCGTTGCCGTCGAGATGATCCACACCATGTCCCTCATCCACGACGACCTCCCCATCATGGACGACGACGACTTCCGCCGCGGCCGACCTTCCTGCCACCGCGCCTTCGACGAGCCCATCGCCCTCCTAGCCGGCGACGCCCTCCCTTTCCTTGCTTTCGGCCACCTGGCAGACCCGGCATCCTACCCTGCCGACGGATCCGTGCCTCCTGACCGGATCGTCCGTGCTGTAAGTGAGCTTGCACGCTGCGCCGGTGCCGGGGGACTCGTCGCGGGCCAAGTGGCTGACATGGAGGCCACTGGGCTCGGATCTCACGTTAGCCTCGATCAGCTTGAGTTTATCCACCTCCACAAGACCGCTGCTCTTTTGGAGGCTTCGGTGGTCATCGGCGCCATCGTGGGTGGTGCCTCCGATCACCAGATTGAGCAGCTGAGAAATTACGCTAGGTGCATTGGGCTACTGTTCCAGGTTGTTGATGACATCCTCGACGTGACTAAATCGTCGGAGGAGCTGGGAAAGACGGCAGGGAAGGATCTGGCCAGCGATAAGACGACGTATCCAAAGCTGTTGGGTTTGGAGAAGTCAAGGGAGTTCGCCGAGGAGCTGCTGAAGGACTCCAAGGAGCAGCTTGCCGGATTTGATCCAATAAAGGCGGCGCCTTTGCTACACCTAGCGAATTATATTGCCGACCGCCAGAAGTAGATCATTCGGATGGTAAAACTGGGATCAATTTGATCTGCCATTAGGAGCTGCAATGTCATGTCTCCCCCATTCCTTCGGTACAGGTCGATGCTGTTGTTTAATTCATTGGTTCTGTAATAAGGATGTATTGGCAATTTGTAGCAAACATAATGGTCTCGAAGCTGCTTTAAGAAGTTGAAAATATATGTCTTCGTTCTTGGATTACTTGCTTATATGGACATATATATATTCTCAAACACAATTATGTCTATCAAGTTTTGATAATTGCTGCATAATGATTTCTTAATCAGCAAAATGTTATCTTAGTTAGAAGAGCCATCAACATCTTGAAACCTTACAGTACTGCTAGAATCTTTATATCACAGAATCCCACAGCGACATCAGGCACGAAGAAATGAGGCAGCCTAAGCACGTAGGCAAACATAAGCATTGATGTCACCATCCATGGCAGCTTTGCAGAAATGATAAACACTGCTTATGTTTCTCAAACACAGAAACATAAGCAGTGAACCTCTAACTAAACAATGTAAATTACAACAGCGTGCTGAACAGTGAGTGATGCCTCCAAAGTCTCACTAACATCACCTTCCGTTTAACAGAGTGATGAGGATAATAAATGGTGATAAGACCCGCGCAGACGTCAGCTGTCCCGGACGACACCTCACACCTCAAACGATTCGGTGGAACCTAGTCAAATGAACCAGAATGCAGATCAAGGCCCATTAACGACCTGTTCAGACTCTGTTCTTCACGCCACGCCAACACCAGTGTCAGACGCAACCCGCCCTATGCAAGCGGTCGCATCAGACACGGTAAATCGCCCTATAAAAACCCCGCCCCTGAGAAGGGCGAGGGGGGGGGGCGAAGGAACCACTCCATTCCACATCACTAACTTGATCGTCGGAGGGGTCGGGCCGAGCTTCCGACCCGACTTATATGCAAGTAGGAAGACGAAGCTATCTCCCCGGGACGCCAAGGAGAGGAAGCCTTCCCCACGGGGCATCCCGATGAACCCAGACGTGATCTGATCCGCACGGTCGGCCACTTCAGCTACTCCGAGAGACCTTGAGCAAAGAACCCTGCCATTCGGCCCCAAAACAAGCCGTGTCGGCCCCGAGGCCATGGCACGAAGTTGTTTACACCAACAGATTGGCGCTAGAAGGAGGGCCCGAATGTCGAGGGATCCCCTGATCAACCCCGACGAAGCCCCAGCCGAGGGATCGTTCTTAACAAGGGCATCGACCGAGCGCCCCTCGCGTAATGAGCCACGGGCGGACGATCCCGCCACGACCTCAGAATGCTACTGGCGTCTGTTCAACGACCCGGGCCTACTTCCCCCCGAGGGCGCTCCGAGTGTTCCCTCGCCCGTGTCATCTAAAGCCTTCCAGGACCTCGCCCTTCAAGTCCGGGCCTTGGCAGGAATGGTGCAGACGGTAATCCCACTCGTTTCCCATACGACAAACCCATCGGTGGCCCAGCCTATGCGTCGGTTGGACCCATCTGCACTTGTTCACACGACTACCTCGGCACCCGCCGGCTCACCCCAGGCCCGGGTGTTTCCCCTGGGAAATCAGGCGGGGGGAAACCCTCCCGGTCGACCCGAGCATGAGCCGATGCCTACTGAGTCAGCGGGCTCTCTCTGGGCCCAGCTGCACTTTCTTAGTCAATGACTCGAAGAAATATAGAGAGAGGTCCGAACCTCAAAGGGGGAGCCTGGGGACGAGGCGCGCCGGGGGTCATCGTTCGCGGTCGAAATACAGGATCAGTCGGTGCCCACAAGCTTTCGACTCCCCTCCCTGGACGCCTATGACGGCACCACCGACCCCGCCGACCACGTGGCTGCCTTTCGGGCTCAGATGGCGCTGTACGGAACCTTTGACGCTCTGATGTGCAGGGCGTTTCCTACGACCCTGAGAGGCTCGGCCCGCGCTTAGTATAGCGGTTTGAAGACCGAGGGAATCACCTCCTTCAACCAGCTCACCGAGGAGTTCAAGCTCAACTTCTTGGCTTTGGCTCGACCAAAGTCATCCATCGCCCTGCTCCTCGGACTGAACCAAAAGGAGGACGAACCTCTCTCTCGTTTTGTGAACCGATTCACCACTGAAATCCGAGGTTTATCAGGTGCTCACCCCTCTTTATTGATGCAGGCATTTATGGCGGGTCTTCGTCCCTCTAGGTTCTTTTGGTCCCTCATGGAATGACCTACCACCGCCGTCTTAGAAATGCTCCAGCGAGCCAATCACTATGTCACGGCTGAAGCCTGGATGTCCGGGAGACGTGAGGAGAATAAAAGGCCCCGGGCGGAACCGACTGTGCAGCTACCTGGTCCGCCGAAACACAGATCAGACCGATCCGACCCAACCGTACGGAGGTCGCCCTCCCCCGCTTTGGGAACATCCCGAACTCAGATATTCCTCCAGATAAAGGGGAAGGGGCTGCTCAAAACCCCCATCCCGATGAGGAACCCCCGAGAGCTCGCGGACAAAACGAGATATTGCCGCTTCCATCGACAGAACGGGCATGATACGGAAGAGTGTTGTGAGCTAAAGCGACAGATCGAGGAGCTGATTCGAAGGGGGCATCTTGGCCACTACCTATGGCAAAATAAGGAGCTTTCCCCACGGACCGAGGGCCCCGTCGAAAGGTAGATTGATGTGATCACGGGCGGCCCGGCGAATGGGGGAAATAGTATGATTGGGCGGAAAGCATACGCCCGCGCCCCAACACTCGAGGACCCCGGAAGCGGGCCGGCGCCCGAGGTCACGTTTCCAGTTAAGAGAGCCGAACCGCCTGAACACGATGACGCGTTGGTGGTGTCTGCCAGAATCGCCAACGCCCAAGTAAAAAGGATCATGGTCGACACGGGGAGCTCGGCCGACATCCTTTATCTGGACGCATTCCAGAAGCTCGGGCTCTCCCGCGACGCCCTGGTGCCCATGAACTCGGCGCTCACCGGATTCACCGGCGAATCAATTTCGCCACTGGGTGCGACCATCCTGCCCTTGACCCTCGGGGAAGCACCAAGGACGAAGATGGTGATGACAACCTTCTTGTTAGTCGACCTTCCTACCGCATCGGATGAATAACCTAAGGTGGCAAGCATAGCACTTACCCAGGTTAGAGACATGGCGGACTTGCCAAGCAGAGCCTCCGAGGGCAGGGTGTATAAGTCCCGAGCCATGTCGGGATGAAGAACACCCCGGAGAAATGCAGCCGAGGGATCGCCACCGGCCCACACTTTGTCCCCTCGGGACAAACCCCCCCAGCGGGCGACTAGGGGGTCGCTTCCCTCCCCCGTCGGGATCTCGCCCACCACCCACGAGAAGAATGGCTCATCGCCCATGGGCAGTCGACACAGATCGCACACGGATGGAGGGCGCGAATCTTTCCTTGTCGCCTCCCTACTAGGACCCGCTGCAGCTCGGACAGGGCCTGCTTCAGCCCCCTTTGAGGGTGCTATCTTCGCCTTCTTCAGAGGGCGCCCGGCCTCGACCTCTAACGGTGCATCCTTCGAGCCGGGCTTCGGGTCAGCTGACGGAATTGGAGAAGAGGCGGGCGACGCCCGACCTCTCAGAAGTGACCGGAGGTTCACCATTTCTGCAAAAGCAAGACAAAAGTAAAAACCAGAGGTGAACCACGGAGTAGCCGGACCGGGTGCTACTAACATACCCCGAGGCATCGGACTGAGACCAGCCTCGGCCAGCCACCGCTCGGTCATGTTCCGGATGGCCTGGGAGCTGGGGAGAACCTCCCTGAGCCTCCCCAGATCCCGGCGTTCTTCGTCGCTCAGGCTCGGGGCAGTGTTATTGATCACCCTCGTAGACCACCGGACCCCAAAACCCCAGTCCCTCGCGCAACTAACATAGGAAAACCTCCCCTTCCATCCTTTGTTGTTGGAAGGGGCTCCCCCGACTCGAAAGCCTGCTCGGGCAGACAAGAAGTAACCCCCCACCCCTTTGGAAAGACTGTAGCAGGACAGGAACAGGTTAAGTGCGAGAGTGATGTTGGCGTAGTGGCATTCCTCTAGGAACGCCACTAGGTAGCGGCAAGAGTTCAGCGCCACCTGGGATGGCGAGATCTGCCAGAGAGAGATGCAAGAGACAATGAGGGGGTGAAGGGGAAAGCGCAGACCCGCCTCCAGGGCGTCTAGGGTTAACGCGAAACCCTTCAGAACCGGGTCATAGGCCCGCTGTCCCGGTTCTGGCGCGTTGAGGATATAGTCCTCCGGGATACTATAGCGTTCCCGGAGTCCCCTCAGCGATGACCCGCTCACGGTGGAGTCCAGGTCGTGCGACCACATCAAGGCCTCAAGGGCCCGCCGCGCCACTTCCCCATCGGAGGATTGAACGGGAGACGGTGGAGGACATCTCTCCCTAGCTCCGTGGGAAGAGGAGGAAGAAGAGGAAGAAGAGGACGTCATCCTCACTGACCTTAATGGGAAGGGACTACTGGGAAAAGTAAGGCGACGCAGGAGGCGAGGAGAACGACTGGAAAGAAGACGGCAAGACCCGAAGAAGAGGACTCAGCAGCAAGAGATGGGAACGAAGCCGGATGCTCGCTATTTAAGGAAGATATCCCGCCAGAACTAGCACCCCTTCACCTCCCGAGAATGGGTGACAACCCACCCACGCACGTGTGTAACCGTCACGTCACGTCAGGAATGCCAAAGGACGTCCCGCCATAATGAAGGCCTGACGTGGCGATTCCGGAGCAAGGAAGCAGCAGAGCCCTGATGCCTCGATCTCGACGTCTAAAAGCGTGCGACAAAAGTAACGAACTCCCTCTCAAAGAGGAAACCAGGCACATAAGTTTTCAGCTCCCGCCGCTGTTGAATGGGCATGGAGGGACAACAGCACAAGTAGCTCCTTGGGCCAGCCCGCCTGCGTCGTGCCCCTCGGCTCCATGCACCCCGAGGCCACACTTGCGCGGCCTGCCCGCCTGCGTCGTGCTCCTCGGCTCCATGCCCGCCTACGTCGTGCTCTTCGGCTCCATGCACCCCGAGGCCACACCTGCGCGGCCTGCCCGCCTGCGTCATGCTCCTCGGCTCCATGCCCGCCTACGTCGTGCTCCTCGGCTCCATGCACCCTGAGGCCACACCTGCGCGGCCTGCCCGCCTGCGTCGTGCTCCTCGGCTCCATGCTCCCCGAGGCCACACCTGCGTGGCCTGCCCGCCTGCGTCGTGCTCCTCGGCTCCATGCTCCCCGAGGTCACACCATGCGTCGGCCTGCCCCACTAAGTGTGCTCGTCGGTCGCACGCTACCTGGGTCACCGCTACACATCCGACCCTTCTTAGTTGCTAAACTCCACGATTCTCACACCCCCGGCAAGGCGCCCGGACGGGACGGTTCTCAAAGCCGAAGCCATGCCTCAGACTTCCTTCGAGGGGGGGAATATGATGAGGATAATAAATGGTGACAAGACCCGCACAGACGTCAGCTGTCCCGGACGACACCTCACACCTCAAACGACCCGGCGGAACCTGGTCAAACGAACCAAAACGCAGACCAAGGCCCATTAACGACTTGTTCAGACTCTGTTCTTCACGCTAACACCAGTGTCAGATGCAACCCGCCCCCTGCAAGCGGTCGCATCAGACACGGGAAATCACCCTATAAAAACCTCGCCCCTGAGAAGGGCGAGGGGGGGCGAAGGAACCACTCCATTCCACATCACTAACTTGATCGTCGGAGGGGTCAGGCTGAGCTTCCGACCCGACCTGTGTGCAGGTAGGAAGACAAAGCTATCTCCCCGGGACGCCAAGGAGAGGAAGCCTTCCCCACGGGGCATCCCGATGAACCCAAATGTTATCTGATCCGCACGGTCGGCCACTTCAGCTACCCCGAGAGACCTTGAGCAGAGATCCCCGCCATTCGGCCCCAAAACAAGCCGCGTCGGCCCCGAGGCCACGACACGAAGTTGTTTACACCAACACAGAGAGAACGGAAGGAGAAGCTATTTAGGGTTCCGTCGATGTCCGACGGTGCGACGAACGTTTTCGCATGTGCACTTTTACGATTACACCCCTTAGCATATTTGCTTTGGTTAAAATTACGATTGCTCGCCTTTGCATATTTAAAATCTCATCTTCATTTATGTGTGCGGTTGTTCTTAAGCGTAATTTTCGGAGATGCAAGTCATTGGTTGACCTGATAGGTCAATTCGTCGGACTATAGATTTGATCATTTTCTTAAAAAAATTATAATTAACTCCTTTGCATAATTAAAATTTTATATTCATTTATGTGTGCGCTTTTAGGTGTAGTTTTTGAGGATGTATCAGTCGATCAAGTCTCGTATCACAAGTCAATAGTTGACCTAGAGGTCAATTGTTGGGATTATAGATTATTTGATAATATTTTTAGAAAATTATAATTAACACCTTTGCATATTTAAAATTTCATATCATTTATGCATGCGCTTTTAAGCGTAGTTTTTTTTTTATGATGGATCTGTCGGTTAAGTCTCATGTCATAAGTCATTAATTGACCTAATAGGTCAATTGGTGGGACAATAGATTTGATAATATTTTTTTTAAAAAAAAAATAATTAACACCTTTATATATTAAAAATTTCGTATCATTTATGTGTCTGCTTTTAAGCATAGTTTTTGATAATGGATCATTCGGTTAAGACTCTTATCACAAGTCATTGGGACTATAGATTTGATGTTTTTTAGAAAATTATAATTAACCCATGCATATTTAAAATTTTATATTCATTTATGTATGCACTTTTAAGCATAGTTTCGAGGATTGATCCATCAATTAAGTCTTTTTGAATTCTTGATTTTGATGATAAAATTAATTGATAAGTTTATTGAGCTAATATACTTTTGAGATAAGTGACGCATGAAATACTTTAATCATAGACTGAGACCATCAAAGGGTCAACTATTAAGCAAAGTAAAATATTGTGCTAAGAAATTATCGTATCGAAAATTAGACATCTAGTCAAAGAATTTATCAACGTGTTAGAAATATTAAACTTCATGCTAAAGGTTTAGGAAGGATTATATATTATATCGGAAGATTCAATGTCATGATAAAGTCAATATGCTAGTGGAATGGGCTATCCACCGAAAGAAAAGATGATGTATTATAGGTTCAAACGAAATGTTGAAAGATCGGATGATATTCCAGAAGAGCATACAACGTGTCAAAAGCTTCGTAAATATGTCAGATATGTGATTGATTTATCAAAGTCATGATCAAAATCATTTTATGTCAATTTAAGTTAGTATTTAATCGAAATAATACTAACTTATCAAGAAAGCCATTAGTCTTGAAGTCGGGTTGAATTAAGCCTGCTAGAAGGCCAAACTAGTGGCCTAAAATATGCTTGAGCGATGGTACCACTAGGCCCAAGCGATAATACCACTTGAGTTAGTAGTACCACTTAAGGCGACGGTAGCACTACTTAGAATTCAAATTTTATAATGATAGTATCACTAGTCCTGAATTACGAGATCAAAAGTTATGATGATAATACTGGGAAATGTTGGCATTGATATCGCTCATATCCCAAAATTTTTGAGGATTTAAATTTTGGGCTCCGAGCCTATAAATACCTCACTTAGCTTTCTTTTTTAGCATTATTTGAGTCATTTCCTCCCTTTTGAGTTTAGTTGTGATATTAAGTTATAGGAGACGAGAGTGTAAAACTAAAAACAATGCTTCTATTATACTAAGTTATCTGATTTGCGGGTGTACCGTCGTTAGATTTGAAAGCTATAACAATATCGATCTGCATTGAGAACTAGATTCACTTTCTCTTCTTTTCCTATCTTTCATAGGACCACTATGAGCGATGAATTAGGGACAAAAGGGAGATAAAATAAGATATGTAATCTCTTATTGACTGGTTCATATAAGTAAGGGTAGGTGATAGAAGATCTAAAATATCTCAATAATATCGCATATCCTCATCTCCTCTTATTTACATATCTATGTATCCACATTTTCATTATAAATCCTTAGGAGGTTATATTTATTTGTAGTCGAGAGTAGAGGGTCTAGGATAAATAATTAAGAACGCTCTTTCATGAAGGTCATCTCCTTAGGAATCCTATTATAATTGGACTTTCAATAATATTTATAATATATCTTACCTAATTTAATAGGATCACATAATCTAATAATTTATAATATATCTTACCTAATTAAATAGAGTCAAGTAGTATAAAATTAAAACAATATAAATTAAAATTTTAAAATTAATTAAAATAATAATATCAAGATATAATATGGTAAAACTCTCAATTGACTAAGGAAAACATGCATGAGCAAACTAGAAGATAGTCATTATAAAAAAAAAAAAAGAGAGAGTATAGCATTCTTTCTAATAAAAAAGATAAAAAAAGACATTATTTCTTATAATAGAAGAAGAACTAGAGCAAAAAAATTTAAAAAATTAAAATCAAGAGAACCAAATAAAATAGAAGACTTTCTCTCCTCCCTTTTTGTTTTTCCCCCCTTTCTGTCTATTCCTTTGCTCACTCTGTACTGCAGTTCCGATGCCTTATGGTAAGTACAAGAGGAAGGCACAGAAATATCCTCCACGTCACCTCACACGGGAGGTTGCAGCCTCCTCACTCATCCACGGTGGGTGCAACGTGTGCTTAGATGATGAAAGCGGTTACCAATAAAAGCATATAAATGTGGGGTACTTATAATTATATCTGCTAAGAACGATGGTTAAGCCGAAATAACTTAATTATTATTGGCTTCAATGAGTTTTCTTTTTTTTGTCTTCCAAAACTATGACGATGTGATTTTGGCTTAATTCATCTCGATTTCAAACATGTGTACAAACTGATGGTTTAAAGGACACACAAAAAATAGAGTTTTTTAGTAGCATTAAGATTTTAAAATTTTATCACTATCATTCAAACAGTTAGATGAGATGTATATATCAGCTAATATATATATATATATATATATATATATATATATATATATATATATATATATAATATGCAGAGAAATTACTGACATGTAAAGAAGTAATAGGGAAAATGTTGTATCATTGTACACAAAAGCAGATATTATTATTCTTGCAGGCAATGTGACATACACCATTACATCAGCTTATAAAAGACACAATTAGCATTCAAAAGAAGTCCACAGTCTAAAATTAAAATTCTGAAATCAACTTCAATCAATGAGGAAGAGACCTCCAAACTGCTCTGGAAGACTTCCTTCCAAGCCTAGAAATCAGAAATCATAGCTCCATGTGCTCTCAGCCATAAATCTTGGATTTATCTTGGGATCCATCACATTGAATGATGAAGAAATCTGCAAGGCATCAATAATTAAGCTACATCAGATCTCAAATTCTTACAATTATGTGGCTACAAGTGTTCTCTGTAATTCTAACTTCTTCCAGAAAAATACAGATCATTCATTCATTCATTTGTGACTTTTAAAAATAATATAATACAAACGAAAAGGATAAAAGGATCAAAATGGAAATGAAACAGAGACATCATATGTCAGCAACAAATTGCATTTTAAGCTGATTTTGGATTTCTTTTTCTTGTTCTTATAACTTGATCTGTCTTACCTATCAAACAATAAATGTTATGAGCTGATGCCTCATTTGCAGTTTAGATAGTCTAAACTAAGGGTGTTAATGGATTATTGATGATCCAAAAGCATTGCCTAAGAAGGTCCTCGGACAACTCTACCTTGAAAGTGCCATTGACCTTGGAGTTCCTACTCCATTCCAGCTGAACCGTCTTGGCCGCCGTCCGGTAGCTCGCCCTCACGGCGTCGCCGCCCTCGAACTTGCTCGACACGTCCAGACCCCACGCATTCGCGGCTACTTCGTAGGACGGCTCCACCGCCGTCCTTACCCGCTCGCCGTGTTCGTACTTGTACTTCACCTTGCAGTCCCTGGTGCCCAGCACGTGGCTCACCGCCACCTTGTTCCGCGGGTTCAACGCCACCGACCCCCCCACCGCCGTCTTCTTCTCCGGCATCCCGTGGGTGTACTCCAGCTCCACCGTCTTCTCCATCACCTTGATGGCGTTCATGAACTTGAACTGGACGTCCGGAGGATCATCACTTTGACGATTGGCGTCCTGAAGGTTCACATCACGTCAACAGATGCACGAATACTGCGTGAATCCATGGTAGAAAGGATTACATGTTTGCGAGAGTACACGACGGAGAAGGAGTCGGGCTTCTCGAGGGTTAAGGAGAACTTCGGGGGCGAGTCCTTGGCGGTGTTGACGACGAGGGCGTTGGTGACGGAGGCCTTAAGCTTGGCGTCGCCGACGTTGGTGTTGATGGTAAGGATGGTGGAGGCCTTGCCATCGTCCTTGTCGGTCTCGTACTTGCCGGTCAGTGTGGCCCTCATCATTGTCTACCTGCTCCCAAGCTACCAACACTTTCCTCGTGGAGGTGAGCCGAGGAGGAAGGCATAAGAGAGGAGAAAATAGTGGTAGATAGCTCCCATTGAAGACGGCCGGGATTGCTTGCTGATGGCTACAAAGTATCTTTCTTTTCTCTTTTCCACGAAAATTACATATATAGTGCCTCAAAAAGTAACTCTCTCTTCTTTCTTTTCCTTTCGTTTAAATCATTCTTGATCTCGACTCCTCATGGAAGCTTTCTCAAGGAAGCCTTTTCGGTGTTGGCATCTTCTCGGTATACCTTCCTCGACGATGTTTCCTTTGAATCATTCTTGATCATGTTCTACCCAAACATTCGATTCAAGATCAGCCTAAAACATGTCGATTGCAATTCTTGAGAAATACTAAAGTAATGACCATCTCTTAGTAGCATAAATCCTCGTTTTGTTTGTCTATAATGTTAGAATCAAAAGCTCAATAGAAAGAAGCATCATCTCTGTGGTCAAATCTCACTGTAAATTGTTTGTCCAAGCATCAAACACTTCATTTTCTCTTTGTTCAGACATCGTTTTTGTATTGAACTCTCTCACCCATGTCACATCACCTGCAAATGAAACCAACTTGATATTTACACATGGTGGCCACCAGATTCTGTGCTACTGCAGTCGGCTTTGGTCATGTTCATTCAACCACTAGGATAGAAGAAGAGAGCTAAAAACCTACCTTCGAAGGCTTTAAACTTAACACTGAAGCTAAAAATAGCTTTACCATGAGATGATGGGAAGTTGAAGGCATTAGGTTCTTCTTCTATTATTGCTGCTCTCTTCTCGTAGGTGCATGTCTCTTTTCCTTTTGCCTTTGTTGTCTCTACGATTTGTTAACTGAAGTTGCATCCCTCCTCATCATCATCTTCTTCTTCTTCCACCACCATCCTATAACTAGTAAATCAACATCCAAATGTCACTGTAATTGTTTTCTACTAGTTGTTAGTAGAACTTACCGATTGATGACTTCAATTCTATGAATAATGCTTACCAAAAGTCATCCTTCAAAACAAACCATTCTTATCGTTGTTTACTTATGAGACCTGCTTTAATAGTTAGAAAATTAGGGACTTGAATTGTGCCAAAATACCATGCAATTATAATTAAATGTTGGATTTGGTCCTATTTTCTCTATGGTTAGTAAATTTCAAAGTTGCTTACTTTTGATGTGATTTTTCATTTTACTAGTACACTTAGGAATGGCCATAAATAAGATACATGTCAATTCTATCACTCTACTTTAAATTTGAGTATCTATCTCACTATCTAAATATAAGTCAAATTAGACTATTATATACTGAATGGATCAAATAACTATAAAATATCTTAAAAAATTATATTAGTCATTTTTGGGCTAATTTCATATTACCCTTGTAATTAGCTATCTTTAGCATCTCGATTCCTATACTTTCAAAAGTTAAATTGAGATTCTTAAATTTATGAAAGTAAAACATTTAACCTCGTTGCTCTAACAAAACTCTTATCTCTTAATTTTTAATGATATAAAATTATATTTTCAACCTTGTACAGGAATCTCAATGTTTTACTTTCGTAAGTATAGGGATCGTAATGTAACTTTTGAAGGTTTAGAAACCAAAATACTAAAGGTAACTAATTATGGGGATAATCTATAATTAGCATGTCATCTTCTTAGGAATAATCAGTACAATATCCATAAATTCTAGTTCAAACACAAGCATTAATAATAAATAACATAGATTAAATAAAATTTGTTATTTGCATATATCATATGTGTTTTCTAAAATATAAGTTGGATCACAGGACAACATTTCCTTCTAAACAACCATTCTTATCAATGTTTACTAATGGGAACCTATTTACACCACATAAACATACACTTAATTGTTATTGCAAGGGATTCCTTACCTTGCAAGTGCCCCAAGCGACGTACTGGACATCCACCCAGCAAGTCAAGAATTTATCTATATTTTAATTTAATGAACCTTCTACTTTCTGAATTTATGCTTTAGATTGTTATAAGAGAAGTAACAACACATTATCCTTCTCATCAATTTTTATATTAACTTTTTTAATTAATCTAATATTCATTTGAATATGTTTAGATACTCTACGAACTCTCTGTCTTAGTCATTAGCTTATATAGCTTCCGCTTCATATATATAACTTGTTTGTTAAGCTTTTAGCTATATAAAGTTTTTCTAGTTTATCTCAAATAATTATGATAAAATTATTAACAATAATATTATTGATAATATTATTTACGATGCAAAGATGAATAATATTTACACACTTTGCCTCAAACTCATCCTGATCTTCGTCGCTTATCTTTTTTAGTTTATTTGCTCACTTATTCAATATTCTTACTAGGTTTTACTGAACAAGAATATCTTTCACCTCCTCTGTCATAAGATGAAATTATCATAGGAAAGGAAAGAAAAACTCAAAAACTAAAAGAATAAACCTAAAAATTAATAAATAAATAACATACCAAATATCGACACAATGTCCAGCAATTCCTACCTATATACATAGAAAAAAACTAAATTCTTCATTATACGAGAGAAATTATAAGACTCAAGTTATCTTTAGTTAAGAAGAATCCACTTATATACCCTCTCATATAAACATGAAGAACTCTTCTCTCAACATTCTCTATAAATCCTAAAGAATACCCTCGCGAGCTTCTATAATATCTTATGTAATTTTCTCATTAAAAATCTTGAGACTCGATAAGTATTTATAAGAACAAATCTTAATTTACTAAATAGTTACAATAATCTCTCAACTAGAATTTGACTAACACTTCTTAGATACTTTCGAACCCTAATAATAAGTATAGGGAGGATAGAAAGCAATTTTGAAATGAACATAAAACTATATCCATGGTATTGAATCTCATATAATTTAGTTTTAGTTATTAATATGAAATTTTTGACACATTCATACCCGAGCATCATATCAAGGACAACGTAGAGGGGCTATTCTTGATCATCTAGGCAGTGTTCTCATCTCAAGTTAGATCAAATATACAATAGATTCTTGCTGTGATTACTTAAGAGAGAATTTAAATATTATGTACAATGACGTGATCCTTGTATTCTAGTTATTCTTTTGTGATTGTTGCTAGGGTTTTGGGCAAGAGAATGAGATTTATATATTCATTATTCTTATAATGGATTATCTTTAGTTTACCCCGTGGTTTTTACCCTTTACATTGGAGGAGTTTTCCACGTAAATCTTAGTGTTCTATTTGATTATGATTCCATTTAATTTCGCTGCGTGTTATGGCCTACTAGTATTTGTTCATATACAAAAGTTTATTTTTCTTTATATCTCATCAATCTCATATTCGATCTATGATTCATAATTCCGTGAAATTATTCTCATAAATTAATTTTCTCATTCGGTATTAAAAAGGTTACGAGCATCCTTTACAAAAACTATGAGATATATCATCCAAAACTTTTTTTATTTTTTAAATTCTATATTATACTTCTCAATCCTTACTAATTTAATTATTAAAAAGATTTTTGTCACTCATTTCCTAAAATCAAACTAGTGATAGACTCAAATTCAAATTAAGATCAGCTCCACAACCCAATATATGGATAACCATAATAAATCTTAATAATTATTTCGCTTAAATCAAATAATAATTTATAAATATAAAGAATATAATATAGCAATAACAGTGACTAAGTACTTATTCTCCTACCAACATTTATTTCAAACCCGATTGACAAGATAAAAAAGATCAATTTTATTTTTGAAAAATAAAGAAAAAATATATCTATCAAATTTATCCCACTCATTCTTGAAACTGATTGATTGTCTTGATGTCCAAACCTATTAATTATCTATTAATAGGATATCTTACCAAAATATAGTTTAGTTTTGGGAAAACAAAGAGCAGGAACCTGACTTATTGCCTTCCCAATGTGATTATGGATTTGATAGTTCAATGTAGCATAAAACTATTCTTCATGAACATTCAATTAAAAAGATCATATAAATAGGATACCTAAAAAAATGATCTGTGATCATCCCTATCTCTTATTAGAAAAGACAATGGGTAGAGTACGTGAATGCACAAATTTATTTTGATCAATCAATTACCAATTTTATTATTTGAATTCATCACAAGTCTGATAAAAAGATTATCGAAATCCAATCGAAAAATTCCAATATGCTGTTATCCCAACTCACTTATCTTCTCTTATTTTTCTGTTTTTTTCGTTTTTATTTCTTGTCTACCTTTGGTGATTTAAATATATTGCATAACTACTGATTTGTGGCCTCTAACTTTGGTAATTTCTTTTTTATCTATTGTCAATGCTCGAAAGAAATGTGGCACGTAATAAAACATGACTAAAAAAACATCTTGAACGAATGTATATGAATCCATGAATAAAAGCATACAAATGTGGCATATTTATAATTATATTTGCTAGGAACGAAATTTTTTTTTTTATTGGCTCCAAATTTAACTCTTATAACAAAACAAGAATAATAAGAGTTTACTTTTTTGTCTTCCAAAACTATGACAGTGTGATTTTGGCTTAATTCAGCTCGATTTCAAAGATATGTACAAACTTATAGTTTAAATGATATTAAAAAAACAGAGTTAATTACTAGTATTAGGATTTTACTTTTTTTTATCACTATTGTTCGAAGGCATTAGATGAGATGTATATAGCGACTAATTTTCAAATCCATCATATGAAACTTAAATTGAATGAATATATATAATACTAATATATAGGTTGATACCATTCGAATTATTTAATCACTGATATTCTGAATGATTAAGTCGTTAGATGAGACATGATCAACTTTTGTATATTCTTAACCTGAAACGATCGAGAATGATAAGTTACTAGGAAAGAACCCAATATATCTATAAGGTATAATAATCTTTAGATTACTCAACCTTTCTGATCTAACTCTGTCTCTCTTCCAATATATCATGTGACATTGTCATAGCCAACTTGTGTTTATTAGAATTACCCTCAAATTATCTAAAAAATAGAATAGAGATAGTTGATCTTTTCTTCCCTAAATTTAAGAAACATAAATTAGAAATTTTCAAAGATACATGTAACTTATGATGAGGTATTCATGTATATAATCGAACAATAATAGTGGTAATGGAATATTTTAGCTTTTGGAATTGTGACATTGGTATTAATGCAATCTTCAGATCAATTAATGCTGAGAGAATAAAAGCTTTAATAACCAATTCTTTTGTTTAGGCAAACAAGCAATCTCATGTGAACTTGTGCAAACTCCATATACATTTACTGATTCTATTTTGTGGATGTTTTGCCTACATTTAAATGCCATAAAAAAAATAGTCCAAACACATTGACAAAAATCAAACAGACATAATTGATAGGAAATGAAATAGACATTCCACGAAAAAAAATTCTAGCTATTTTTTCTAGCACAAAATCTCCTGCTTTATGCTAAGAAATATGCAGAGAAATTATGCTAGTTTTATACTAATATGTAAGCAAGTAATAGCGAAAAAGTTCTACGCAAAAGCAGATATTATTCTTGCAGACAATTGTTACATACGCCAAACATGAGTTTCTTTTATTGCTTCGCTGGGCAAGATTTTAGCTTATAAAAGACATAATTAGCATTCAAGAGAAGTCCACAGTCCAAAATTAAAATCCCGAAATCAACTACAGTCAATGAGGAAGAGACCTCCAAACTGCTCAACGAGGAAGGTCTTCCTTCAAAGGCTAGAAATAAGATATCATAGCTCCATGAGCTCTCAGCCATAAATCTTGGGATCCATCACATCGAATGATGCAGAAATCTGCAAGTTATCAATAATTAATCTACATCCGATCTCAAATTATGTGGCTAAAAGTGTTTTCTATAATTCTAACATTCTAAGTTTTTCTAGAAAATACAAAGCACATAATCCTCTCATTCGTTCATTCAGTCGTAAATTTTGAAAATAATGAAAATAAAGAATACAAACAAAATGAAAATGAGATATTGGATTTAATTCTATTTTATCTATGGTTAGTAAATTTCAAAGTCGCTTACTTTCGCCATGCTTTTTCATTTTACTAGTACACTTAGGAATGGCCATAAATAAGATATCTGTGAATTCTATCTCTTAATTTGAGTATCTATCTAATTATTTAAATCTATGCCAAATTAGATATTACATATACTAAATGGATCAAATAGCCATATAATATCTTAGAAAAACCTTATTAGTCATCTTCTTAAGAATGATGGGTATAATATCCACAAATTACTTCTTACACAAACCCAAACCCAACTAATCACTCAAGTAATTGTCTATTTATATCCATATGAAATTTGATTAAGAGATACCTAAAGCTAACTTAAAAAGTATGATATGAGCCAAAGCTATCTCTACACATCATCGATGCTCAAAACAAGGTTGATCCTTTACGTCTAAGTAGTTTTACTTCAAATTTTCTTGATCCCAACCTTGTTTCAAGTAGCTTTATTTCAATGTCATGATGTTGATTCTCGTTTACCTTCACAAATTTGTGTTTCGTTTCAAGTTTTACTATCAAAAGATGCTTGGAAAAGATTTAAGATAAACCACTGAATACATGTGATGGTGGATAGATTTATCCAAACTCATTTAGATCTTCACATTGGAAGGTTCTTAATTGGGTACAAAACGTGTGGTATTGCCAACGTCAAAGGACCTTTGCTAAAAGAGAGCAATAATGATACAGAATCCCGGTCAAGATTACCCGTTGACTATTTTCTTGATGGTGTGTCTCAATCGTCACTCCGTTTGGTCCCACCGTCCATAATAGTCAACTGCCCGTCAACCGCCGCCGCTCGCGACGAGACGCCACTCTCTCAACTAGACGGTCGTTTACGCCTCTCCATCTGGGATGCTCCATCTCCATTATGATCCGTTCGATCGAGATCCAACGGTTGCAGTCCGTTCCTAGCGACCTAAGTCCCTATCCTTCCGGATCACCAGTCTTTACCGAGTCACCAATCGGGGGAAGGAGCGGTTTCTATTGGCAAGAAGCCATGGCCCGAAGCCGACTTCGCTGACCGACCGACTAGGAATAGACTTTTCCTGATTGGTACCACCGAAAGGACACGAGTATCGTGCCCTTTGCCCCGCCCAGACTCCCGCTTCATCCCTACGTAAACCACTTGTCCACCTGACTACTGATTGGAGGTTAGCCTATGACCAATACCCGGACCCACCCTGACCCGGTCAGGCACTCCAATCACACGGCAGGTATATATTAATGAGAGCGCTGTTCATTTCTTGCGGAAGAGGGAAAACTCCGAGTAAAAAATTACTGAAATATCATTTTCTTCGTCTTCCTCCTCAAACTTCTCTTAAATTGCATCATTCCCCCCCTTCTTTACCCCACGACACCATATGCATATAAATATCCTCACCACTTCTACACTCCCATCTCAACTCCCATCTCTCTTTAGTTCTCCACAGCTTGAAATGTCTTACAAGGTGATGGCTGCATGCGTGCAGAGCTGCTGCACCAAATCCGCCAGTATCAAACCCATCTCCTTCCACCTCAATGGTTCCCTCGTCGGCGGCCCTAGTCTCTGCCAGTTGATGGTCGACGACGTCTGGTGCACCATCCAGGAAGAGGCACGGACCGACGCCGAGGAGGAGCCCTTCCTCCGCAAACACTACTACGACCTCGTCCTCTGTCATGCAACTCTCGAGTCCGCTCTCTCGGCCCACCTCGCCAGCAAGCTGGCCGTCCCCACCGTCCTACCCAGCTGCGCCCTCCAGGAGCTAATCTCATCGGTTCTCACGAAGGATCCGAACATCCGGCGGGCTCTCCGCTGTGACCTACGCGCCGCCAAGGGCCGCGACCCGGCCTGTGCCAAGATGGCGCACTGCTTCCTCTACTACAAGGGTTTTCAGGCCTTACAGGTACATCGAGTTGCCCACCGGCTATGGACTGAGGGTCGTCGGGCCACGGCACTGTTGTTGCAGAGCCGCACCTCAGAAGTCCTCGCAGTGGATATCCACCCGGGGGCTAGAATTGGTGCTGGGGTGCTGCTCGACCATGCCACCGGGGTAGTGATCGGTGAGACAACGGTGGTCGGGGATGACGTCTCGATCCTGCACGGGGTCACATTGGGAGGCACCGGGAAGGAGGGCGGTGACCGGCACCCGAAGATCGGCGACGGAGTGCTCCTCGGTGCCGGGACAAAGATCCTGGGCAATGTGAGGATCGGGGAGGGGACCAAGATAGGGGCGGGGTCGGTGGTGCTGAAGGTAGTACCGCCGAGGACGACGGCGGTGGGCAACCCAGCGACTTTGGTCAATGGCAAGGAGAACCGGGCCGGACACATTGTAGACCACACGTCGTGTTCGAATTATGCTAACTAATTAATGCCATCTTTCATTATGATGATGTTTAAGTGCATTGAGAAGCTCAATTTGTTTTGAGCCTCCTCTCTTGTTACCTTTATGATCTTTTATCTTAATTTTTTCATTAAAAAATATTCAGCGAGCAACATAAAAAAAAAATTATTTTAGGTTTTTTTTCTCGATGACACAAAGTGTTTTTGTTTCGTTGGTAGACAACGACCGAAGCATAGGGTAGCACCAACTCTATTATCCGAGAGCTTCATCTCTATCACCCAAAGGTTATAAGGTATTGAAATGATTAACGTTTCAGGTCACTCATCGTAGTCACCATAACACATAAAAATAATTCAAAAACTGATCATTTTTTATCATGTGTGCTGAGTAACAAACAATGAATAGCGACCGAAGCAAAGGACAATACCTTTCTTGTTATTCAAAAGTCCTATCCGTGCCACTAGGGGGTTTCAAGGTACTAAGATGGTTAATGTTTCACGTGTTGTGACGATCATGTATATATATATATATATATATATATATATATATATATATATATATATATATATATATATATATATATATATATATATATATATATATATATAAGGAATATTTCTCTAATCATTCATCGTTAGAAAATATTGACCATAGAAGTATGATTAACAAGATTTGACTCTTCTTTTTCTTCTCTACTTATTTCATTTCCACTTGATCTCAGTGTCGGTTGGCACCATAAATGTTATGAAATATCTCATACGGGACCAAAGACTAACAGCGCATGTCAGACTCGAATTGAGTTGGGATGATATCACCAACATCATTCCCAACAAAAAAGATTGAGAAAGTTCTAGAAATACACCTTAGATAAAATCAACTAAATCGATAGCAAATACTATATACCTCATAAGTAAGTTTCTCAACGAAACAATTGACACGCAAATACATCTTTGACCTTGCTATTTATTGTGTCTTACATGGGTCAAGAGCTACAGAAGGAAGGCATGTAGTGCAAGGACACATTCTTGTTCTGTAGTGGCTGCTATTTTTATTTGTGTGAGATGAAATGGACCGAAACAGTCTCAGTTCTTGGAAACACGACTGTGGGGTCCGAGACATTCTTCTTAAAAGACTCTCGTCTTTTTCTCTCTTCTTCTACTTCTAAAACAAAGAATCCAAGTCAAAGTTTGCATGTGAGACCAAGGAATCTCTCATTTAAGATACCCCTCATTTATTTTAATCTTTAATGGAAGGAGATGAGTCTCAATCCCTTGTTTCTAAAGATGAAGACAACAAAATAATGGGAGTAGAAGAAGAACAACCTAAGAACAACCTCTAAGTATTCCTCGTCATGAAGTTATTTGATCTCGCAATAAAAAAGGGAAAATAAAATTCAATTCTAAGAATTTGGACCTGAGACATGAAGTTATTTGATCCAACATCGACACATTTCATTAAAAAGTCACTAGTATGTACATCGAGTATGCGGGTGGGTAAAATGTTGGCACACACCAAGATTTAGAAGAGCAATATGAATTCCTCTTTGAGGATCGTTGTATCATCAATTTATATAGATACAAGATAAGATGTGAGAAGAAGCATCAATGGAGTCCTGTGACGGACAGAAGGACATATGATTCTACCTTATTATTCCGTTTGCAATAGATGAGACCTTGCAAACCCCAGCGGACGTCATGAATGGCACATCCTTGTAGCAGGCTACCAGCTCAGCATCTGTATGCATGTCCAACTGTACCTTCTCCCAGACCTTGCTCTTGGCACTAATTATGTTGTCGGGCTCACCAGAGTATCCGGAGAAGGTTACTCGCTCACCAACAGCAGCTGATGCAGGTGGATCGACCATTTCTACCTGTAGTTCAATTATCATGTTAATATATCATAGATAACCTCTCGTACAATTAGCTGTACCATTAGCTGAACTGGATGCTTTCACAGCAAATTAATCAAGCTATAAAGGACTTATTTAAAATTGCAAGGCAGAAAAAAAAAAAAAAAGAGAATGAGAGAACATTGTAGAATCCATCATAAAAAAATATTTCGCTTACAAATAAAATCATCTCTTTGTCCCCTGTATTTTATTCTTCCAGGAAGATGGAACACAAATAAGGAGGAATAAAAAGAAGAAAGAAGGAGAAGAAGGAAGGAGGAGTGGAGGAGGAGGAAGATGAGGAGGTAAAGGATAAGGAGATAATGGAGAAGAAGAGGAGGAGAAATTCTGGAAAAGAGGCTGACGATGAGCCATGGCTGGATGGGTGGCATCGAATGATGGCGCAAGGAAACAGAGAGGGTTCACGATTTGTGAGACCTAAAGGTTTTGGCCGATCGAGGCTTTAAAAGATCTTTTTTTTTTACTGGATCGGATTGGATTGCATCATCCGAAATGTGGTGGTTCACATATTGATTCATGCGTGGATTAGTAAATAATGATCGGTATAGACTGACTTAGGAGAAATTAAATTTCTTGATCTATACTCTATAATTTCTTCCCATGATCCAAAAACTCTGACAAATAGCTTCTAGGTGCTTAAATACATGCTGTTGTGTCGTCAAACTAATTATCATATAAAAATTTAGAAAGCCAAATTAAGGATCCAATGTTTTTTAACCAATGTTTGTTGTACCACCAGAGTCAGTATGGTATGGATGGTATGTACTTGTCCGACTCGTCACAAAGAAACGGTTCGCCCGCGTCCCCATCGATATGCCTCGACGTACAATGTGTTGGTACACAGGTATGTACCATACCGACAAATCTTTGAGATGGGTCCGATACCCGAAATGGTAAACCCAATTTTTAACCATGTTTTATCCAAAAGTATCAAGTGCGCTCAACAGAAAATATCCATATGTTCCATCCATCAGATTTATGCTGACTAAGTCTTCACGTTTGATGTTCTCTTTTCTTTTCTTTTCTATAAACGACTGAGGTACAATAGATGCTCACAATGAATATTCACAATGAAAACCATGTAGTTATTTGTAATAATACATATTAAAAAAAATCTAATCTTCAATTTTTGGCTTGGATCCTTCAAATAAATTGATTACCATTACCCATGTAGGCATCGTCATAGATCCACTACAGAAAGTTTGAACATAATTTCTGAGCATCATGCAGTTTAATGCAGTAAATTCACCAAATGTGGAGATATTACTGAGCAAGCCTAAGCCTTTTAGTAATCTTAGAGAAGCTTTTATCCACTATCTGATGTTTTGCTCCAAGTAAAATAATCATATTTGACAGTAGTTTTCTTATTCTCAACTTGCCATAGTCATCTCAACAATGCAAAAGAAGATCCTACATGTAAAATATGCAATTAAATTAACTTTTGCCTTCCAGAGGAAGGAACTACAAGGGTAAATATTTTAACACAATTAAACATAAGTCTCCAGACATGAAACAACTTACAAACATGTCCCTATTCCCTACTTCAACAAGACTACTGATTTGTATTGTTTCAGATGATAATCACTTAGCATTTGAGCAGTATTGTTATTGTATCCTCTAAATTGTTTGCAAACAAAGAATAAGAGTACTCATGAAGACACAAACATCATCTACACAACAGAAAACCTAAGAAACAGATTTCAGGAGCAAAAAAATTCACATTGCATATCTCTCTTGGAAGCCAAATTTACTACTGCAAGATATAGGAAGAAGAGAATTAACAACTAAAGCATGGGGAGCATCATGACTTACTTTGGAATGGTCATCACTGGATGCAGCCAAGACCATTGCATGAGACTTAATGCCCCGCATTGTTGCTGGTTTCAGATTACAGAGAACACAAACCTTCCGGTTCTGTAGTTCAGTGGTTGCAGTAGGTGAAAGCTTAAAAAATTAGTATAAAGGAAAAACTATCTTTAATCTGAATAAATGTGAGGAAAAAAGAAGACCTGCATTTCTTCAAGAGGAATGTACTTGACAAGTCCGCTAACAACTGTTCTAGTTGATTCCTCACCCACATCAATTTCTTCCACGTAAAGGGCGTCAGCATCCGGATGCTTCTGAACTTTCTTGATGAGACCCACACGGATGTCAAGTTTTGTAATTGGTATCTCTGTTTCGGTAGGCTTTGCTTTTGGACTGCCTTCTGGCTTGCACTGTTGTTTCTTTGCATTGGCTTCTGCAAAGATAACAAATGAAATTTGACAAGATGTCTCTGCTCAGGAGAGTTTGCCAACAATGTTTCATTTGCAAGTAAAGTTTGGTTGAGCTGTCTGTGACAGCACCCATGAATAACTGATTCATCTTAGTTGTCAATTTGTAGTATTGCTAGGCTTTATCATTCGAAACTTTCATTCAGATATATCAAACCTATTGCAAGAAAATATAAACATCCGTCAAGAGCATACCATTTTTTAACATCAATAAAAGGGCAATTATCTGGTATACATGTATTGTCATACACCAGGTACAGATTCCTATCGGAAATGTACACAACAAAACATATTCAGTTGTTAAAATACTATAACATTTATGCAAAAAATTATTCAATTATTTCCTTTTTCATAACTACAATTACCTGGTTATGCAGTAGCCCAACTATAAATATCATTTTTACTGAACCTTAGACTGGCATATACTACTGGCTTCCACCACAAATTATTATAGGAAAGAAACTACAAAATAATGAATGAAGTTCACATTTACTATAGTGAAATTTTGAATCTTGTTCTCATTAAGATTTTAAATCTTGATCAGATACTAGTTTCATTATCCACCAGATCAGTACCATGCCAGTGTATCGGATGCTATACCGACCCATAACTCCAGGTTTCAGTTGAAGAAAAATTAAAAATTTAAATACCAAATGGTACTAGGTCCACATTAACTCCAGGTTTCAGTTGAAGAAAAATTAAAAATTTTAAATACCAAATGGTACTAGGTCCACATTCCTACCACACCCACCAGAATTTAAAATCATGGTTCCCATCAAGGATTATGAGCCCCCAACATAGAAGACCTTTACAAATCTTCACTTGCAACATCAAAGGTTGTATTTGTTCAAAGTATTTGAAATCATAATAAACTTTTTGCAGCACTGTTGACATCACTTTCGAATGGAAAAGTACACATAATCGAATGGAAATGTTCCTAAACATTTCCCTTGTTGTCATTACTATAATAGTTAACTATGTTTTTTCCAACAGAACGTAAATGAGTAAATGAGTTACCTCAATTTGAGAAAAAGATAAGTTTCATGCAACATGGACTAGGAGTCTTGCTACCTGTTATGTTTGTGCTCTTTAGCTGCTCGGCTATCTTTTTAGCATCAGCTTCTGCTTTCACCTTTCTGTCAGCTTGACTACCAGCAAATCTCATCCTAAAGTACTCCACATCTTCATCTTTCTGGATTGCAATATTAAATAGTTGAATGGAGTAGATAACCAAAAATTTAAAAGTAGTAGAGATGAACAAACACGAGGAAGTACCATGCACAAGTACTACATACCAGTTCCTTAAATAGTGGTTCGGGTTTCGATATACTGTGTCCAGATGGTAAAAAATTCCAAGGTTTCTTTTTGTCATCTGTTTCTCCTTTCTCGTTACAGAATGAGAGAGATGTTTTTGGTGATAAATTTAGCTGCCTTAGCACCTACATGTTGCAAGGAAAAGTAATATAAATCCAATTGATCACACAAATCTGAACAAGTTTGATCTGCAGAGGAGACTTATGAAACTTATATGTTGCAAAAAAATGAAAAATGAAGTAGTGGGTCTTAAAAAAATTACTTCAATAGAGAAAGAAGGCATAAAGGGTTCCAACAAAGTTGCAAGAAGGTAGACAAGACCAGCTGATGTCTTCATCACAATGGCACAAGAAGATGGGTCTTCTTTGTAAAGCTTCCAAAATTGGCTCTCCTATATGGTATAAAGTCATAGAAGTTCCATAGTCACATCAATAAGTATCTGCATAGTAGGAAAAGAAAAAGAAAAAGAAAAAGAATATGAGAAGTAACGTACCTGTAGATATGCATTACCTTCACTAGATATGCTCATTGCAGTCCTCAAGCCTTGCTTTAGTTTTACCTGTCATATAGCAGAACATGTTTTTTATCAATATTAATTTCAGCCATTAGAACCAATCACCAGCACAAACTGACACATCTGACGGTTTCATAATCTAATTGGTGAACAAAAGAAAAACATAATCACCTTTTCCATGGCATCAAGATATTGGTCAACCAATTTACCAACTTTCTCTCCTAAATCTTTTGTCAAGTTATGTGACTCTGCATCAGGAGCATCAGGAACAATAGAGTTATATCCTGCTCCTGCAGAGAAAGACAATTAACCAGAAAATACTATACATTAGTGTTACATAATAGTTGATGCTACAACAAACACTACCCAGTATTTGTGAACTATTTTAGGCGTGGACATGTAGCGCATACGTAGTGCAGCATTTGAATGCTTAACATAATTAAAATTTAAGGTTGCACACAAATGATTGGCAATGATCCCCATCAGAAATGACGACATCATAAACGAGAAACCACAAAGAATGTTGAAATGTCATAGGTAGCATTTACAGTACAAAAGTAAGTTGCAGAAACTTTACAAATGAATAAGAACAGTGATATATTCAGTTCCAGCCAGGGTAGCCACTAAAACTATTGGTAATGATAGTTATTTTAGAGCACTGAGGAGCAAGTAGTAACATAGAATACGATTCAGCAGCATCCAAACGAGCAGTTGCAAAGTTTAGTAGAGAAATCTGAATTTGGTGGCAATATCAAGCAGGTCTCGACAGCATAATCTATGCCAGAATAGAGGTAGAAGCTTTAAGCAACAAACTGATGTCAACTACAAGAAAAACTTTAACTTGAGGATACAAATGATTATGATTACTAGTATAATCATGGGAAATGGGCTACATATACTAACTTAAGCACTTTAACAAATTTTCTTTGAAATGTACAACTCACAAATTCTTGGCATGTCTGATGAGATATGTTTCAAGTCCCAACCATGATCTTTGATGCTGGTACTTGCATTGTTCATATGAATCATATATTTTCACAAATTCAGAGGGAATGGCTCACTTGAAAAACTATTATGTGCGATTGTCTTAGTTATGATTGTAAGCAATGAAACACAATTTACTATTCTTCACATCTAGATATTCTAATTCATGGCTTTTTCATTAGTGGTTCTTCCACCCACACATGCAATCTTCTAGCATCAAGCCATCAACCAACTAACTACAGTGAATGAACTCCTGTCTTGGGTGCAAGACATTTGCCAAAGCAATGGGCTACTATGTGAGCCTTTCTATGTTCAGCCCTGCCACATCAATGGAGAGAACCTTTTGCATGGGCTTTCATAGTCTATCCTCCACCAGGGTCTGCAGTACCGAACTGTACCATCCGGTATGGGCGGTATGTACCGGTCTGACAGGTTGCCGGTACGCGGACCGCCTGTTACTGGTCTGAGTGCACTGTAGCAGTGCACTGTAACACTGTAGCAGTGCACTGTAACACTGTAGCAGTGCTCGGCACACCTGGGTGTACCGCTCGATATACCATACCGTACCGGTACCGAGCCCAGATTGAAATACCGGTACGGTAGGGTATTGCGAACCTTGTCCTCCACAATCTGGGGACATCCTTTTTAATGATGGCTCCACCTGGGATATCCCCACTGCTCTGGCGCTAGATTTTCAAAGAGGATTGACCACTAGATTTTTTCTTTTTACCCAAAGGATCGTTGAATACTTTGAATATTATACTAAAAATGTTGGGAGCCTTTAGTATAGTTGGCAACTCAGGTAAAGGACCTAAACAAGTGAACAAGTATATTTCCTTGGCTTGGTTCCATGATTTATGATACCATAGCAGTTGGTAGATTAGCTCATCAAAAATGAAAAAGCTCCATTAACTTGTTAGTTGGTGTTTTGGTATTATTGTAAGAATTTAGATTTGCAAAACTTAATCAGAACAAACACTATCAGAAAAGCCAAGAGAAGTCATCCAGAACAAGGTTGTTCTTTGTTGCTTGCTATATCAGAAGGGGTGAATTGAACAATGTAGACCTTTATATATGTCATTTCTCATGAACATTTCAAATGTATATCAAAATATAAGTGGGAACCCTCAAGAAGTTGTTCAAACTTTCAGCTTAGGCACAAGCATACATGATATTTGTATATCAATACAAATGATGCATGTCAGCTTAACAAAGCACCCGTATTTCAACACAAGGATTCTTGTAGCAATAGGCACAAGTATCATGTATTTTATGCTAGAAAGGTATATACAAGCATCATTTGGACTTGTGCCTTCACATGCATTTCCCAATTTTTGGCATTGTTAATCATCATAAGGAAAGCCACACTGTACATCATTCAATGGTACCAAAAGGCATCAGGATATGCCCTTGTGCCATAAATGACTATTCTTTTCCAAGAATACTTTAAACAGACCTTTTATAAGGAACTAGAGCTTATTACTGATGACGTGTCTCACGCATGTTAAACTATGTCCTTGATGTTTGTTCCACGGTAGTTCTTGGTCTAGTGTGACCTAATAAATGCTACGATGGTGTACCTCCTGTACACTAACAAGATTATCTCAGGTATTGTAATATTGTAACCATATTAATGAATATGGCATTTTGCCATTTTACAGATATCCTTTTGCTATGGGACCTCAATTATAAATTGTTGCAACAATAATGAAGCTCTCCTGTATTATACCTTTAAATTGAGCTGGTTGAGGTAAAAGCAAGCCCTTAACATTTCTTTTACCAAGAATATGGTTGTCTATATATTTATTTTGGATTTTGGGCTATGCTAAGAAGAGAGTGACAATCAAATGTGAGCTTATTTTTTTATATAGACACAAATCCTTAAGAAAGACAACTATGTGCTTCATTCATTTATTTTCTATAGATTTGATCGCAAGAGCATTCAAATCTTTGATTATTTCAAGGTTTTCTTATATCTCTCTTTACATCTCCTCAGACCATTAGTATTAGTAACTCACCTATCTAATTAATAACCATAGTATTAGCGAACTGTCCTCTACCAGGCAATACTAGTGTTTTGACTAGTATCGACTGGTACCGAGACGTACCGATCGGTACCGCCCCGGATTTTGACCATTACCGAAGCATACCGATCGGTACGTCCTGGCATGGTAGGTAAAGGTATTTTTAAGGTTTTATGATGTACCAACACACCAACGGTATATATCGGTACGTACCGTACCGAGCAAAGCTCGGTACGCCGATACGGACCGGTATTAAAAACCTTGATGCACAGTAGATGTAATGTCTAAATTAATATATTATATGCAATGTGCATGAAATGAAATAAAGTATTCCTTTATTGCCATACTTATTGGTTAATGCTATTAACTCGACTTTGTAGCAACATTTTCTATCCTGGGGACCAGCCTTAACGAGTATATTTTGTACCATTAAAGTAAAGGCTCTACTGGGCGAGATATACAAGACATAGCTACTCAGACTGAAAATACCCAAACAAATCATTAATGACCTCAGACAGGTAGAACTTCCAACTGGTCATATAAAAATTGTACCAAAGCATCCAATCACATAATAGTATCAAATAAATTAGTATTATAACAAACAAAATAAAGGCCAAATATATGCCAATATGTAAGGTATTCTTTAACAATACATACTGATCATTGATCTTTGAATATATATACAGATGAAGCTCCATCATATAGAAGATATGCTATTTAAGAATGATTTTGTAACTAAATGTAAAAGGATGCAGTAATATCTCAGGTACTGCAACTACAGCGATTTCTAACATCATCAACATCTAACCTTCTGGTTTGGCAATAAAGCTCAATACACGATTCACAAAATTGCCCAAGTTATTCAGCAGCTCACTATTCAGCTTAGCCTGTAAGTCTGACCATGTAAATAAAGTGTCCGATACCTAATTTGTTAAAGCAATTGGACTTAGTGTTCAAGTACAAAGAGCTAAAATGAGAAATTTGATATGCCTGATAAAATATAACTAAACTTCTTCCTTTAAACTCACCTCAGGTCTATTTGTAAGCAAGTAGTATCTCCACACTTCTGTGGGAATATTTGTATCCTTTGCATCATTACCAAAAACTCCAACACCCTTACTTTTAGAAAATTTTCCTGCCAAACAAAGAAGCAACATGAACACATATGAAAAAGGAAAGGAAAATCTCATATATTAGCTGCCATTATACTGTTTTAAAAAATCAGTTTAAACTTTAAAGTACATCATAATAAACTCTTGTTAGATTTTATATATGTAGGGTCCTTTTCTAAGGACTTAAGCTTTTGGATTAGTAATAATCCAATCAAAATCTTTAACATGGTATCGAAGTAGGTTGTGTGTTCGAATTCAATATCTTCCCCTATTTTTTTCATTCAGTGCTTAATTAATGTTGGTTTAATATTCTTTTTCCTATTTTGCTAGTACCACGCAATTGGGTTCAATTTTACATGTCATGCAAGCCCGGTTTGCAACAAAAGGATGACTTTAGAGTTTATGAATATGTTGGGTCCTTTCTTAATAGCTTAAGTTTTTGAATTTTATTCTAACCCAGTTTGCACAAAAAGAAGCAATTAGATTTTATTCTGAATTTCCAAGCATTCACTAAAGGGGGCATGATATGCTGGAACTATTGCACCTTGGACAACTATGTCATTCAAATTTGTTGGACCTCAAGCAACTACACAGTGCTCTGGATCTTGGTTGCAGTTAAACAGTAAAAGACGCCATTACATTCCACAAGCATGGTCCATCATATCCATGCAACGGCACCATGTGTCACAAGTCATGGGTATGTTGTTAAGGGTGATGGTGCTCCTTTGCAGATATGGTAACCCAAGCAAACATGGAAGACAACAAGCCACCAGAGAGCTCCATGCCTGTTGAAGTGCTAAATATAAACCAAGTATCTACTTCTCTTTAATCTTCTTGTCATTTGGAAGTCAATTCATCCTTCAAGTTCTGATTTTTCTTCCATCATGAAGTCCTTGAACCAGAGAGTTTATTTTTGATGTAAATATCCTTGATGGAGGACATCAAATGAAGCAGCTAGTGCTACCTTATTAGTTAGTTTGTTCACTTTGGACTGACAAGTAGTCAATGGAATGGAGGAATAGGTTGGAAGACCTGTAGGACAATATGACTAGAAGAACAGACAATTAAAATTCTGTCATTTTGCTAGCAAGCAAAATGATGATCAAATAATATTATGCTTGTATATGAATTAAAGCATCAAACCAAACAAGAATTGTGACATATTTCACCCTCAATCAACAAAATATCTTCAATGCATTGATATTCAAATTGGCACAAATTGGTCCATGTCCAAACTGCACCATGGATTGGGACAGTTCAAATATGCTTTAATATGTTTTAATATGGTTCAAAACAAATTTCAGGTTCAGTTGTAGGTAGCCGTGAAATTGTCATGGTCATATTAGAAAAGTTCTTTTATGTGGCAACAACACCAAGGGAAAAAAATTATAATAAATTTCTATTGCAAGATTAATCAAACAGAGGCATCAGAGGAAATCATCTTATGATTCCTGGGTATACAACAACATGAACAAGCCATAATATCTCAACTATTTGGGGTCAGCTACATGCAACTCTTCCCACCATTGAGCAAAATATAAATGCCTCAGAATTTATGGTTTCTTTGCCTTTTTCTTTTTCTGTTTTTTCTTCCTTTCTCTCTTCTATTTGTCTTTTCTTTCTTTTTGTTCTTTGGCACAACTTTGTCCACATAGAGTGGCAAATAGTATTTGTGCCAATGCATGAATTAACCTGACTGCCACCCAGTCTATATGGGCATCCAAATGGGAATTCTTGGTTGAAAGGATGATACTAAATTTTACATGTTCATGACAAATATAGAATGCAAAATACATCCAAAGGTTGGACAACAATACCTGTTTCATAATTTAAATACTCCGTGACACTTATGGTCTTCATCATCGTCCACTTTTCACCGGTTCCAATCAGTGTGGAAGGAAACATTACCTGGAAACAAACATCAATATCATGAACATTTAAGAGGAAAAATAGATAAATACAAATAAGTATAAACAAGTTGTCAAAGGCTATAATAGCTGGAATAAATGGCTGGTGCAAATTACCAAAGGTATTTATGAGAATAACTGCATATATATGCAAATGCCATTGCATGACATATGCTAGTGAGGTAATACCACCGTATGTGTTTTTAGCCTGTCTCATGCCCATTTATGTAACTAGGCACATAAGTATGCATGTACAAGGCACTACTGGCTGAGTTAGCTATCCCACTTCAATAAAATGACATATCACAACTTGAAAACCCAAAAATACAACAAGTTTTAGTAAAGATGAAGGGAAAGCTTTTTAGAATCCCGGACCCATATACATTTCTTGAAAGCTCATTTATTTGAAAGTGACCACATTAGGCATTGCCTTTGATGTAGGAGTGGTAAGTAAGTTTATGCAGACTCCGAGAGAAAAAGATTGCAATATCTTTAGATCTTTCAAAAGAGCATTTTAAAGCAGCTGATAAGATTGATATAACTGCATTTATGCATGCTGATTGGGCTCGAGATTATCTTGAATTCAGGATGAATGGAATGTAGCTCTTTAGAAGGGAACGAGCGAAATAAAAGTAGATAGTGCGGAGACCTAGTTCAGTTGAGGCTTGACTCATTAGAGGCAACCAAGGGAGATCGACTGAAAGGTTAGGGTAGATGACCAATGAAAACAGATGTGATGACTGATGAATTCACTACTACAATACAGTATTGAACTAAACAAGGATTGCAATGTGGCCAGCAGGATACCTTGATGGACATGGGTGAATGCATGTAAGTAGATAACACCCAGATAAGCAACACAGTATACATAAAAGTAAGCTCTTGATGACAAAACTAACACAATAAAAAATATGTGCAAAATAAGGTATTGGTTACAGAAAGCACTTAAAATCAAATAATGTAATGTAGTTTTGCCATGTAAGAGGGTCAGTCAGTAATTACAATCAAAGAAATAATACAGTTTACCGTGTGAAATGGTACGTTATCCTTGCCCATGAACTGATACAACTCCACATTTTCAGGGTTCTTCCACCATTTCTCCCACTCGAGAGTGTAGCATGCAGTGATTGAGATATACCCAATTGGGGCATCGAACCACACATAGAATACCTAGACAGGTGAATATCAATCAATTTTAAAAGTTGAACATTACTTAAAAGATAATCCAACAATCATTCAAACATCTGGAAGCATAAGCAAAATATGATCCATTAACAAGGGACCAGTCTAATCTGCAAGCATAATTAAGCCTGAATCAACATATGTAATTTGTTAAACCTTGTCTTTATACTTTTCATGTGGCACAGGAACTCCCCATTTTAGATCTCTTGTAATACAGCGAGGTTTCAGGCCTTCCTTCAGCCATGCTTGTGTTGCTTGAATTGCATTTTGGCTCCAAGATCCAGTTATCGACATACTGTCAATATAGTCTTCCAATTTTTTCCTCAGCAAGGGTAGCTCTAGAAACAAATGGTCTGTGTCACATATGTGTGGAGTCCTTTGGCATACCTGAAGAGTCAGCAACCTTGGGTCAAAATACACCAAAGCATAATTTAATATTTATTTACTCAAGGATTTAAGACAAAGAGACTTGCACATAAAGATCATGAAAATGTAATTTACCTTGCACTTGGGATCTATCAGTTCAGTTGGATTTAACAATTTTCCACATTTTTCACACTGATCGCCACGTGCAGATTCATAATTGCAATCCAATGTAGGGCATGTTCCCTCCACAAGCCGATCAGCTAAGAAGCGTTGGCATGTATCACAATAGAGCTGCATATAATTTCCAAACAATTTAACAAACAGCAAGGCAAAACAGCCTTATGTCAAGAAGGAACTTATTTGATTCAATCAACAATCGTACAAAAGGAAAGAAATACCTGGAGCATGGTTTTTTCAGATAGCCAATTATTCTCCAACAATTTGTGAAAAATTGATTGGCAGATTTCAGTCTGCTGTGGAGAGGATGTGCGTCCAAACTCATCAAAGCTTATGTCAAACCACTTATAGACCTCCTTATGTATTTCATGGTACCTAAATTATGAACAAAAGGCATTTGTAAAAACACAAGAAATCTTAGATTAGGGAAGCAACCTAATTCACCACTAATTTCCTATGCTTTGCATGAGAAAGAATATGATAATATCACCGAAGTTCTACATATATATGAATGGAGAAATTTGATTGTCCATTAGCAAAAAGGACTAAGAAAAGATATCTTTCGTGGGCACAAAGATTTAGCAATAGTGATTTCAAACTTAAAAACCAAATTTGATGCAACTAACTTTATGTTTATACCATAAAAAGTTGGTGAAAGTACACAAGCTTAAATTGGTAAGAACCTCATCTAAGAAACTTATAATCATCACAAGCTTAATAAATTGTTTTTATTAAACTGGAAAAACAAAAAGGCCTACTGAAAGCTGAGTAGAACAGAGCTTATCAGGGAGGTACAAACTTGTCACAGATTTCCTTGGGAGAGCAATTCTCCTCCATAGCCTTTGTCTCCGTAGCGGTTCCATACTCATCCGTCCCACAGATATAAATCGTATTATAGCCCCGCAACCGGCAATATCGAGCAAACACATCCGCACTCAAAACGCCTTTGCCCAAAATGCAAGAAAAGGTCTCATTTTCATCCTCACAACGCCGAAACAATCCACAAAAAAATCAATTTTAGGATGAAAAGCAACAAAACAAAGAACTGATAGGGAAATTACACCCAATGATATTTCCAAGGTGGGGGACGTTGTTGACGTAGGGGAGGGCGCTGGTGATGAGGATGTTACGGCGGCCAGGGACCGGAAGCTTGGGGGAATTCTCCGCCGGTGTGTCCTCCATCGCTAATTAGATCGAACGAGGGTTTCGTCGACGTTTGTGTACGGGGCTCGTACTATGTGCCGGCACTCAGCCGGAAGCCAACGACGAGGCTATAGGAGGAGTGCGGATTCCCTTCTGGGAATCTTGTGGGGTGAAAGCTCCCCAACATATGAGCCGTCCGCGACATAGACTTTCAACCATTGGATTCGCTTTAAGATGCGATAAAATACAATCCAACGGCGATTCGATGGTAATGTTTTGGTGATATCCTGACGCGTCTCGCATCCGATTCGTGGGCGCATCTGGTGGGACCCACAGGGACGCGCACGAGCACCACGACGCTTTTTAAGTTACCCGCTTGAATGCCGCGCGGGGCCCGGTCATTAACTCCAATCATAAAAGGGTAGAAGGGCAGGTACAAAGTTTTCCTCACTCTAGCATTTTCTTGTCTCGACCTTGTGCAAAGGAAGGTGGAATAGTGTGAAATGGCTTGGAATCATGACATGGAATCTCAAAGCAACAAGATAGTGAAGGTGCAGGTGGGAGAATTATTTGTCTTAATGGATTAGAGCATCTGAATAATGACTTTGAACCTATGCTCAATCCTTGGTGTTGATGCATGATACCCACACAAAGGAAGATTCATAGCATGCATACATACCTACATGAGCTTGTCTTTTTTGTTATCACCATTCATAGCATGATGGTGATTGTGGATCCTAATGTAGTATTTATCTTATCTCATAAATGTAAGATAAAAAGTATCAATAGCATGAAGAAGACATCCCACTAGATATAATTTTAGCCACCAAAGCCCACTAGAGGGATGTGTTGAGTGACACATTATCCAACTAAAGAAGTCGTACGCTTTTTGTTGTTTTGTTGCTGACTGACTCTTTCTAAAATAAATTCCATGGAACATTTTTAGATTCATCAACTTATAATATTGTTGGCATTCTTCTGAAATATAAGATTCCATCCTATTGTAAAGAGAAATACTTTGATGTTTTCACCAACATAAATCCACTATAGTAAGGATCATAAAAGCATATGAGAGACACAAGCATAAACAAATTAGGGGGATTAGTGCTCCCCCACTTGACATCCCTCCTAAGCTTTATCTGTTTGGTAGGATTCAGCATAAGCCACAATCCACCTAATTTATTAGCCAGAAAAAGCCATTTGATAGAATAAAACAAAAAGGAATTGATTCCACCTCAGAATGTCACCTAATTTATCTCCATATCAAGTTTAATCTTTATCATAGGAGATGCCTTATTTTTCTAACCAAGAGAATGAGTCATCTCTCTATAGTCAAAACATTATCAGATATGCTTTGGTCATGCACAAGAGCTGCTTGTTCTTTCTCTTTAAGCTTCAGGGAGAAGAGGTTTTGGCCTATTAACCAAAGATTTGATGATAACATTATAAGAAATATTTATAGGATCAAAGTGATATAAGTCTGACTACATTGAATTAAAACAAAAAGTCAGCAATTTTGCTCATAAAATGAATTGAAATAAACAGAGTCTTCTTATATTCATCTCTCGCCCAAACTCCTCCATACAGGAGGACAGAGTTCCATGGAAGATGACAGACAAGTTATGGAGTTGAATCCAATTCATTTCTTCATTAGTGCTAGCAAACACATGTTTTAGATGTCCTTCCTTCCAACCATAGTTATTAAAATGGGACTGTGTCTGATCGAAAAAATCAAAAATCAACTCGACAAATCCAGTTTATGAAATGGATTATTTGTGATATATATATATATTCATCATATAACATTATGTAAATAAAGTTACTCTTTTATTTACTTTTTGATAGCATTTTAATCCTTTTAGGACAAAAAAAAGTAATGTTTAATTAAGATATGCATAACGTAATTCCTCTTCCTAATCGCTCTCTTTTCTCCATTCTCTGTTCTCTCATTAAGGTTATTTCTTATTTAATTATTCTTGTCTTGTATATGGTCTTTCAACTTCACACTCATTTTTACCTTCTCTTATCATCACACATCATATGAAACCAACCTATTTTCTTGTCAGATAACTCATTGGAGTTTAGATTTCTCCCTTTTAATTATCAAATATTTTACAAACATTTTCATAATACTATAGATTTTATTATGGAAATATGTTTATCTTATATACATAAGTATGATTTATTTTTCGAATATTTAAGACCGAAGTTTGACCTAACAATTCACCAGTAGTTTCACTGGATCTCCTTCTCTGAATCGATATCATGGTGTCTGCAAGACTAACGATTCATGCTCCTATCGCCATGTTTTTGTGTTTGTGTTTGTGTTTGCGTTTGTGCGGAGCACGACGACGCGGAGGCTGCCACTGAACTGGGAATCGCCCAGTCCTTCGTCCCAGGCCGTAATGCGCAGTCACAGGGGAAAGACGACATCATGCATGATTGATCTGCTGACGGGACGTTATGATGCTCGTCGTTTACTCGCTTGGCCGACAGGAATTATCGTCTACTTGCTGGACGAGCTCCTCCCTCCTCATGCACTGCCAAACGTACGACCCTGCCACCTGTATTCTCCATTCGGATGTGGTCTAAACCTCTCTCTCCCTGTGCACCTTCTGGCATGCATTTGCAATGATTTATCTCGATCATGGATTGAAGTGATTTGCTCGGGATGCAATCTTTAGGTGTGTTTAGTGTTTGTACCAGCTAAATCATCTGGGTTTTGATGGAAGGAAACATTCCTTTCTGCTAAGAGAGATACTCTACTACTACGATAGTGATGGTACAGCGAAGTTGCAGCTAGCACTGGTGACAAATACCATCTTAGGAATTCATGTTACAGGTGAAGAGAAGTATCGACGTCTGCTTTGTTGCTCGCGGAAGAGCTTTGAGCAGCGCTTGCACGGGGCCACAAGCTCATGGACAGCGAGGTGTCGAGTGTCTGGGACTGCTGATGGAGTCGGCCGGACGCGGCGCCAGGGAACAGCCACTTGGGATGCTCGGGGGGAACGCTTGGGCTCCTGACGACGACTGACCGGTGCAGTTGTCTCTCCTCTCTCATCTCTCTAACTCTTTCCAGCTGCTTGAACCTCTCCTGCAGCAGGGCGATGGAGGAGTTGACGCCGACGGGTCCCGTGTCTTCCCTCCCCATGGAAGCAGGCAGCTGCAGGCTGAGTAGGTGAGTGGAAGTGGTGTGTTAGCTCGAAGGTAGCAGTGAAGGGTTGGATTTATAGGGAATGATTCCTGTGTTGTTGCATTAATTTTCACGCATATTGGTGCCCTCTAATTGATCCAGGATGATGCACGGCGAGTAGGAGGAGAATCTATGGTGGAAGGCAAAGTCCAAGTGCTAAAGGGTGTGAAGGTTGCCTCAGGAGTTGTTTGGTGAATGGGAGCAGGGCCAAAGCCACTTTTTAAAGGGAGATAGGGGTGAGGGAGTAGACCAAGGAAGCATGGAGGTATGCATTTGGAAGGGAGTTTTGAGAAGAATAAGATTATGTGACTGGTTTGTCCTCTATCACTTGCCCAGATTGCAATCTCTTAATCACCTCCTGTTGTTCTATTTTATGGGGGGGCTTTGGAAGACAGCCTTTCCAGGTTCCTTCCATCTCTTCCAATTCTTGGGTAATCTATTCATGCATGCTTTTGACTACAGAAGCAAAAGCATTATTAACTTGGATTTAATGGATTGCATGTATCGTCCCAGCAGAAGGCTGTGCTGCTGCTGTAGTTTCAATCTCTTACGTCTGCAACTTTCTACTTTGTCGTGAGTCATTTGGATGGGAAGGGACTTCTGCTGGTCTGAAGGCAGTGACACTTATGCTGCTGGTGCTGTTCTCTTGTCATGCTTCGTTTTCCTTCTTGGAGTGATACTGCCATCTCCACATCACCATCCTTTTCCGCTTGTTCTGTGAAGTAGCCTTCAATGGTCCTATAGTTCCATTTGCAGTGGCATCAATGTTAAAGATGTGGAGTATCTTCTCTAGAATGATGGATTGAGAGCAAGCAACTAAGTGCATGATGATATGTAAATAGATCGCACCAACCTCATCTAGTTTTTGGCTTAAGATTATACCATACAACACTATGTTTTTGGCAATTTCAGAGAAGCTTAATCTCAGTGAAGAAGATGTTTCACAGTAATTTGTTTCTCATTATTCTTTTTCTGTGGATTCCACATCTATCTCTGCCTAAAATCTGTTCCAAGACATATCTATTGTACATCCAATTTGTACCTATCTTGATTTGTATATTTCAACAATCTTAATATAGTCTGTTTCGACATAAAAATCCATGATTTGTTTCCTTGAATTCAGGTTATGCTAAATCTTGAACTGTTTGTTTTTCTTATACCACATATTGCACTAATGTACAGTCTCTTATAAATCATAGAATATAACCCAGTGCTTGAGCAGAATCAGAAGGTTTCCAGCATCAGTCGACCAATTTCTCATCTCCGCTCATAAATGATTGAGATCCACAAAAGCCATGAAGAGTTCACCTTTCCTTTTCTTGTGATTGCTTATGCTACTGGATCATAACGATTCCTTGTATGCACACAGATAAGATTCAGCTCTGCTATTCCGATTTCATAACCTTCCATCTCCAGAAGAACCTACAATCAAGTGAGCAAGGTATGTCCTTGTGTTTCCTATTCATAATGACATGTAAATGCCACTAAGCACACACCAGAGATAGATGTTAACAAGAACTAAAGAAACGAGTAAACAGCCAATTGATGCAATGATGACATGATGATGAAAAGATTTTTGCTTGATTTGTCAACCACTGATGACAGCTTCTTCGTTTCAAACAGTGAAAATGGACTGATTGTCCTCTGTTTGGAGCGTTTCTCTATCATTTGGGTTTACACGACTCGAAAGATAGCTATAGAAACAGATGTTATATGAAACTGAACCTTCTGAAAGCCAGTTCATCAAGGACCAGCAGCATCTCTTTTTTGGTTGCTTGCAGACTGCAACGATTGATGAAGACATGAGTCCATACAAGGAAGGGACTTCTCTATCATTTACATGAAACTTGAAACTTCTAATAGCCAGCGCATTAAGGGCTTGCAGCAACTCTTTTGTTGTTGCTTGCAGACTGCGGCAGGTGAAGAACACATGTATTCACAGCAGAGCTTTCTCAATGGTCAAAAAGGAAAGCTATCCCCCACCCACCCAACAAAAAGGTCGCAAATCCATGGGAGACATCAAACGTCAAGCACTTATCAGTGACTTTTGACGGTGCCAAACTTTTTTGACTACGGTTTGCCGATGCTTCTTCTTCCTTTTCACATATTTCTGCATAAGACATCCGTTGCCTGAGAAGTTGTGATCCTTTTGCTTTCACCTTTTCTTTGTGAAGGTGTCACCGCTGATCAATCTGGGACAGAAGCCAAGAATTTGCTTCCCTTAAAATGACCACTACTTCCTTTCTGTGAAGAGGTTAAAAATGGTTTAGATTTGCTATGATCTCCATCTTTTTGTGAGAAATGAAACGGAACCAAGTTCTGATTTCTTTTACTGGCCCATAATAAATGTTATAACGAAAACAACAGTTTGGTAGGGTTACACCACAACTAAAATGTGTTGAATAGATTGTGATATGTATATTTCTTTATCCTTTTTCTGCATCATTTACCGGGTAGGCCATTGGAGAGACTACTGTAAAAACAAACAGTAATCAGTTGGCATGCAAATGGGAGAAGGACAAACTTTTATGCTTGATCTAATCAAAGGAACACTTCCAGTTTAATCTATAGAAAAGGGAACAAATAAAAGTAAAATATTATGATGATGGCGTTCATTTAGCCTAGACAGCTCAGCTCTTACTTTTATATCACAAGAGGCTAAGTTTTTATTCTAAAATATTAGAAAGGTAAGATCATTTAATCCCATATTTGAAGCATGCAAAACCAAAAGTTTATAAGTTTGTTAGATCTTTCTTACTCTCAAAAATGCTTTTTGGAACTTATATGCTCCGCAAAGGATAAAACCATGCGAGTATGCTCATCGCTCAAAGCGGATAATTCCTCACGAGTTAGAAGGAGGGTTCGAAGCTTGCACCTCGACCGAGCAAACTTGCTCCCGAGCCGTGTACCTTGGCTCCCCTATGGGTAGGAGAATTAATAAAATTATTTAGTCTCATATTAGTTGAGGAGTATAGGAACCAAAACCTCATAAATCCGTCAAGTTCTTCTTATTCTTAGAGGTGATTTTTGGAGCTCATATGTCCTATAAAAGACAGACAACCGTACGAGGATCACTGACCAAATCAAAATAGTCCTTTATCAAAAGGCTTTATAAAAGTCAAGATCCAAACAAGCATCTTAGAACACATGAGGTCAACTCAACTCACGGTGCAAACTTTTCCTTGTGATGTGTCTCTAATCTATTTATATATATACCACTTATATCATAAATAAGTGATACATTAATTTAATATGCTTGAACTACTAATCTAAAATACTTAAACCAACTTCATAGAAAACCTAATATAGCCTTATAAATCAAATTAACTATCCTATCCCATCATATTAGATGTGCCATTGTCCCACCTTGGATCGACTGTTACATGTTACCAATCCCATTCACTACCTATTCATCTTTATTATCCACATAGGCATACATTTCTACTACTTGTACTACATTTAAAACTTTCTTGGATGCTAGTATAAGCTCAACATGATAAGATCCACTTTGATAAGCAATGAGATGGGCAAGTGAATAGATTTAACCGCCGAAACATGTTGAACTAGCCTGCCTTCTCATGTATTATACCTTAAAATCAAGTGGCTGGGATTGTCATAATCATTGGCCAAACAGCCATGTATTCAACTCTGTGCCATTTCTGAGGTACATTTCTCACATAATACTGAGGGTACGTAGGAAGTTACAATTTTAAATCCCCAAATTATAGTCATACATCATAAGCTTTCAACATAAAAAGAAGATGTGTAGCCACCATCATTAATCCGCATTATATTACAGTACTCATCATCTTGTAAATGATTGATTCTATAAGACAACTCTTAAGAACCACAATCAACTCAAAAACTAAAATACAGAGTCAATAATAATGGAAAGACTAAATACACTAGGATGTCAAACATAAGTGACACCAAACACACCCAAAATGCCTCAAAGTTTACATTATCATCCCAATCAATCAGTGAAAACACTCATGCGGATTGACGTGAGGATAGCATTATCTTTTTTACTTCCATCTTTGTCGATGGCTGACCAGGAGGACTGGCTTCACATTATAATTGCCAACCGGGCTGGAGATGTTGCATCCTAAACCAGAAAAGCAATGACCACAAATTTGCAACCGGATATATAGATATCAAGATCTTCAAATATAGGATAACATAATCACCAACTAACATGCTGCATGCTGCTAGCCAAATTTCTGTCTATGAGAAGCAACAGCCACAGGAACCAATATATTGCTTATCATGTTTCAACCATAAGAAGCAACATCCTAAAACTCGTACTTATATATAAGCATAACAAATAATTTGTCCAGACCAAAATTATATTTTAATGAAGTATATATCTTATGGTTACCAACCTAAAATACAAAATATAAAACAAAACAAATATTTGTTTCCAATTCCTAAATGGTATTCCATATGATTTGATCAGCTTCACCGAGAGCACTGCAACATAAAGAACCAAAAGTCTCCACTTGTAAGTTGATCTAAACAAAAGGCAACTAGGCCAAGGATATGGCAGGCATATTACAAGTTCAGTGAAGAAGCAACTTCACTTTTGATATCCTAGTGGGTAAAAAGATGAGCCATAACTTGTTCCCAAACCAGACATGGGGTAGCCACCGTACGATGCTGGCCTGTTGTACAAACTGGAGCTAGCATGGAACTCTGATGGATAAAGATAAGACCTTGGTGAAGGTTTTCCACTCAGTTCGATGGTTCCAGGAATACTAGGGAGTGCAACATCATACAGAGCTGCAGTTGTAGTAAGGCCATAGGACCGACCCAAACCCGCATATGACGATTGCTGCTCAGTCAAACCCAAATGGGACTGATTTTGAGCACATGAAGGAAGAGGGTGAGAACGAACAGGATATGATAAAGTTGTAGATGATCGAGGCCGTTTATTGGAAGGCTGCTGCTGCTTCGAAGTTCTTGAATTCGTGGCAGTAGCAGCTGTCGCAGTTCGTTTCTTGTCTGCCTTTTGTTGCTCCAACCGAGTAATACGCTTCTGAAGATCCTCACACGAAAACTCAGATTCAAGCTTGCATTCCTCAACAGTTTTAATCACCGCTTTCGCAGCAGCAAGCTCTTTGGAAATGGCCTCATTCTGTGGCAGTTTATGCACAAAATGGAGCTATGAATGGAATCATGGACACCTTTAATCAACAACACCTACAGAGGGTAACCATGCATACCTGTAACTGACTAGAATTATTTCCTCTCTTTCGTGCTCCTTGAGCAGCCTTTCTGGATTCTCTTAGGTAGGCTTCCAAGAGAGGTACTGGAGGGTACTTGTCAAATAAGTCAAGAGCATGGACAAATTTGATAGCCTCAAGTTGTCTGCTCTTGCTGTTCAGTTTCTGAATTAGATCTGTCACAAGCAAAATGGTTGCTTGTAGGTATCAGAGACCGACAGAGCTTAACAAGCCAAAAGAAAAACACAGTGAAAATTTCTCAAGATTTATAACCTAAAAATGACTTCCAGACACTATGTCCTCAATATCTCCATATGCTGATGGTTACAAGTAGGAAGAGTAAGGATCAACATTTACACAAAAGAGGATCAGTCTTCAGAAAAATGTTTCCAGAAACAAAATTACTGAAAAAGAAAACATGCTCTAAAATAAAATCTCAAATGTTTGATAACAATGATAGTGACTTACAAACAGGTAAAAGCTAGTAAAATGTTAAATTACTGGACTGTAATGGCTCAAATAAGCAAAAGACCAAATGAAGAGAGGACCAGGACCTTCATGACCAATAAAAACCAACAAGAAGGCCCTTCACAAACCAGATCCTAGCAGCAACCTTTGATCAACCAAAAGGTATTAAGTGCTAAAAAACACAAGGGAAGAGTTCATGTTTTTACTTGTGAAGATCTTATTTGTTGGTTTAAAAATCAGGACATTACATTTGAAATATTAGGAATAATTGATCATAAGAAGTATAGCAAATTTAGAAACTGAGCTAGGTAAGCAGAGAATTATAAACTGGAACTACTGAATTAGAAGATGGTTTAATGCCTGTTATATATTGGGCAAAAGATCTTCTCGAGGAACCAAATCATTAACAAAAATTTCTTCATTGATGAAAAGGACGAAATCAAAGAGCACAGTGCCTAGACCTTTTGCCATGCAACAAAACAACAACTAATGTTCACTGAAAAATATACAAGAATGGGATAAGCTATACTAGAATTTTATATTATATATATATATATATATATATATATATATATTAATATTCACTGAAAAATATACAAGAATGGGATAAGCTATACTAGAATTTTATATTATATTATATATATGTTAATATTCACTGAAAAATCTAATTAAAAATCTTGAAGGAAAAAGATTGCTGCATGACCAAAAGGTGAGTCAGGTGATGACTAAGGCAAGCAAAATATAATACACAAAATAAGACACATCATATTAGGACTTAAAGAGAAGAAAAATGCAAACAAGAAGAATATGCAGCATCCAAGTAGGATGAATTGCATGCTATCAGAATTCATATCAATGAAGATGGGAAAAAAAATCAAGGAACTGTTTGCACGGTAAGAAGCAATAGCGTACCGGACATATTTTGGACAAGACCGAGTCTCTTGCAAAGTTCAAGAGCCTGCTTCCTCCGTGAAATCAAAACAAAAAGATCCAGGATTTCATCCGTATTGAACTCCGAAGTCAACCTATAAGTTGCCAAGAGCTGCAAGAAAGCAAAAGCATCCGTCCCTTTATCACTGTCATCCAAAATCTGACCTTTCCACTCCACCGCTACTTTCTTGGCCTGATCCTTCACAGAAGACTTTATTTCAGGTGCCAAGATCTGGACCTGCTCCAAAAGACTCAGACAAGTCCTCTTAATCACCTGCACATCCCCATCCTTCTCTCCTTCGGCTCTTGGGCGGTGAAACCCGTCCATGGCATCAAGGACCAATTTAGCTGGGTCTGGTGCGGACCGAATGGCAGCACCGAGCTCTTTCCGTATCTCGGCGATATCGTTCCGGTTCACAATGATGTACGATCTCAGTCCCACGCCATCCATGTTGACGCAGAGAGAGCTGAGCTGAAGCCGCGGTACGACCTCCGGCGCAGTCTCCGGGTTGGCCTCCGCCTTCACAGAGGAGTGGGACTTGGAGTCGAGTTCGCGGAGGCGGTCACCAATGAGGCTTTCAATCGAGGCGAGATGATCCTCTAGGTCCTTCCACTTGAGAGTGAACGATGCCAGGCAGGACGAGAATGCCTGGAGGGCCTCGAAGGCCTTCCGGAGCTCCTCCTTCTTCGAGGGGATCGACGCCATGGCCGCCTCGATCTCTGCTGTCGTCATGACCTACGATACGACAACCCTAACTTAAATCTACCGAAGACGGTGTTCGAAAAGAAGCGTGACGACGACGACGATGACGAACGAAACCCTAATCGAAAGAGCGCCCAATCGGAAGAGGAGAGGACAGATCGGTGGGTAGGGTAAATTTATCGTACACGAACTAAACTCCGACCCGACGTGGGTTCTTGCTTTCCTAATTGAATCCAAAAACCGATAGGGTCCCTATCAACCGTTGGATTTTGATTGTACGGCTAGCCGTCCCCGATAGCACAGCTACAGAAGTAGTAAAATTCGATCTTTCCGAAAAAGTCTCTTTTTTGTTTTCAAATATACCCCTCTATTTTAGATTTTCCTAGCGCTCGTCCTTTGCCTAATATATCTTGCTTTGACCATCAGTCATATATATATTTTTTTCTTCTCTTATTTTTAGATTACTTATGATACTTATACCAAATATGCTAACCAATGTAAAAAACCTCTATTTTTCATTGAATTACATTTTTTAATAATATCAAAAAAATATAAAATAGTAGAATATCATGTGCTAGGATAAAATTAGACAAGCAAAAGGAAGCTGCCAGAGAAATCCGAAAAGAGACATCTCCGAGGAAAAACAAAAAAAAAAACTGGAAAATCATCCTTAAAATTCTAAGATAAGAACATACCTCATAGGTCCTAAAATCTATCTTCGAATGTGAGAGTCTTGTCACAGATCATACCATTACTGTTCCTCGATGGGTAAACCATGAGGACAGATATTATTAATCATGTGAGATGGAATCCGATGATCCGGTCCTATTAAATTTGATGATGGATTGTTTGGGAAAACATTATGGCCTAAGGCCATATCTGTTTGATAAAGAAAAGCAACATCATATCATATTAAATCTAAGTTCTCCTGTAACATAAGTGAATAAATAACCCTAAATTGATTTAGTATCATTTTGGTTTGGTTTATTTTATCGTAATTTCTATAATCTTACGTATTACCATATGTAATCCAAGGCATATAATATCTCCTATAAATTAAGTACCATACGAAAGATAGTCTATCTATCACTGATTTGTTTAAGGTCTTATAGATGCAGATTGTGCACCCAAATAGGAACCTTTTTTATTACCTTTCACTTGTACTACTTTGTAAATGAGATTATATTTTTTTGTGTAATTATTATCTAATTTGATAATAGTTAACTGCTTAATTCCAATCGGAATTTGGACATGTTTGTATCCATACATCTTAATCATGTAAAATATTTTGATGGATAATGCATGTACAGTTTATTAGGAATGGAAGCAGATGATGTGAAGAATAGTGTATGAGATTTGATCTCAATGTTTACCTGTTACATATATATATATATACATGTTTATATTTATATACATATAATTCTTGCATAGCTTATCCCATTCTTGGTCCATGATTCTTTAATTATTTTATTAGTTGTTGCTTTGTTGCATGGCAAAAGTTCTAGGCATACTTCTTGTAGCTGTGCTCTTTGATTTTGTCCTTTTCATCAATGAAGAAATTTTTGTTAATGATTTTGTTCCTCAAGAAGATCTTTTGCCCAATATATAACAGGCATTAAATTAAACCATCTTCTAATTCAGTAGTTCCAGTTTATAATTTCTTTTCTTACATAGCACAGTTACTAAATTTGCTATGCTTCTTATGATCAATTATTCCTAATATTTCAAATGTAATGTCCTGATTTTTAAACCAACAAATAAGATCTTCACAAGTAAAAACATGAACTCTTCCCTTGTTTTTTTTAGCACTTAGTACCTTTTGGTTTATCAAAGGTTGCTGCCAGGATCTGGTTTGTGAAGGGCCTTCTTGTTGGTTTTTATTGGTCATGAAGGTCCTGGTCCTCTCTTCATTTGGTCTTTTGCATATTTGAGCCATTACAGTCCAGTAATTTAACATTTTACAAGCTTTTACTTGTTTGTAAGTCACTGTCATTGTTATCATCAAACATTTGAGATTTTATTTTATAGCATGTTTTCTTTTTCAGTAATTTTGTTTCTGGAAACATTTTTCTGAAGACTGATCCTTACTCTTCCTACTTTTAACCATCAGCATATGGAGATACTGAGAACAGTGTCTGGAAGTTATTTTTGGGGTATAAATCTTGAGAAATTTTCATTGTGCTTTTCTTTTGGCTTGTTAAGCTCTGTCGGTCTCTGATGCCTACAAGCAACCTTTTTGCTTGTGACAGATCTAATTCAGAAACTGAACAGCGAGAGCAGACAACTTGAGGCTATCAAATTTGTCCATGCTCTTGACTTATCTGACAAGTACCCTCCAGTGCCTCTCTTGGAAGCCTACCTAAGAGAATCCAGAAAGGCTTGAGAGAGGAAATAATTCTAGTCAGTCACAAGTATGCATGGTTACCCTCTGTAGGTGTTGTTGATTAAAGGTGTCCATGATTCCATTCATAGCTCCATTTTGTGCATAAACTGCTACAGAATGAGGCTATTTCCAAAGAGCTTGCTGCTGTGAAAGCGGTGATTAAAACTGTCGAGGAATGCAAGCTTGAATCTGAGTTTTCGTGTGAGGATCTTCAGAAGCGTATTACTCGGCTGGAACAACAAAAGGCAGACAAGAAACGAACTGCGAGAGCTGCTACTGCCACGAACTCAAGAACTTCGAAGCAGCAGCAGCATCCTTCCAATAAACGGCCTCGATCATCTACAACCTTATCATATCCTGTTCGTTCTCACCCTCTTCCTTCATGTGCTCAAAATCAGTCCCATTTGGGTTTGACTGAGCGGCAATCACCCTCTTCCTTACCACAACTGCAGCTCTGTATGATGCTGCACTCCCTAGTATTCCTGGAACCATCGAACCGAGTGGAAAACCTTCACCGAGGTCTTATCTTTATCCATCAGAGTTCCATGTGTTGGGCTGATGGCCCATATTCAGCCCATATGGGCTTTATCAGCCCACAGCCCACACCCCCTCTTAATCTAACCCTAATTAAGATTAGGGAGGTGTGGTGGCTGCGTTTTAGAGGCAGATTAAGGCTATAAAAAGGCAGCAACGAGGCAGATTAAGGCTATAAAAAGGCAGCAACGAGGCAGATCTTTGAGGCCACGGGATTCCAAAGAGAAGAAGGAGATCAAGGCAGAAAAGGAAGAGAAAGAAAGGGAAGAAGACAAGGACAACGCAGAGAGACTGTTCACAATCATCTAGCAGTGTTCTCATCTCAGGTTAGATCAAATCTACAGTAGACTCTTGCTGTGATTACTTGGGGAGGTTTTAGATATTGTGGGCAGTGACGTGATCCTTGTATCCCAGTTATTCTCTTGTGGTTGTTGCTAGGGTTTTGGGCAAGAGATTGAGATTTGTATATTCATTATTCTCATAGTGGATTATCTCTAGTTTGCCCCGTGGTTTTTGCCCTTCACATTGAAGGGGTTTTTCACGTATATCTTGGTGTTCTGTTTGATTATGTTTCCATTTTATTCCGCTGCGTATTTTGGTCTTCTAGTATTTGTTCCTATACAAAGGTTATTCCTCTTTTTATCCCCATCAACTGGTATCAGAGCGGGGTTTTGGTGATTTAATTTTTGTATTTGAACATGGAGGCCAGTAATATTTCTCGCATGATTAGTTTAAATGGAAATAATTGGATGATATGGAAACCAAGAATGGAAGATCTCTTGTATTGCAAAGATTTGTATGGACCTTTGCAGGGGGATAGTGCAAAACCTACAACTATGACAGATGATGAGTGGAAGAGGTTAGATCGAAAAACAATTGGGTTTATTAGACAGTGGCTTGATGATAGTGTCTTTCACCATGTTTCTACTGAAATTTCTGCATATTCTTTTTGGAAAAAATTGGAAAGTCTCTACGAGAGAAAAACAACTGGCAACAAAGCTTTTTTGATCAGAAAACTTGTGAACCTAAAATATAGAGAGGGTGCTTCTATTGCTGAGCATTTGAATGAAATGCAGAGTATTACTAACCAGTTATCCTCTATGAAAATGTCTCTTGATAATGAGTTGCAGGCATTGTTACTTCTCAGTTCATTACCAGAAAGTTGGGAAACACTGGTGGTTTCCCTCAGTAATTCTGCGCCAGATGGTATTGTCACTATGAGTCAAGTAACAAGCAGTTTGTTGAATGAGGAGTTGAGAAGAAAGAGTTCAGCAACATCTCAGAATGATTCACAGTCACTTATCTCAGAGAACAGAGGAATGTCAAAGTTCAGAAGCAGTTCACGTATGGGTAGGAGCAAGTCAAGATCAAGAAAAGATATTGTTTGCTATAACTGTGGTGAGAAAGGACATTACAAGAACCAATGTAAGCAACCTAAGAAGAACAAGAAAAAGGGAAAAGAAGTGGAGTCTACAGAATCAAAGGATAATACTACAGCTACAGTGCAGGGTGGTGATTATTTGATTTTGTCTCCTTCTGATGATATTTTTTCTTGTGTGTGTCAGGATCTTGAGTGGGTGATTGACACAGGTGCTTCTTATCATGCTACACCTCGGAGGGAGTTTTTTGCTACATACAGGTCTGGAAACTTTGGTGTTGTCAAGATGGGCAACTATGGCACAGCAGACATCATTGGCATGGGTGATATCCATTTAAAGACCAACTTTGGCTGCAAGTTGGTACTTAAGGATGTGAGACATGTGGTTGACTTGAGGCTGAATTTAATTTCAGTTGGAAGACTAGATGATGAAGACTATGAAAGCAGATTTCACAGAGGGCAATGGAAACTCAGTAAGGGTTCTCTTGTTATAGCTAATGGAAAGAAATGTCATACTTTGTACAGGTTGCAGGCTAAAGCTTATGGTGAGCAGTTAAATGCTACAGAGAAAGACTTCAGTATGGAGTTGTGGCATAGGCGATTGGGACACATGAGCGAGAAGGGGCTGCAATCTCTTTCCAAGAGAGAGGTATTACCAGATCTCAGAGGTATACATCTGAACCCTTGTATTGATTGTTTAGCTGGTAAACAACATAGAGTTTCATTTGCTAGTGCTGCTTTGTCTAGAAAAATGCATGCCTTAGACCGTGTTTATACAGATGTATGTGGTCCTTTGAGGACAAAAACTCCTAGTGGATCTGTTGATGTTCTTGGTATAAGTGGTGCACTTTATTTTGTTACTTTTATAGATGATTTTTCTAGGAAAGTTTGGGCCTATGCTTTGAAGACCAAAGATCAGGTTATTAATGTCTTTAAAGAGTTTTATGCCAGGGTTGAAAGGGAGACAGAAAGGAAATTGAAATGCATAAGATCAGATAATGGTGGTGAGTATACAGGATTGTTTAATGACTATTGCAGGTCACATGGAATCCAACATGAGATGACAGTTCCTGGTACACCTCAGCATAATGCAATTGCAGAGAGGATGAACCGTACCATCATGGAAAAGATCAGATGTATGCTTTCACAGGCCAAGCTACCCAAAAGGTTTTGGGATGAGGCTTTGAGGACTGCAGTTGATGTGATCAACTTATCACCATGTACAACCCTAGATGGTGATGTTGCAGAGCATGTATGGTCAGGGAAAGATGTTTCCTACAGGCATTTGAAAGTGTTTGGTTGTCGTGCATTTGCACATGTTCCAGATAATGAGAGGTCCAAGCTGGATGGTAAGTCTAAAGAATGTATTCTTCTTGGTTACTCACATGATCAGTTTGGTTACAGGCTTTGGGATCCAGAAAAGCAGAAGGTGTTCAGGAGCAGAGATGTGATCTTCTTTGAGGATCAAACCTTTGAGGATTTGAAGAAGAAGGCACCAGCCAAGACTTCTGCAGAAGGATTAGCAGATTGTGACCCAGTTACTCCTCCAGTATATCAGGGTGATGGGGGAGATATGCAGGAAGATGGTGTAGAACCTGATATTGATCTACCTGTAGGACATGTTGAGCAAGAAGAAGTAGGAGAGCAAGTTCCCGCAGAACCTCAGTTGAGAAGATCTTCTAGACAATGTCAACCTTCCAGAAGATACTCTACAGATGGGTATGTGATGCTTACTGATGCAGGTGAACCAGAGAGTTACCAGGAAGCAGTTGAGAGTGAGCAGAAAGAGAAGTGGTTAGCTGCTATGCAGGAAGAGATGGATGCTCTTCAGAAGAACCACACTTATGATTTGGTGCTGCTACTAAATGGAATGAAGGCCTTGAAGAACAAGTGGGTTTTTAGGTTGAAGACTCAAGAATATTGTTCTCAACCAAAGTACAAAGCTAGATTGGTTGTGAAAGGCTTTGGTCAAAAGAAAGGTATTGACTTTGAAGAGATATTTTCTCCTGTTGTTAAAATGTCTTCTATTCGTGTTGCTCTTGGTATTGCTGCTAGCCAGGACTTGGAGGTTGAGCAGTTAGATGTGAAGATAGCTTTCCTTCATGGTGATTTGGAGGAGGAAATTTATATGGAGCAATCAGAAGGCTTCAAAGTCAAAGGTAAAGATAATTTTGTCTGCAAGTTGAAGAAGAGCTTGTATGGGCTAAAGCAAGCTCCAAGACAGTGGTACAGAAAGTTTGATTCATTTATGACAGAAAATGGATACAAAAGAACGGCTTCAGATCATTGTCACTTCAAGTTGTGCTCAGAACAGAGTCCGTCAAGTGATGAGGAGAAGGAGAAAATGCAAAAGGTTCCTTATGCTTCAGCAGTTGGAAGTTTAATGTATGCAATGGTATGTACGAGGCCAGACATCGCATATGTAGTGGGTGTTACTAGCAGATTTCTTGCAAATTCAGGCAAAGAGCACTGGGCAGCGGTGAAGTGGATTTTTAGATATCTCAGAGGGAGCTCTAAGGTTTGTTTAAGCTTTGGAGGTGGACCACCTGTGTTGACAGGTTACACAGATGCAGATATGGCCAGAGATATAGATACAAGGAAGTCTACTTTAGGTTATGTACTTACTTTTGCAGGGGGAGCTGTGTCATGGCAATCCAGGTTACAAAGGTGTATTGCTCTCTCCACCACAGAAGCAGAATATATTGCTGCTACAGAGGTATGCAAAGAAATGTTATGGATGAAAGAATTCTTACAAGAATTGGGGCTGAAACAGGAAAATTATGTGGTGCATTGTGACAGCCAGAGTGCCATCCATTTGTGTAAGAACCCAATGTTTCATTCCAAGTCAAAGCATATAGATGTCAGATACCACTGGATTCGAAATGTATTTGAAGAGAAGCAGTTGCAGCTTCAGAAAATTCATACAGATGACAACGGAGCAGACATGTTGACGAAGACCTTACCAAAAGAAAGACAGGAGATATGTCGACAGTTGGTCGGCATGGCTTCACATTGAGGAGTCATGGGACAGCCTCCCTTATGGGCTGAAGGGGGAGGTTGTTGGGCTGATGGCCCATATTCAGCCCATATGGGCTTTATCAGCCCACAGCCCACACCCCCTCTTAACCTAACCCTAATTAAGATTAGGGAGGTATGGTGGCTGCGTTTTAGAGGCAGATTAAGGCTATAAAAAGGCAGCAACGAGGCAGATCTTTGAGGCCACGGGATTCCAAAGAGAAGAAGGAGATCAAGGCAGAAAAGGAAGAGAAAGAAAGGGAAGAAGACAAGGACAACGCAGAGAGACTGTTCACAATCATCTAGCAGTGTTCTCATCTCAGGTTAGATCAAATCTACAGTAGACTCTTGCTGTGATTACTTGGGGAGGTTTTAGATATTGTGGGCAGTGACGTGATCCTTGTATCCCAGTTATTCTCTTGTGGTTGTTGCTAGGGTTTTGGGCAAGAGATTGAGATTTGTATATTCATTATTCTCATAGTGGATTATCTCTAGTTTGCCCCGTGGTTTTTACCCTTCACATTGAAGGGGTTTTCCACGTATATCTTGGTGTTCTGTTTGATTGTGTTTCTATTTTATTCTGCTGCGTATTTTGGTCTTCTAGTATTTGTTCCTATACAAAGATTATTCCTCTTTTTATCTCCATGCTAGCTCCAGTTTGTACAACAGGCCAGCATCCTACGGCGGCTACCCCATGGCTGGTTTGGGAACAGGTTATGGCTCATCTTTTTACCCGCTAGGACATCAAAAGTGAAGTTGCTTCTTCACTGAACTAGTAATATGCCTGCCGTATCCTTGGCGTAGTTGACTTTTGGTTCTTTATATTGCAGTGCTCGCAGTGAAGCTGATCAAATCATATGGAATACCATTTAGGAATTGGAAACAAATATTTGTTTTGTTTTAAATTTTGTATTTTAGGTTGGTAACCATAAGATATATACTTCATTAAAATATAATTTTGGTCTGGACAAATTATTTGTTATGCTTATATATAATTACGAGTTTTAGGATGTTGCTTCTTATGATTGAAACATGATAAGCAATATATTGGTTCCTGTGGCTGTTGCTTCTCATAGACAGAAATTTGGCTATTAGCATGCAGCATGCAGCATGTTAGTTGGTGATTATGTTATCCTATATTTGCTAATTTGTGATCATTACTTCTCTAGTTTAGGATTTAATGCAACATCTCCACCCTGGTTGACAATTATAATGTGAAGCCATCAGCCATCCACAAAGATGAAAGTTATATATATATATATATATATATATACTCATCACTCATCCCATCCCCATCTCTTCTTGAGCTTTAACGTTCGATTCGAATGCTTAACCCATCTGATTCAAATCAGATTAGGTTATACACTTTAGTTAAGTCGATTATGAGTTAATTTGGTCGGATTGAATCATATAAAATAATATTAATATTCTGAAATAACACTCTCTCCCGGAATGAATAAAAATAATATTCATTAATTATTATTATTTATAAATTATAAATTAGTTTTAAAAATAAAATTTTTAATATATTAATTAACAAAATATTAAGGACTCCTGGATTTCTCACCCTCCACCCATTTAAAGAAGTAATAGGGTCTAGATAGAGGAAACGATGATGGGAAAGTATTCCTTGTTAAATCCCGTCCTATTGATATTATTATGTTATTTTATGTATCTAATTATATTATATTTTTTTATGAATGAGATATGTAATGATTGATATATGAATTTATTTTTCATATGTGTCGTACGTTCAAACCCTTTTTCATAATTATCAGTTGGCTTAATTGCTTAACTGACCTTTGGAAGGTGGAGTCATTCTTACAACTGCAGTTTGTGCCATTTTAGGATATTAGTATATGAACAAAATTGAGATTCATTTAATAGCCATTTGATTGATTCTAGGACCGTTCATTTAGATAGAAAGATGAATTAAAGTCATGGTATGCAATTTTGAATGGTACCGTCCGGTACGTACCGGTCCGACGGTATACCGATACGCGGACCGCCCGCTATCGGACGGGCCGTGCTACAATGCTATAGTAATACACTATAGCAATGCTACAATAAAAGGAAATCACTCGGTAAACCGTAGTGTACCATTCGGTACGCCCTAGTGTACCACTCAGTATACCAGTACCGTATCGAGCCAACCTCGAAACACCGGTATAGTATTGCATACCTTGATTAAAGCTATCAGGTGTCATTTTATAGTCTAACAATTGTCAATATGTTTGTATTAGAATTTTATTATAAATTTATATTAATTTTATATGTCTTATATTATGAATATAATTAAGTTAGGATAAAATTTCACATTATAGTTAGCAATTTTTTTTCATTTTTCTAAAAACATTATTAGAAGATTTATGTATCATACATAAATGTAAATTAGTTTTAGGTTATTGAAGTCTTGTATTCTAATTGTCCGTATAATTTTGGAAATACCAGGGTTTTTAACAACTTGAAATGTTGTCACCTAATATAACTTATTTCTACTAGTAATATATAGATTATGATCCTATTTCGCATGATAATATCTGATGGAATTGGGGGCGCATTCCGATTAGTCTTCGTTAACGCGGTTGTCATTTCTTCTTGGAGTTGGCACCTTTGCAAGGATAGTATCATCAGGAAGCTCCAATAGAGGCACACTATTATCATCAATCATTTGATTACCTCCCTATCCGACTTTCTCCACCAAAAGGGTAAAGGAAGATGAAGGAGGAATACCCCCTCTCGTCTCTTCCACCAACTTCCAAGGATTTAACGTCAGCCTACACTAATGCAGAGAGTACCCGAGTGAGCGAAGAAGATGAGTTATTAGTCAAGGGAGCTATCACTTAATAATCGAAGGAGCCTTAAATTTGAGTCGGATATTTCTCCCTCAATCTAGATAGTATTAGCTTCATTAGTATTAAGCATGGGATTTGATACTAGTGTGATCAAATTGATAGACTCCACGTATCCTCCAATATGAGGGGATCATACATGGGATACGTCTAGATAGATATCAGCATTCGTGGCATCCGCTAGCCACACCAAACTCGACAGTTTACATGCATCCTTCCATAGGCAGAGATCTCATGTCGGACACTTGTCTCTCCCCGAGTGAATATGGAATGACATCAGTATTAGTGGTATTAACACTGCAGCATTCACGTCTTCTTCTCCGGCATTGTCGGAGGGTGACCACCGGCACGTCCATGCTAGGCAACCCTCCGTCTGTCCATTCTGGTCTAGGGGCCATATGGATCTGTTTCTAGGGTCAGCACAGCACCCATAAATAGGGCATTGGAGCCATCCGACTCTGAAGGGGGTTGCTCTACCACCCTGGGTCGCCTTCAACCTGTGGGGAGACATATTCACATAAGCGAAAGAAACATGACAAGCCTTCGATTTGTGGCCAACACAGCCACACTTAAAGCAGACCGACGGTAAATTCTTGTAAGAAACGACTTGGAATATTCCCTTCTTGTGACAACACAATCAAATCCCATGCTTGAGGGGTTTAGATAGATCCATTTCAATGCAAAACCCTGATAAAATGCTCTTGCTCAAACGAAAATGAGCATTCATCAACCCGAAGAGGATGACCCAACAGAAAAGCCATACGAAAAATGCAATTATGATTCTAATATTCAATTGGCAAACTCACAAATCGAACCCAAATTGGAACCAAGAAAATATGTTCTGTGAGAGGCTGGAAGTTTGCACGCTAGGGCATTAGGTGCAATACGTCGCCTTTGATGGTCCAAGGAACCTTGGTCAGCACATGAGCAACCTTAGCCTCGGATGAGAAAAGAGACCACCAAAGGAGGCAGTGAACACTTCCAAATTCGGGAAGAGAAGCCACGAATCCACGGTTGTCGTCAAGCAAGAAGAGAAGCCTCATCGAACTCAATAAAACCATTTCTTACAAATTCAAGAATAAACAGAAGATGATAAGAATGAACCTGATGAAGTACCATAAGATGGGTCGGCCAATAGGTTTTCCAAGTCATCTTGCGACCCGAAGGTCGAGTGGATGATGAAGGTTGGGTCGATGCCTTCTCAGTCCTAGTTGACGTATGAAGATGAGGCCGCAAGGGGGCCAGAGAATTCCCAACACATGAAGCCGACGGTGGTGAGGAGTCCACCATGATCGCCTTGCCCTTATCACGCTTCAGCATCTTTGGAGCCATGTGTCTATCAGATCTCCCCCAGTGCACACAGAGGAAGAAGGGGGACGAGTTGTTGAAGGAGACATGGTTTCACATCACCATGGTGAGAAACACCCGTCACTTCTCTCTCTAGAAAGTTAGAGAGAGAGTACATTCAAAATCCATTGTTTGGATTATTATTACTAGTTACAGATTCACTCCCTATATAGTGATATATCTACTGGTTACTCTAAATTGTGAGAAATCTTTACGTTCATGGTGATATCATAGGGGAATGGATTTAATGATATACTTAGATCAAAGGGATCAAAACGGATTAATTACATATTACCTTTTCTATTTGAACTATAAAACGGATTAATTATATATTACCTTTTTTATTTAAACTATATTAGTATCATCGTCCTTATACTTAAAAAAATTATATTAAGATCCTTATAGTTCTAAAAGTAAAAGAGATAATATTATTTATCCTAACATCGTCACATATATTGATAGAAAACATAATATGTGACATCGCATATTGGATCGGTATGAGAGTGATGGGCAAAAAGAGAATTTCAATATCCTTTTGATTCCAGTATGCAGGCTATTAAAATTATCTTTTTATCGATGAAGTTGTTAGAAACGAAAAAGATATTAAAATTATTTTTTTGCCCATCACTATTATATTGATGCAACAATAGTGATATCACATGTTCTGTTTTTTGTCAATTTATCAAGACAATTAATAATTTTAGGATAAACAAGGTTATTTATTTTATTTTTAGAATTATAATGATCCCAATATAAATTTTTTGAAGTATAAGGACTGCAATACTAATATGATTCAAGTTAAGGAGGTAATTTGTAATTAGCTCGATAGAAACATTATTTGAGTTAACAAATATGTACTTCCAAATGATATCTAAATCTTATCCTTTAAAGTTTTATTAATCAGACTATGTTTACTTTTTATCTTTTATTTTTTGTCCCAACGCCTCCCTCCCTCCTCCCTAGTTTATATAAGTCCAATTACTTACCATAGGACGGGCATCCTTCACATCTGCAGTAAAAGTCACGGAGAGGTAGCAAAGTGAGATGGGAGCCATTGATGTTATCGTAGCTCTATTGCTCATTTCCAATGTCATCGTCGGAGGTTTTGCGGTCGCTGGCCCAAAAGTCATCATCGTCGGAGCCGGCATGTCTGGTAACATTTTAAATCAGTTTCTCCCGACAACCTTAAGTGCAATCGATGCATGTACTTCAAGCCTCTAATGAACATGAAACCAATTTACGAAGGGATCTCTGCTGCGAAGACGCTATCAGATGCCGGCGTAAAGGACATATTGATCCTCGAGGCCACGGACCGCATCGGTGGCCGTATGCGCAAGGCTAGCTTCATAGGGTTGAACGTGGAGGTGGGAGCCAATTGGGTACAAGGAGTGAATGGCCTCGAGATGAACCCCATTTGGGAAATGGCCAATAAGCTCCACATGAGAAAATTCATCTCAGACTTTCGCAACATCTCCTCCAACACCTACAAAGAGAAGTAATCAAAGCTTTCCGTGTAATCCACATTCTTACACTCATAGTTCTTTTAATACTGTTCATTTCCATCTATGTTAAGATAATGCTAATAATCCCACTTGTAAGATGACCCAAACTCCTATTTTTCTTAATGACTCATCCTTCTTACCCTAAAACTATTCAAGAGTTCTAACGAGTTGTAGAGTATTGGTAGAACGATTATACTTAGGTTTATTTTATTTATTAAATAGTCTTTTATTTTTTTGATTTATTCTAGTTCTTCGGCATCGCCTTCTATTTCCTCTATCGACTTTCAACAAAATGATATCAAAACTATGATATTTTTATTTGTGACGGTGAGCAGTAGCATTAGTGTCACCATGGGACTTTTATAGTAGTTGGTCTCGATTTTCAGAAGAGTTAATTATTTAATATTAATATGAAGATGAATTATGGGGGACTGTTTTAGAATATCATGATGTAGCTAGAGCCATGAAGGAAGATCAAAGAAACCATCTGCACACCCTCTATTTGCTTCAACAAATAGTTGATGAGATGTATATTTTTTTGAATTTCTACTACAATAAATTCTAAGGAGGCTTAGATGATTTTGGAGCAAGAGTGCCATGCTCTAAGGTATTGATTGTTGGACTCCAAACTCTTTGAAGATATATTAAAAGAATTATTTGTATATGGAAGTGAAACAATGTAAGTTTACTTTTCAAGAGATATGGATATAGTTAATCAAATGAGAAGATACAAACAATTAATTTCTAATCAAAAAATTATTAAAATAATTTTAAGAGGTCCTTGAGATAAATATAGTCATATATATATTTACTATTATTGAAGAATCAAAAGATCGATCTAACTTATATGTTTGTGGATTGCTTAGTTTTTTTACAATCACATGACTGTATATTGAGTAGAACTTGAAATACTAATATTGAACATGCTTTGCAAAGTAAATTGAATATTTAGAAGGAGAAGGAAAAAAGAAAATAATGATGTAGAAAAACTAAATAGATAAAATTTTAGTGGCCATGGTCGTGGGGCAAGTAGACTAATGGTAATAATCAAACTTCTTATAAAATAATACTTAATATTATTATTGTAAGAAGTATCGATATATTGAAAATTTTTGGTATTTAAAAAGATAGTATAAATAAGTTAATTTTGTAGGGGAGATAAGGAATATGAAAGTTTTTTTTTTTTTACATGTCAATCTATTAATTGTGCACCAAACAAGTGTGACTTTGTGATTAAGGAAAAGTATGATAATTTATTTAAGTGGTTTAATGCCTATAAAGACTTAAAATCATAATATGACTAGATTGAGAAAAATGATTATTGATATTTTTAAGTTCGAAGCTGACAGTATTCTTATTGATGTTGATTAAGATGGTGATATTATAACATTAGATAAAGATGACGAGATGCATGATGTAGTTTTTAACCAATGTATGAATTTTCTCAAAATCAATTTTCAATTGAAATCCAATACTATTATTGGGTCAGACTTCAAATTAAAGAATGTAAATTTTGCAACTTCAATGTCAAAATGTTTCTAAAGGAAGTTCTATAAGCATTGAAAGTAGCAGTCATTCATCATCTCAGACTTTACTAAGTACTTTAGAAGAAGCTCCGACAAGTAAAATACAATCTTTAGTTGAAACTTTTGAAAGATGCACATTTGTTTAAGTTAAAAGAACTTGCCAATCTTAAGAAGAAAGCAAAACAGGAGATCAAGACTGATTCTTATTTTCTGATAAGAGATATTAATGGATTCATTTTACACTTTGACAATAATTTTAGACGAATTAAGTTTTTTTTTTTTACAAGACTCTAACTATCACTCTCAGGTAATCAGTCTATCACAGATGTTTGAAGTATAAAAACTTAGATGCTATGACAAAAGATACTATCCTACAAATATTTTCATTGAGCCTTTGTCTATTTTTATTCTTTTAAGGGGATAAAATTGAAATTAGAGATATTAGCATTATACAAGAGTTCTAAGATAATGCTAATAATCCTAGTTTACATAAACAGGAAGTCCAAATCTAGATTAAGGTAAAAGTATGAGTCCTGAACTAGTTAGGAGTTTGAATAGTCTTAGAAATAGTTGCCTTAATAATTAGGGTTATCATCTCCTCTCATAAGTGTACAAGGAGAAATCAAGAGAGGAATAATAGAACCAATGCATAGCAGGGGTTTATAATTAATTTTTTATTAATAAAATATTATTTTATTTTTATTTATTGTAGGTATTCCATGTGATAAGCTTTCTATCTCCTTTCTTTCTCCATCTTGGTTTTTAACTATCTCATTTGTACCTATCTAGTGGTGGGCTTTACCCAAGGTCCAAAGTCGACAAGGTTATCGAGGAGGCAGACAAGGTCAAGAGCTTTGGGGAGAAGCTCTCCAAATCCTTACCTCCCAGCGGTCATGAGGACATCTCCATTTTGGCATCTCAACGCTTGAAGGACCAGTAAATCTATCGCTCTGCTAGCACATTCTTCCATCCGTTGTTTAAACAACATGCAAGCGCATGCGTTGACATGTGGTTTTGCATGCATGCAGGGTTCCCTCTACCGCGTTGGAAATGCTGATGGACTACTTCAACTGCGATTACGAGTTCGCGGAGCCACCACGGGTGACGAGTCTACAAAATACTATTCCTTTGCCCACCTTTGCCAACTTCGGTAAGGAAGCCTACTTTGTGGCAGACCAACGAGGGTTTGAGAGTTTGGTGTATGACTTGGCTGGCCAGTTCCTAAGGACGACCAAGAACAGCTCAATTGTCGATCCTCGTCTCCTCCTAGGAAAGGTAAATGCTTAACAATACTCGTTGATTGATAATCTGTAGTCAGCATACACTTTCATGTCATGCTTCATATATATCTCCAATTTTATGTCCAATTATCAAAACAAGCTTTTTTCTTATTTTAAGTGATAAGAAAATTTTGTAGATGATATAGTTTAAGTGACCTTTTATTCTTTCTAATTTAAGATAGAAAATAAGGTCCTAGGAAATACTGATAAAAATACTAGAAAGTATTTTCTATAATATTCTTTGACCTAAATTATCTCAGACTATATATTTTTACATTGCAGCTCCTTGTGGAAAATAATATTAAAAATGTAGAGGAAAAAACTTAATAGTGTATAAGAGTGGGCACAATATAGGGTAGTGATGTGATGTTTTCTATATCATTTTCTTTTGAAGTATTAAGGAAAATAATCTACCATTGTATTAAACATGGGAATTAAATTCTTGGAAAAAAAAAAGACAAGGGAACTTTTTAGTTTTTTTTTACATTATATTACGGTCGACCATTGTTGGGAATTTAGGTTCTTATTTTATGCGCAAAATATGGTATAATTCTCTTTTGATCTCGTATCCATCTGCTTAACATAAGAAACTTAATGGCATTTACTTGTTGACATGAGACACATGAACAATAAAACCAATGTCATTATTCTAACCTTACACATATTATTCTGAAGCTTGTTTCATCTTCTATAAATGTCTAATGAGTTGTTGAATCAAAAGTATAGGAGAAATCACTGTAGCTACCACAATTCATTTTCATGCAGATAATACATAGTATTAACCTATCTTAATCTTTATGATACCCTCTTAAACACTTATGGTAAGATGAATCCACCAGTAGAGAGCTTGAGGCTCTGCAACCCTAGTTTGAAGATGTGGGAAACTGGATCTTATAAGGCTAAGTGTGCAGTCACATTATGATCTCCTGCTCAAGGAAGTCAGGGCAACTGCTGATGGATGAATCTTGCCATTAGTGTTCAAGTGGGTAGCAGAAAGATTTAGGCTAGTTCATGTCAACCTATCACCTACATGAACTAAGCCACGATGTTTCGTTCTGTGCTTTTGATTCAACAACTAATAAAAAACTTGTTAGTTTCTGTATTCCTCATGTTATATATAGTTGGGGAGAATGATGCATATGCAATTCTTGTTTCAGTTTAGTAAAGAAATGAAGCAACAAGGACCACTATAGTGAATTATTATCTTCACAAGATGGTACAAGTCGACACAAGTATGAAGTGGAGTAGGTTTACTAGAGTTATCACTATATCCGGGATAGCTTTGACCTTCTTTGGGTCATAACATGTTGAGGCGTGGGTAGTAGTAGAGTCATCCTAAAGTCGTAGACTTTAGGATTGAAGTGCCTCTATATCCAGCTCTATTAGATCAGACCATCCATTGACTGAATTATATTGGCACACCGACTCAATATTGATCAGAACATCACCTAATTTGATAGAAGCTAAGGAAGTAGATGCACGATAGACTCAATAAGTTGTTATAAAGTTGTGCCCTTTCGACTAAAAAATGTGGATACTACTTATTAAAGAATTATCAATAAAATATTCAAAAATTGAATGTAACATGAAGATCTATGTTGATGATATGTTGGTAAAAAACTAAAGAGGTCGACACCATTTAACTAACATTGAAGGAACTTTCATCACCGTCAAATAGTTTTGAATGTGATTAGACCCTCTAAAGTATAGTTTTGGTATTAGATCAAGCAAATTTCTAGAGTTCATAATCTATTAGAGAGGAATAGAGGAATCGATATTAGCTCAAAGAAGGTCAAAGCTATCCTTGATAATGAAGTCTTTAATTTTTAGTAATAGAGATTCAACAATTAATTGGAAGCACTGTCATCTTGAATCACTTCTCATTTTAAACTGGCGATAAATGCCTACCCTTTTTGAGGAACTTAGATATCCTAAATTTTTTTATTGGATCGGCTAGATGACATTTGATAAATTGAAGATATATCTCAGTTCATCTCAAATTCTCCATAACTTTAGAGCCCTAACTCTGACGATGAGCTATACATTTACATGTTGGTAACTCAGTCAATAATAAGCTCTAAATTGATTTAGGAAAAGGATAAGGTTTGAATATTAATTCACTACGTCAGACACATCTTAAAGTATGTAGAGCAATGCCACCCACTTATGAGAAAATAGCATTTGTTTTGTTATTAGCTGCTCAAAAGTTCTATTCCTACTTCTAGGCACTATATTATATAATAATAAATCAACCTCTCCACTATATTTTATCGAAGTTGAATTGACTCATAAAATAGTCAATTAAGTTAGGAGGGTTCGATACATCCTATTGTCCCCAAATTAGCATAAAAACCCAGGCACTAATCGACCTCATCGCTGAGATGACTTACTCATTAGAGTTGATACTAGATGCTAAGTAAGCCCTAGATGCTTCATATCAATAATTTAACAACAGCAATAAGGGAGGGGTTGACTTGATCTCGTAGAGTGGGGATACATCAGTATGCATTCCGATTTGTAATCAAAGTAACTAATAATGAAGCCAAATATGAGGCTTTCATTATATTGATGCAAATACATATCTATAAAATACTTAAAAATTATATAGTGTCTCTTAGCTAGTAGTAAACCATATCAATAGGAGATATGAAGCTTGCGTTTCTACCATGGCAAAATACCTCCTTAAGGCCAAGCTGCTAATTGCATACCTGTCTTTCTTTCTAGATTGACCAAGTGCCCTATGAAGAAAATATAGGGGTGCTCCTAAAATTAGCGTCAAGAGCCTACCCAACATCTAAAGTCAAATAATGATAAAGAAATCCTCAATCAAATAGTCAGATTAAGGTCACTGATTGAGCTATCTTAGAGGACTTGAGGAAGAGACTAATTGGAGCTAAAGAGACATAGATTGTTGAATTTCTAAGCATTCTAATAAAGCTACCAGGACTAAGTTTAACTACTATGAGTCATTTCTCTCTCATCTTGACAATGGTGGTGAATTCAGATAATGCTTAAGATATTCAAGTGAATCAAACAAGCTCAATATATTCAAGTAAATTGTCTACTATGGCCATCATCAAGTGAGTATCAACAAATATTTGAGTAATCTAATCGAGACTAAAAGACCACCCCCTCCTTGAAAACATATTAAAAAAAATTCTTTCTATTTCTTATTAGAGCTCGGAGCCCCTTGGATCTTGCAACACTTTAGATTGGAAGGAAATAAGATAAACCCCCTGACGCATATGTTATAACACACATAAAATAAGCTCAATGTCAATATAATGTCAACCATGACACTCCTCAACAAATGATGTAAGATACTATCATAGACTTGGTGTCATTTAAGCAGACGAGATCTTCGATGCATATCAGGACAAAGAAATGGTGGAAAGAGAACTAAGTCTCGACTCTAATGTTGATATATAGGGTGGATAACCAAGTTGAAGATCTATAAGTTTGAAGGTCCTACATCCATTGAATGACCATCCTATAATGACGTCGAATCTACGCTAGCATGAAGGTCCACTTAGCCTTGCATGATAAGTGGTCATCTTAGAAGTCAATATGAACATTACTCCCATAATTGTAATGTCTGGTTATTCAACAAATAACTCCATGTTTGGTCAACTATTTCGCATAATCACCACTCATATTAACTCTTACTTTAAATTAACGATCATCTCAATCCATTATAAAAGGTCCTATGTAGATGTGTCTTCGAAACTCTCTAAAAGTCAAAAAGAACTCTACTCCTACTCTTGAATCCTTTGAATCCCTACTTAAGAATCATAGGAGCTTTTATTGTAAGATAACTCTTAAATCTCTTTATTCTCAACACCAAGCCTATCATAAGTTTGAAAGCTAAACTCATGTTTGATTTAGGTCCGTGATGTAAGCAGACAATCAAAATCTTATTTAATTATTTTTGATAATTTTTTTAATATTTTAAAGAATTAAAAGATTGAATAGAAAGTTATTTTCTAAGGAATTAATACAAAAATTATCAATTTGAGAGAAAGGGATATATATATATATATATATATATATATATATATATATATATATATATATATATGTATCTGATGACTCTTCCATATTTCCTAGACCTATCTTTCTACCAACTTTGCTGTAATGTTTATGATTCATTATTATTTTATTGCCAAGTAGCACAGTGAGCTGCAAGTATAATTGTTCATTGGCAATTGTCCGCTTCCAAAGCTTGAGCTTTCACTTGTCTCTTTGCAAACATCATTACATACCCTCGTATTTAAATGCACCTGTTGTTGGAACACCATTACTCTTCCAGTGTCATGAACGTATCTTGTACTTATTTTATTGTCATGGTTACCATGCATTATTATCTTATGCCAAACTGCAACAGATTAGAATCCTGCGGTGAAATAAAAAAAGTCTGGTCCGATAAATAAAGGTTTCTCAGACCAATGTTGATCTTTCAGATCAATTCTATTATCTCTCCATTCTTCCATGGCACCACACTAGTGCACTATGATTAGGTTGAAGCATGATGATGTTCCCATCCATAACTGTGTTTTTTTTTGGGATCAGTTGAATATTTCTTAGCTTATATATTTTACAATTTTCAAATAATTTGATTTTTTAATCATATTTTAATTAATTAATAATGAAAGTGGGAACTTGGATATGAACTAAATTGATATTCTATATCAAAAAATATTAATGTATGTGTAGAGATTAACTAAAAAAATAGTCTTACATTGAAAAATATTGAGACAGTTAAGTGACATCTATTAAATTTGACTCACAATCTAATAATTTAAGTTTTTAGTTTGAATTGGTGTTTGACCTGATATATATTAACCTTGACTAGTTTGATTTAAACTCATCATCAATATTTAATTTTTAATATTTTAAGATAAAAATATAGATAATATTAAATATTAAATTTTATTATTTTTAAAATATTGATTAAAATTATTTTATTTAAAATGTCACTATAAATTATTTTTATTTATGTTTTGTTTATAAAATTATTTTTAATTTAAATATATAATTAGTTTTACATTATACTATATTTTATTATAGTTGTTCATATGGTTACTCAATTTATCTTATTATTTAGCAAACATTTATCATATTAAATATTTCTAATTTTATTTAAACTTATTTTAAATAATTATTTTAATTATTTTAATTTGTATATTTTCAACTATAAATTATATTTATTTTTAAATTAAATTATTATTTTGAGCTGGTCTAAAATCATGACTCGAACCAATTGTATTTGAAGAAACAAATAACTGAAAGAGTGAAAAATATCCTCTATTTTTGAAGTACTTTTATTGCATATGGAAAAAAAACCTATATAGAAAGAAAAGAAATAAGAGACACTATGCAAAAAAACAAAGAAATTAGGGAGTTTTTTCCATAAAGTTTTTCTAGCAGAAATTAGATATTATTATTATAAATTTTTTTGTTAAACTAAATTTTATTTGATTAACAATTACAGGTAGTGAGAGATATAAGACACTCTACGAGTGGTGTAACTGTTACCATCGAGGATGGATCATTTTATAATGCAGATTATGTAATCGTTTCAGTCAGTATTGGTGTTCTTCAGAGCAAGCTCATCAAGTTTAAGCCAGACTTGCCCGTAAGTTTTTTTTCCTTTTAGCTATTTAAAAAATAATATATTTTTTATTTTCTTCTCCTGTAAATTTTGTAGTAGTTACTACTATTGCTTGCTTTGGGATAATGTGACCTTATACATCATCTTTTTAATCGTAGCAATGGAAGAACCTCGCGATATGCCAGTTCGGTATGTCTGTGTACACCAAGATCTTTCTCAAGTTCCCTCATAAGTTTTGGCCCGATGGAGAAGGGACGGAACACTTTCTGTATGCCAGTGAAAGGAGAGGATACTATCCAGTGTGGCAGGTGCTATGATGATGCTATCAACACATCTATTTGCATTTAGAAACGTAGACCAACAAAGAGTTAACCCTACTTTTATTGAGACCAATGAGCACAATCTAGCGAAGCTTGTGTAGATATATGTTAGCCTCACAAAGCATGAATCATGGCTGCATGCAGCATTTCGAGAAGCAATACCCAGGAGCCAATGTTCTATTGGTCACAGTAACAGATGAGGAATCAAGGAGGATAGAGCAGCAGGCAGACTCCCGAACAAAGGCAGAAGCCATGGAGGTCTTAAGGAACATGTTCGGCAAACACATTCCTGAGGCCACAGATATCCTCGTTCCCAAGTGGTGGTCTGATAGGTTCTTCAAGGGATCCTTCTCCAACTGGCCACTTGGTGTCAACCGATACGAGTATGATCAGATCAGGGTAATCTATATATATATATATATCACATATCATTCTTATAAATAGATATCCGGTAATTATAGTGTGTAAATGTTGACAAATATATTGTGAAGGCACCAATTGGAAGGGTTTATTTCACTGGCGAGCACACAAGCCAGCATTATAATGGTTACGTCCATGGTGCATATCTTGCAGGTGAGTTTTGCTTCTTCTACATTTACCTTAAAAATAGTTTGGATTTAAAGAACAATAGTTTGATGATTGAACAACTTCTCAGGGATTGATTGTGCCAATATGATGATCAAGTGTGTCAAGTACAAGACCTGCGAGTACAAAATCAAGCCCAAGGATTCACTACAACAAAACATATTCCTATATTTGCTCCTCACCTGTATGCCCCTGTTGTTTGTAACTGTAGTAACATATAGTCCTAAGGTTAAAAACCTTGGAAATAAGTCACATCGTGAAAAGATATAATTAAAGATTTTTTAACTACAGGTAAATGTCTATATATTGTTGTGGTAATTCAATTATGATAATGTATGTTTTTTCAATCACAATAAACTTTTCTAGCTATATCAATAGCTATTTTTATTTATCCACAATAATAGTTACACTTATTATTGTGGTTATTTAATTATATTAGTAGATATTTTTACCCTACCATAGATAATCATAATACTACTATTATTCAATCGATACTTTTATCACAGTAATAATATCCATATTTCCTATGATTGAATAACCACCATAATGCTTTTACATTGTAATAATTTATCAATTGTCACACTTAACAATCACTGTGATAGCTCACAATTCTTTCTTCACAAAAGAATATGGTATTCTTCCATCAACCATATCAATTTATATAAAAAATATAATACCGATATTCAAGTATATATATAGTTTCATATATGAAATTCAAACGAGATAATTTTTTGACGAATTTTGAGTGGCATAATAATAGAAAAAATATAAAAAAATAGGATTCCTAGTGTTCCTCTCAAAGTAGATGACTCTTTTATTTAGTAAAATTATCTGTTCGAGAAGGTCTTTCATTTATAAATATTTATAGTTAAACATACATTTCTTCAACAACAAGAATTACAACTTTGAGCTTGAGGTTTACATATATATCATAAATCACATACAATTAATATTTTCAATAATAATTTATATGATATAAACCTAAGTGACAACAATAATAAATAGTAAAGAAAACATGTAATATACTTATATACCCTAATCTCATAGTAAAAGTCATGATAAGAAGCACCTTAACCATATGTTTAGAACATATTCTTAGCTTATATAAGGTAATATATATACTGACAATCATTAATTCATTCTCGTGATCAAATAAAAAATGGGAATTAAGGTTAATGACAAATTTTATTTATTTCATTGCGATGGTTACCATGCATTATTATCTTATAGACAAACGGCATCTCCAGATTGGATTAAAATTTTGTGGTGACATAAAAAAAAAGAGATTATGATCCAATAGATAAAATGTTTGTCAGACCACTGTTGACCTTTTCTGTCTCTTTAACATGACCTTCAAGATTAAATCTATTCCTCCCTCTATACTTGGGTACATTCCTTCATGCTTACCACAGAATGTTTCTTGTTTATCTTACCACAAGTGTTTATGACAAGTGTTTTTATTCATAAGAAACCCTCTTTCTCTCTCTCTCTCTCTCTCAGCTACCGCGCAATAGATAAATGTATTTTATTCATAATAAATCTCGAACTTCTAACCCAAAATAAGACTCCTGATCAGAGTAAAAACAAAATTATTCCCAACAGAAGAGAGAGATTAAAAAGGATGGCAATGTAATGACAAGAATCATGGGTGTAGTACAGTACAAAACCTTGTAACCTAACTCCAAACGAATCATGAATTGCGCATGTACTTTACACAGACTAAACAATGAAAAAGAATCTGGGGGCTCTGGCAATATGAACATCTTCTCTAGGTTACTTAAGTCCAGCTTCCTGCATGCATCATCACCTTCTTCACCTAAAGCCATGCAAGTGGTTACAAGAAAAGTGAGAAATGGCAGAGGTTGGTGTCGTTATCAGAAAATATGTTTGATTAATTAATTATTTTTATTAGAATATGATATTCATCTAGATAACTTCGAGGCCACTTAGATAAATAGAGTATGGATGTAATATTGTATACGATATTAAATATATTTGCCTTGGAATTATCCTCTAATCTCCTATACCCTAAACTATAAACAAATCATGTGATATGCATGCACTTTAAATAGATTAAACAAAGAAAAAGTAGCTTGACCTCTCACAGTATGAGCATCATGTCTTCCCTAGATTCTTGTCAGCTAAAGGTTTAGACATGTGGAACACAGTGAGAATGGGGGATGATGATGATGTTATTGTTAGTGAATAAGCTTAACGATGACCTAATTAAATAGAACTTTTATGTGATGCCTTAGGAAGGAAGACATGAAATTATCTTCCAACTCCTGACATGGATGACAACTTTGTATTCGCATGCCCTTTCAAGTAATGCAAGTTTTTATTGCCGGGAAAAGAAATAAATGAAAGGTGAAAGCATGTACTCCAGACATGTGACATCAAGTGAAACTTATAGCGGGAGATATAAGAGATTATATTTTTTTTTTATTTTTTCTTAATTTATTATTTATAGTGATTCTATAAAAGATAAAAAGAAAAAAGAAGGCAAATCTAGTTCTCTTTGCATATTGATATCATTATAACCTTTAAATCCGATGATGGTGCATTCATGGATTAGATAAAAAATTTCTGAATGGTATCAAAATGTACACATCGTAAATTTGATCTATTGTTATTTGATTTCAGATTTTGATACTAAAATTTTTCGTATAATAGAAGTATAATGATGATTTTTATAGTAATAATTGGTATCAAAGTCATTTTGTGAAATTAAATATTTTTGATCTATTTGATAGCACCTTTCGCGTGTAAAAAATATGTTATTCAATTTTGATTTACAATACATGAATGATTCGTTTGTGTTATCGATTTACTATTTTATCTGGTCTGTCTTGTCACCTACTTGCGAGCGATGCAAGATTTTTCATGTTTGATCGATGGACTACTATCAACAATTTGTTGTCGACAATAGTACTATTAAGGGCAACGACCTTTGGTGGTCATCAGCCCAGTTGAAGGCAATAGTAGTGTACCTAGTGCAAGCATCGTGGGGTGCGATAGTTTTGTGATAGCAATAGCAATGCCACTACCTACGTAGCTATGTGTGATGGTTGCATCAGCACTGCCATTACTTGCAGTGACTGTGACGATTACAGTAATGCTATTGCGACGTCATCGGATGTCGAAGGCTAACAGGGTTACTGTGCAATGTGAGTGCATAGCCGTGTCACGGTAATATTGGGAGTCATTCAATAGCCTGTGCACACAACTACATATGGGCGAGGAGGTTACACACAAGCGACAATTACACGTGGTGGTGGCGGCTACACCTCATGTATCGATCGTAAAAGGGAGTGACAATTAGGGTTTTTAATTAAAAGAATAATTTTACTCCTAATAAATCAGATAATTTCAATATGTGTTCCTAAGTTTACTTTCCAATTATGCCCTTGATAAATTAAAGATTTTTATTGTATATCTTAATTAAAATTATAGTTTTATTTTTCAGAAATTAAAACATTTTGACTTGTGTCCTCAATTATAAAATTGATTAATTTTATTTATTTTAATCAAATACTTTGATCGGATTTGATCATGGCTTTATTTTGATTGCCTAATTGGATTGAAATTCAATCAATTAGGTTTTGATCCAATTTTGAGAAAACTTAAATTTTGATCAAGTTCTGATTTTGATCAAATTTATTTTTTTATTAATTAAATTAAATTGATGTTTAACTCAATTCTAGACTTATCCAATTAAGTAGGGTTGATCGATTGGTGTTGGAGGATGCCCTCGCAGTGCTCTACTGGCTGGGCTAAGGAAAGCAAGGAGCTGAATCTTTCACGGCTCCGAATCAGAACCGACTCCCAGAGTCTAGTGCATCTTGTCCCATGGAACACTCCCAGTTCCTTGGTTCCTTCGGTCTCTTTTACGAGACATTGTTATGTTTTGTAATAGGTTGTCTGTAAGCAGTATCGAGTTTATCCCTCGAGAGAGCAATTGGATGGCAGATAGGGCTGCCAGTTTTGGGAGAAATTGTGTATCTCCATTTTTTTGTGATTCAGCTACTGATGGAGCTGTTAGGTCTGTCTGTGTTTTCCTCATATTTTGCATCAATACATATTTACCTCTCTATCAAAAAAGAAGAAAAACAAGCGTGTTTGTCATGACCATGCCATCTAATATTTCTGACAGTACTAAACCACATAGAACATGTTTATATTATCTGACAATCTTGTAGTAAATTGATCATCTAATTGGAAGTTGTAGAGGAACTTGGATACCTTGAGAGGAATCAGTTCAGAAGAAAGCCCTACTTTCGTAGAAAACTTTGGAGCCAATGCCTTTTGGTGTTGTCTGCTTCCTCTCACTATGATGACTACTACCATTCTCCACACTTGGGCTGCTGCTGGTCTCCATATCCATGAGAAGCTTCATCTTAGCCAATGACTCTGTAAACTCCTGCATGCTTTTCACGTACATATCTACATCACATCCTGCTGAACCACTGTCTGCTCTGGTTCAATGTTTTATGCTGATGATTGGTTCTCATGACTTTATCCTTTGATGGCCCAAATGAATCAGCCTCACCATCAGTAAATAAAAAATATATCATCTGTAAATTATTTTGATTTTACTCTATTTTCTTCTTCATTTTTTATTGTTACCATTTCTAATTATTCTAAAAATTTCATCAATTCCTAATTAAACCATAAACACAGCTCCAGCTTGCCTTTATCTCTCTTTTATTCTTAGGTATCACTACCTAAGATTCTTTTGTAAACACAAATTGCAGCTTAAAGTACAATTACAGGTTAACTTTGTTTCCTTTTTCTTTATCAGAAACTTAAAGTACAGCTAACTTAAAGTAATTAACTTTACATATTACAATTACAACTTAGAGCTTAAAGCACAAATTAACTTTATTTTGTTTAATTCAAACATCAACTTTAATAATAAGCTAATGTTAATTAAGGTCATTAAGGATCCTACTAACTTAAAAAGTTAAAACTAGTTAATTAATAATCCTATATGTCAATCTAATTAGTAGGAAAAACGTGAGAATTCAAAATCATACCTTAGTTTTCTGATCTCTGATGGGACGGTGGCTGGTTTAAGATGGTGGCAAGATGAGGTGCTGAAGGATAAAGAAAATTTATCCCTTTGCAATTTAGTCCTTCTTAAAAAATTTTACAGACAAATTCTCCTAAAGATAATCTTGCATCTCAAAATATGTCACAATCCATCACACAAGATCTGGATCTAAGCATGTCCTCAAGAATTTGTATAGTTCTTTATGAATAACTATCTGTTTGTAGATGGAAGATTGTGCTGAAATTCAAATTAGTCCCCAAAGATTTATACAAGCTTCTCCAAAGTGATAGATAAACCTGAGATCTGTATCTAATACAATAAATAGTCCATGCTACACTATGCAATCTGACGACCTCATCCATATATATCTTGGCTAATGTGCTGACTTGGTTAGACAATCCACAATCACCCAAACAGTATCATTTCCTTTATGAGTTTTTGGTAACCTATTACAAAATCCATCCATTTCCATTGAGATATGAGCAATGGCTCTCAAATTTAGCTTGCTGACAAAGAATACATTGTGAAAAATATTCTACAATTTCTCTTTTCATATCGTTCCACCACAAGTTCTCTTAGATCCTTCCTTCATTATCTCTCTTTTTAACTCCTGATCATTCGACACACAAATTCTGGTACCAAATTTTGAAGAGTCATCTTTGATGATTGTAAGATAAATACAATAATATAAAATATAATTTAAAAAATATCTAATAAATAATAAAATATTTATTTAATTTACATCCCATAAGTATATCATCCTAGATAATTTTGACAACTAATAAGATAAAACTTAGGGATGTAAGTTACAAATAATATTCACTAAAATTTTTTAATCTAATTTATGTCAAAATATTTTAATAATAATAAAATAATAACCGTAATAATTATTGAATTATAATCAACATAAATAAAAAAAAAACTCAAATGATAGCTATAATTATGACAAACATGACCTGTGCCTTTTATGTGAAAAATAGATATCATTTCATAATTTTCTTTCATTCTCATGTATTTATTAACCACATAAATATCCAACAAAAATTATAATTTCTAAATAACATAAGTAATTAAATTTAAAAATAATAAATTACATCACATGGATAATAATGAAATATCTATAATTTATGTTTTTAATTTAATTCTAATAGAAATATTCATCATATTTTATGATATAATTTATTATTTACTAAGATAATATTACCAAATTAGAAAGGCAAAATTATAAATAAAAGATATCAACCAAAAATAATCAATTTCATGAAGGCATAATAACAATTTTGTATCAGAGGATATAAATTAGAACTATTCGATTTCTAAAAGGTAAAATAAAAAAAATAAAAAAAAGGATACTGATTAGAATTATCTAATTTTTGAAGGGTGAAAGATATCCTTTTATTTAATAAAAAAGAAACTCTCATACCGTCATTGTTGCGTTCCACCACGCCAATCGTCTACGACCGTACTGGACACCGCTTCTCACTCGGCTGACCGACGACCCTTGGTGACATCTTCATCTCCATCCCCATCCCACCGCAGATGTCGCATGTCCTCCAGCGACAGAGCGAAGAAACCCACACGGTCACCACAACACGTGGTTGTGCTCACACATTCATTGGTCTTTATTAGTGGCCCCATTGCCTATGGTCACAGACTGTGCATCATTCCATCAACATAGCACAGCCGCAAGCCCCGTGACGCAGCCCGCTGGCAACGCCATTAGCCTTGCGTGACCACTGCCCAGGCTTCGGTTTGGTCATCGTATCGCGACGCTGTGATGCTCTGTCCACAATAGTCATTTGATGCGCGATGACCAACCCCGACTAGAAGTCACGACTACTGCACACATAGCTCCTCGTCACACACGGTAGCACCATTGCACATAAGATACAGTCGTCGCTGATGATGGTAACCGCCACACACAACAGCTGACATCAGCACTTCTTGTGCCACTGCATGTAGCCAACATTGCCATGCAAACAAATATAGTCTACCCGAGGAATAATGTGTTAATAAATAAATTTAAATATAAAATAAACCTGACATATTTTTATAATATAAGGTATTTGATTTTACAATATGATTTTGATACCAATTATAAGCATAAAAAATATAATTATACTATTATATAATAAATTCTAATATTAGAAACTAAAATTAAATAATTATAGATCAAAGATAATGATTAGATGTCATTCAAAAAACTTTTTATATGAACTATAAGCACACCATTATCAAATCTAAAAGAAGCAATAATGTCAATCTACTAAGAGATCTAAACTCGTCTTCTACTCTTTTCCTATCTTTATAGTATCACTTTAAGTGATAAGTGATAGAATGAGGGGAGATCTATAATTTTTCAATGTATAATTTAACGTCATATTTTGTCACATCACGTATTGAGTTCCTAAGAGATCATATCTATTTATAAACAAGAGTAAAAGGTCTAGAATAAATAATTATAAGTCTCTATCCTATCAAAATCATCTCTAGAGAAATCCTATCATAAAAGAACTTTCTTTGTATTAGTTGATAACTATAATCATATCTATAATATATCTTGCCTATTATATTAGATTACGTAATCTAACGTGCTAATCCATAGAAGAGTCTCTCGACTTCTTCTGTCACTTCTCAGCAAATACTATAAGATAATATCACAAATTCATTGTCATTTGGTTAGACAAGATCTTCAACATAAGTAAGACTCAATGAAGAAACGGTAGAAAGGGAATTGAGTCTCGATTCCATAGCATTTTTGTAAGTTCAAAACTAGTGAATTAGTATATAAGGTTGATTTGTTGGAATTTTAAGGGTCACACATGTATAATTAAATGTGTTAAGCCATTATTTTGATTAGCCAAAATTAAAGTGATCCAATTAAAGTAAAATTATTTGACTAAGGGACATAATTATTATGAAAATTAATTGTGTGGATACCATCATGTTCCTAACTTAATGACGAGATAAGTTAGGAATATGAAACTCTTGAGGCATAATTGTAGATTCATCAATTATGAATACAATCATAATTGTAGATTCATCAGTTATGACTATAAATAAGGTTATGGTCCCCAGTTGCAGTATCGAATGAAGTTTCTCTTCACCCGTCAAGGAGAAATCTAAAGTTCAAAAGGTACTCTGCAATTGGAAGACCAAATCACCAATCAATTTAGAAAATACTCTAATGGATTCATCAGGTACGCTTCCGTATTAATCTGTTTCTTAATTGTTGTAGGATTTCATGCATATTATAATGGATTTGATAAGTTTTATGGAAACATTCTTAATCTCTTATTTTGGATTTATTCGGTTTTGATTCTATAAAACAATTATTTGATCCATATTTGATATGTTAAAAGAACCCCAACAAGTGGTATTAGAGCCATCCTACAATGATTGATGAACATTTAAGCTTATTTTCTCATATATTTTAATGATGTTTTCATCAATATTTTGAAGTGATTTGGTTCTATTATCGTTGAAAAAGATGATAGTTTTATGTAATCATGCTATTTTGAAGTGATTTAGTTCTATCATTGGAAAAGATTATGGTTTTATGTAATCATGCTACAGCATGCTTCACATTCAATTCAATGCCTTTTTCTGATATGATATCAGTTTAATTTTGGATTATCTTTTCCACTTCGTGTCTTTTCCTATTCATCAATATGCAAAAAAATTCATTTTTGCACTATAAGGCATAAATTTTCCAAATTCTTTTTGGATTTTATCTAATTAATATGAATTTAATTAATTAGATATTGTTGCAATATTATGTTGGTTTAATAATATTGTTTTTGGATTTTATCTAATTAATATGAATTTAATTAATTAGATATTGTTGCAATATTATGTTGGTTTAATAATATTTTTTTTGGATTTTATCTAATTAATATGAATTTAATTAATTAGATATTGTTGTAATATTATGTTGGTTTAATAATATTGTTGCAATATTATGTTGGTTTAATAATATTGTTTTTGGATTTTATCTAATTAATATGAATTTAATTAATTAGATATTGTTGTAATATTATGTTGGTTTAATAATATTGTTGTAATATTATGTTGGATTAAACATAGTATTGGTTCTATAAAGTTGTTTGTTGACATAAATTGAATGATTTACATGCTTTAAATATTTTAGTCAACAAATTAAGATCAAGCCAATTTGACTAATATGGTCTAAATTCAATTAGTGATTGTTTAATATTAGATTGAGTAATTTAATATATGAAGTCGCCAAAGTGACCTCTCATATATAACATTTCTCATGAAAATATTAAATGTAGTGTGTATTTACATCCATGCGGTAATTATCCGGCCCAAAGGAAGGTTAATAACTGGCAGGATTTTATACATGTAATGGTAAATACGTGATAATTATAAAGTTATACATGTAAATGATAAATCAATCCAAAGATGAGTTTTTTATTTGACATGCCTTATTATCAGTATTTGATCATTACAACAAGACTACCACTAGCAATTACTATTGAAGTCCAAAGACAAGATATTAATGTTGCACTTGGTATCTTGAGATGGGTTAAATCATTATTTGAATTTACTTAAGTTTATGGTAATAAATATGAGCATAATTTCTGATTATCTATTGTTCTCTTATTTAGGTTCTCTTATAAAATATCTGCTAACCTCAATTTAGTACTGGTTTTAAACGAAACCAACTTTAAGGGCAAGAAAAGAAAATACAAATATGGAAAGAATGAGGCTGATAAGGACCCAGTACAGAAGAAACAAAATAAGGATGATACTTGTTTCTTTTGTAAGAAATCTGGGCATTTAAAGAAGGACTGTGCTAAATATCATGCTTCGCATGCTAAAAAGGGAACATTCCTTACTTTGGTTTGTTCAGAAATCAATTTAACTTCAGTACCTAGAAACACTTGGTGGTTAGACTCCGGTGCAACAACTAACATCAGTGTATCAATGCAAGGTTGCCTAAGCTACCGAAGGCCTAATAATGCTGAGAGAAGCATTTATGTGGGGGACGGAAAATCGGTAGATGTGGAAGCTATAGGCACATTTAGATTGTTATTGTGTACTGGATATTATTTGAATTTGAAAGATACTTTTGTTATACTGTTGGTTAGACGGAACTTCATTTCTGTTTCTTATTTGGACAAATCTGGTTATTCTTGTTCATTTAGAAACAATCAGTTTACTTTGTCTTTAGATTCAAATATGATTGGAATTGGTTCACTTATGACTTATGACAATCTATATTTACTTGATACTATAGCATCCTATCATGAAACCTTGAATGCGGAATTGCGAGGTACTAAATGTAAAATTGAAAATTCTGGTATATTATGGCATAAACGTTTGGGTCATATCTCTAGAAATAGAGTTGAAAGACTTGTGTCAGATGGGATTCTTGATCCCATTGACTTATCAGGTCTAGATGTTTGTGTTGAATGCATTAAAGGTAAATAAACCAAACCTAGGAGATCAGGTGTATATAGAGCTATAGACGTCTTAGAATTGATACATACAGATATTTGTGGACCATTTCCTACACCTTCATGGAATGGTCAACAATACTTCATATCATTTATAGATGATTACTCTAGATATGGATACATGTATCTAATACATGAAAAAACTCAATTAGTGTCCTAAAAGAAATTTGGAAACTTAAGAAATGCATAAGATTCCCTATACATCAACTGTAGGAAATCTAATATATGCACAGATTTGTACGCATCCGGATATAGTGTACATTATTGGAGTGTTATGCAGATACTTAAGCAATCCTAGAATGGATCATTGGAAGGCAGCTAAAAGAGTCATGAGATATTTAAAGAGGATAAAAGATCATATGGTCACATATAGGAGATCAGACCATTTGGAGATCATTGGGTATTCTGACTCCTATTTTGTTGGATGCCAAGATAGTAGGAAATCCACTTCGGGCTACATTTATATGTTGGCTGGTGGGGCGATTTCTTGGCGTAGTGCCAAGCAATCTCTTATTGCTTCTTCCACTATGGCAGCAGAATTTGTAGCATGTTTTGAGGCATCCAATCATGGAATTTGGCTGAGAAATTTTGTCACAGAGCTGCAAATAGTATAAGGGATTGAAAGACCACTAAAGATATACTGTGACAATAAATCAGCTGTTTTATACTCTAATAACAATAGGAGCTCGACTAAGTCAAAGCACATTGACATCAAGTTCCTAGTTGTGAAAGAAAAGGTACAAAGTAAATAAATTTCTATATAACACTTAGGAACAAACTTTATGTTGGCAGATCCTCTCACAAAAGATGTACCACTCAAGGTTTTTTCATGAGCATACTGCTCATATGGGTATATCAGAATTTGAGGAAACTTCAGTTTAGTGGGAGCCTGTCATATGTTTGTTGTATGTTCTATGCTAGATTCTGTATTTGTATAGACATTTTCTGATCAGAAATAAAGCTTCAGTTTATTATACTTTGTACATTATGGCTATTAAAGTTATTAATGATCTCATATAGATAAAGATGGACCAGTTGAAAATTGACATGTACAGATCACATTCATGTAATTTTCATGCTACACATTTCATAATTGATCTATGTCATTTGGTTATGTTAATATTAGTGATCATTGATGGGTTTAGCTATGATTGATATAGCGAAGACCGCTTTGGTCCTATATTAATATGGCCAATGGACGAGATTGTTTTGTATGTCTTGTTTAATAATGGCAACAGTTTTGAGCTCATAAAGTATAGCACATTTATAATGATACATATGTGACTCAGTGGGAGATTATTGGAATTTTAAGGGTCACACATGTATAATTAAATGTGTTAAGTCATTATTTTGATTAGCCAAAATTAAAGTGATCCAATTAAAGTAAAGTTATTTGGCTAAGGGACATAATTGTTATGAAAATTAATTGTGTGGATACCATCATGTTCCTAACTTAATGACGAGATAAGTTAGGAATATGAAACTCTTGAGGCATAATTGTAGATTCATCAATTATGAATACAATCATAATTGTAGATTCATCAGTTATGACTATAAATAAGGTTATGGTCCCCGGTTGCAGTATCGAATGAAGTTTCTCTTCACCCGTCAAGGAGAAATCTAAAGTTCAAAAGGTACTTTGCAATTGGAAGACTAAATCACCAATCAATTCAGAAAATACTCTAATGGATTCATCATGTACACTTCCGTATTAATCTGTTTCTTAATTGTTGTAGGATTTCATGCATATTATAATGGATTTGATAAGTTTTATGGAAACATTCTTAATCTCTTATTTTGGATCTATTCGGTTTTGATTCTATAAAACAATTATTTGATCCATATTTGATATGTTAAAAGAACCCCAACATGATTATCAAGTTAAGCACTCTAAGCTCGAAGGTCATACATTGATCGAATGACCATTATACAACAACTCGTTGCCAGCACGAAGGTTCGCTCAACCTTACATGATAGGTGGTTGTCCTTGATGTCATCATGAACATTACCCATATATTCTATATTTCTGATGATTTATCACATGATTTCATAAGTCAATAATGATCGACTGTTTCACATAATTGCCCCTCATATTAACTCTTACACCAATTCAATGATCACCTCAATTCATTATAAATGAACCCCTCATGGTGCATTCTTGAACCTCTATGAAAAAAAAAATATTCTGTTCCTACTCTTTAATCCTCAAAATCTCTAATTGTTTAGAAATTATAGAAACATTATACCTTTTTTTTTTTTTAAGGATGACTCTCCCAAATCCCTTGCTTTCCAACACTAGGCTTATCATGAGTTTGAAAGTTAGACCCATGTTTGATTTTAGTCCCTAATGTATAGGACAATCAAAATTTTATTTAACTATATTAATAAGATTTTAAATATTTTGAAGAATAGAAAGATTGAATAGAAAGTAATTTTTAAGGAATTTAATATAAACATTAGCAATTTGACACACAGATATATATAAATTTTCCAAAAAATTCCATTATATTCGCCTCACCTGCAGTGGACGCTCACTTCACTTTATGTATACCTTACTCGTGGAATTCTATTTGCAAAGGGATCTGAGTATTTAAATGTACCTGGTGGTGACTCTTCTATCTTTCTTAAGACTTATCTTTCTACCAACTTAGCTGTCATGTCTACGATTCATTATTATCGTCTTGACTAGTAGCATTACTGCATGCAGCGCATAATTGGCCATTAGCAATTGTCGTCTTCCAAAGCTTGAGCTGTCACTTGTCTCTTTGCAAATATCATTCATTACACACCCTCGTCTTTAAATGCACGCGTTGTCGGAACACCATTACTCTTCCACGGTCATCATTACCATGCATTAATATTTTATTGCAGATTAGAATGGTGCGGTGAAATCAAGAAATTCTTGTCCAATAAAAAATATATATCTTAGACCAATGGTGACCTTTTGCGTCTCTTCGTGGTGACCTTTCAGATCAAATCAACTATCTCTCCATCCTTTCAAGGAGAGTGCATTCTTCGATAGAAGAGCCCAGTCTTTTCTTATCTTATTGAAAATGGGTTTTTCTCCAATAGGAAAACTCGCCCTTGACCGCTACACCAATGCACTATCATTTGGTTGAAGCATGATGCTGTTCCCCCCATCCATAAGAGTGGTTTTATTTTAATCTATAAGGGTGGTTGAGATTTGGAGTTTAAGAATACTATTTACACTGTATTTTAAATAGAATCGTATAGTTTTATAAATATTTCTTAGGTTACATATTTAACCTTTTATTATATTTTTATTGATTTTGATACCTTAATTAAAATTATGTTAAAGTAGAGAAAGTGAGAGCCTAGATATGAACTAAATTGATATTCTAAGATGAAAATCTTTATTAAGGTGCATAATAATATAATTTTTATATTTTATTATCATATAAAATATTGATCAAAATTGTTTTGTTATTTGACATATCACTATAATTATATTATTTTTTGTTATTTATCTTTAATTTATTAAATTATATATTTTTTTATTTTACAGATATATGTAATTAGTATTATTTTCATATTTTATTTTCATACTAAATATTTCCAATTTTATTTTTTTATATTATTTTAAATAATTATTTCAATTATAATACTTTATGTATATTTAAAATGATTTTTATTGTTTTGAATGGTCTAAAATCATGACTTAAACCGATTCTATTACAAGGAATAGAAAATTGAAAAAGAGGAAAAAGTCTCGTCTATTTTTTACGGAGTTTCATCATATGTGGAAAAAACCCTCAGTGGAAAGAAAAGAAATAGTAGGCACTCTGCAAATAAAAAAAGGAAAAATAGAATGTTTTGTCACAAAATTTTTTCATTAGAAATTAGATCTTATTATTACAAAATATTTATGTTTTACTAAATTCTACTTGGTTAATAATTACTGGTAGTGAGAAATATAAGATAAAAGTGGTGTAATCATCATCATCAGGATGGATTGGCTTATGATTCAACAGTCTATATAATCATTTCAGTCTATATAATCTGTGTTCCTCGGTGCATGCTCATCGAGTTTAAGTTTTTTTTGTTATTTTAGAAAATAATATGTTTCATTTTCTTCTCTTGTAAATGTTATAGTAGTTAAGTATTAATAATTAATTATTATAAAATTTTAAAAATAAAAAATAATAATAGTTATGCTTGAAATTAAACTAAATTATATTTAATTATTAAAAATATATTAAAATTTGATAATTAATCATCGTAAATTCTTAAAAAAATAAAAGTTATACTAATCATTTTAGAATTATGTTCTAGTGTTTTTATAAAAGTTTGGATTGGTTTAGTATTTTAGAATTCAGTATAAAAAGTTAGTTATACTGAAATTGAATTATGTTACACTCGATCATAATACCTATTCAAAAAAAAAATTATTCCAAAATTAAATTTTATGAAACTTTTTAAAAGTAAGAAAATAGTACTAATCATATTGGTATCATGGCCAAATAGTTTCATGGAAGTTTGAGTTACTTTAATTAAAGTTGATCCAATTACACTTGTAATTAAACAAAATTATAGTTGATCATAGTATCTATCAAAAAATCTAAATTTTAATAATTAAATTACATAAAATATTTTAAAAATAAAAAATACTAATCATATTAGCATCATATCCATATAGTTTAATGGATGTTTGGATTGATTTTGTTATAGTTGTTTTAGTTATAAACAAAATTAAACTAAATTACACTCGATCATATCATCAAAAGATAAAAAATATCATCATCTTAACATCACGATGAGATAGTTTTATAGAAGTTTAAGTTAATTCAGTTGAAATTGACCTGGTTACACTCGAAATTGACCATAGGTTAAACTCATTCAGATAACATATCTAAAATGTCAAAGCAACGCTAAAGAATCAAAGAGAACTCTTAAGGCCGAGGAGGTTCCATTAGGCTTCACTGAGAAAGTATATCGAGGAGATGACAACAAGGATGAAACTTTGTCAAGAATGATTCCTTGAGTCCTTGCTTCGACGAGGGTGATTTAAGCTCGATGATGGGTTCCAGGAAATATTATTACCGAGGAGATGTCATTATCAAGGGATGTCATCACAGAAGATAGAAAGCATAAGAGATGCCAACGATGAGGAAGGAAAGCCGACAAGATATCGTTGTCCACCCTTTGCCTTAGTTACACTAAGGTTAGTGGAGTGATTTTAATGGTATTTGATTCAAAATCAATTCAATTTTGAATAGTTCATATACTATTAGTTTAATTGGTTTGGTTCATAATTTGTTTATTATTTAAAATGATGCCCTTGAATAAAAACTAATATGGGGTTGTTATTAGGTTAAAAAATAATAATAGAGATTTTTTTTTTGTATAAAATACCCATCGACACCAACCTTGGCCATTTCTCACTCTTCTTGGAACCTCTCCCTTGACTTTAGCTGAAGAAGGTAATGTGATGCATGCAAGAAGCTGGAGTTATGTGTAGTATGTGAAGCTTGATTCGTTTGGAGTTAGGTTACAAGGTTTAGCATCGAGCGTTTAATTCTTTGTTTTTTATTTAACAACATGGACCCTATAATTCTTGGTGTAAGCATGGTTTACTCATGGAGGAACAACAATTGTGTGAAGTGTGACAAGACTCTCACATGAGAAGGAGAGTTATTGGACATATGAGGTATGATCTTATCTTGTAATTTTAATACTTCTATCCCTTCATTCCCGCAAGGATGAAAAACTCGACGTTGTCTATCGGGTTGAATTAAATAAAAAGTAAAAGAAGTCAGAATGGGTTAATATATTCTTCACAAGTGATACGTTATATGATTAATGTTAATTTATTTTAAAGAAAATAAAGCCAAAGACTATTTATTAGTGAATCTGTTTATTAGTGATGGTAACTTCAACATTTTCCAACCTAATCAAAGTGCATTTATCTGATACCTTTAGATTAGTGAATGTGTCGAAGGATGACGTTCATGATAGATTAGGAGAGATTGACTAATCTAATTTAGTTTTGATTTAACTTGTATTATGGAGATATTGTTTCATCCGATATATTTCTTTTAGATGTTTGATGTGATGTCAATCCGTACTAAAATCAATATCAGATGATTAGACTTCCAATGAGATCATACAAAGGTACCAGTGAAAAGAGTCAAATCTTGATAATTATACTCCAATTATCCTTTTATAGACTGTCGCCAGGGAATATTTGTTTTAATAAAAAAAAATTTAGATATTTTTTATTTAACTTTTGTTGACATGATGGTCGATCGTTGAAACCAAGAAAGATATTGTGGTAAGTACGAAGGAATGTATCAAAGAACAGAGGGAGGAATATATTTATTTAATCTGGAAGGTCACGTTAAGTGAGACAAAAGATCAACAAACAGTTTATCTAATGGATCATAATCCTTTTTTCTAGTTCACCACAAAATTATAATCGAATCTACAGATGCGGTTTGTCAATAAGATAATAATTCACGGTAACCATGAGAATGAAATGAATATAATATTTGGTGTCGAGATTTTATTGGATACAAATATTTCTCCTCTCAACTGTGAATAAAGAACACTTGTAATAAGATAAACAAGAAAGATTTTATGGTCCCGAAGAATAAAGGGAGGAATAGATTTAATCTGAAAGGTCACGTTGAAGAGGCACAAAAGATTAACAATGGTCTGACAAACATTTTATCTATTGGATCATAATCTTTTTTTCTACCTCACCACAAAATTCTAATCCAATCTGGAGCTGCAGTTTGTCAATAAGGTAATAATACATGGTAACCATGGCAATGAAATAAATATAATATTCCATGTCGAGATTTAATTGGATATAAATATTTTTTCCTATCTCTTGTGAATAAAAAGCATTATAATGAGGTAAGCATGAAAGAATGTACCCAAGAATAGAGGATGGAATAGATAGATTTAATCTGGAAGGTCACGTTGAAGAGACACAAAAGATTTTTTCTTTCTATTTCATCGCAAAATTCTAATCCAATCTGGATCTGCAGTGTGCCAATAAGATAATAATGCTCGGTAACCATGGCAATGAAATAAATACAATATTCCATCTCGTTGGATACGAATATTTCTCCTCTCACCTATGAATAAAAAACACTTGTAATATGATAAAAAAACATTTTATGGTAAGCATGAAAGAATGTGCAGAAGAATAGAGGGAGGATAAGATTCAATATAGAAGGTCACGTTGAAAAGATACAAAAGATTAACAATGGTCTGACAACACATAAATAACTATGTCATGATAACCATGGCAACGAAATAAATACAATATTTCATGTCGAGACTTAATTAGATATAAATATTTCTCTTATCACTTGTTAATAAAAAAATATAATAAAATAAATTAGATAGATTTTATGATAAGCATGAAAGAATGTAGCGATGAATACAGGGTCGAATGAATTTAATATGGAAGGTCATGTTGAAGAGACACGTAAGGCAATGAAATAAATATAATATTTCATGTTACTTTGATGTATGGATAATTGTTTGATTAACATCTACGCTCTTGATTTTGATTATAGATCATTTAAATCTTTATAATTTATTTATATATAAAATAATCTCTATATTTTTAAATAATCTTTATATTTTTAAAGACATGACATATAAGTTACTTCCGTTAAATATGAGTTAACATACGTTAGAGTTTACTTACATGATATTGACTCATAATAAATTATTAATATAATGATATATATAATTTAAATTTAAAAAAAGATTAAGGTCCATTTTAGCACATATAGTTTTTGTCATAGACCACTTAGCCATTATAGTTTACTTGTATCTAAAATAATCCTTACATTTTCAAAAATATAACATAAAAGTTCCTCTCGTTAAGTCTGAGTTAACAGATGTAAAAGTCTGCTTACCTCGTATGTTGATTTATAATAAACTATTAATATAATGGTACATATAATTTAAGTTTAAAAACCGATTAAGATTCATCTTGTCGAGAAAGAGAAAACGGTAGAGACTATAGCGACAGATGAAGGCGGAGAGGTAGAAGAGGTTGGAGGCAGAAGTGAGGGAGAGTTGGACTATCATATTGTAGGTATGGCAAGTGAGGGTGTAAGAGAGGACGAAGTGAGAGGTGATGAGATTGAAGATACTCATAAGGAGGAAGAGGGACAAGAAGACCATTGCGTGTATAGCATTGAATTGGTCGATACACATCCACCTGAGGCAAGATTAGAAGCTCATGAGTTCATCGTCAACGTCAGAGAGGATGCATGCATACGACGCCTTGCTAGGCAATAGTGGCTCGATGCTACTACTAGTGGTCGCTTTCACGATGATGCCTTATCCGACCATTGATGATGGTCTTAATTTTTTTTAAACTTAAAAAATATATATAATTATATTAATGATGATTTATTATGATCAGTATGCCAAGTGAGCAAACTCTAATATCTATTAATTTAGACTTAACGGGAAGAGCTTATATGTTATATTTTTTAAAATATAAGGATTATTTTAGACATAAATAAATCAAAAGGGTTAAAGTGGTTTATGACCAAAATTATAAGGGCTAAAATAGACTTTAATTATTTTTAAACTTAAATTATATATATCATTATATTAATAATTTATTATGAGTAAATGTAAGTAGACTCTAACGTCTATTAACTAAGATTTGATAAGATGAGCTTATATATCATGTTTTTAAAAGTATAGAGATTACTCACGAGTAAACTATAACGACTTAAGTGGTTTATGACCAAAATCACATGAGTTAAAATTAATCTTAATCCTATTTATAATAGTTAAATTATAAATTAACGGGAATGACCCCTCAAAATTTATTCTGAAAACATTAAGTAAATAGGTGAATTCTCGTATAAAAAAACCACTGACAAAGAATGCCTATATAATAGGTGAATTCACTCATAACGCCTGTATAATAGGTGAATTCATCCATAGGTTCTTGGAAACTAATGAATATAATAGGTGAATTCTCATAGAAAAAAACCACTGACAAAGAACGCCTCATTTTTTATTTTTTGGATATAGTGATTTTTTTTCAACCTTTTGATTGTATTTTTTTTTCTTTTTTACTTTCGATTTTACCCTGAAAGGAGGAAAGATTCGCCTTCTTATCTTTTTCAACTTTTTATCTTTTTCTTGATTTGACTCAAAGTTTGGTTTGATAAAATTTAAATGGGTTCAAATAAATTCAAATTGGCTATAGCATTAAAAATATTTAAAAGATAAACTTGAGAAATAAATTTTTTGTTTTAATATAAAATATAAAAAAATGAGATAGATGCATTGGCAAGATGCTAAAAATATTTTGATCCGCCCTTTACAAAGTTCGTTCGCCTTATTTGTAATCCACCCACAGCATTACAGGTAAATAATACTACTAGGTGTTATAATTTCCATAATATTTCAACAACGTAACTCATAGACAGGCTAATTAAGTCATTGGAAAGATCGAATTTGTCATTGGCCTTCCCATTTTTGATTTGATCATGAGAATGAATTATGATTGCCAGTATATATATTGCCTTAGGTAAGTTAAGAGTATGTGCTGAACATATTCTTAAATGTAGAAAATGAAGAATTTAAAGGCATAATGTCTTGAATGGGTAAGGTGATTCATATATCATGTGCATGTATACGGTGTTGTACTTGCTTTTGTTTTTGTCTTATATTTGTTGTATCATGAAATTTTACTATGGTGTCATGGGATTAGGCAATATGACTATATTTCATGCTTTCCTTTACTATTTAATGTTGTCAATTAGGTTTAAATCATATAAAATGTTTACTGAAAATATCAATTTATGTGATTTATGATATATTTTTGAAAACCACAAGCTCAGTGTTGTTGTTGAATCTTGAAGAAAATACTCGAGATAATGGAAGAAATGCAAGTTTAATTATAAATACTTCTCAATAAAAGAGCTTCTCGAAGTAAAATTTTAAATTTTATTATATAATATATTATGTTTATTTATATTATATTATAAAAGAGTTATATAATTGTTATTATTCATTCCATGCAGGTGCTCTAGAAATTTACCAATAAAAGATATCTTATTTGAATTTGTGTATGAAATTAGATATAGTTGGATGTAAGTACTATGTTTTTGATATAAATTAATATAGTTGATGGAAGAATTTCATCTTCTTATATCAAAGAATTCAAAAGTAGTCATACGGGTGCTATAATCGTGAAAGAAGTATGGATAATTACTATGTTATCTTTCATAGTAGTATCAATTAATGTGTGGATAGATAATATTATCTTTCATACTGCGACAGAAGTATCTATTAATCTGGTTGAATAAGAGTAGTAATATGTAGATTGTTACTATGATTATGTTTCATACGGTAAGAGTATGTATTACTATAGTTAAACAATCACACTAATAAGTGAACCATTATTGTGGATTTCACACGATAAGACTATCTCTTATTATAATTGAGTAATTACAATAATATATAAATATATATTGTGATTGTCATTTATAGGGAAAAACACATCTTACTGCAACTGAGTTACCACAATAACTTGTGGATATTTACTTACAATAATAAAATTCATAACTTATATCTTTACGTGATGTCACTTATTTCCATGATTCTCAACGACAGGAATATATCTTTCTATAGTCATAATCAACAGCGATATACACAGGTAAGAACCGTAGGTAGAAATATATTTTATTGTAGTGAATCCTTAGGTTTGATTTCGTATTCGTAGGTCTCGTACTTGATACACTAAGATCCCTGAGAAGTTGTTCAATCATCAAACTATTGATCTTTAAATATAAACTATTTTTTAGGTAAGAAATCAAGATAAGTGTAGCAGGAGAAAGAAACAAAACTCACCTACAAGATATGCACGATGGATGCAACCATTATAATGCTTGCTTGTGTGCTCACTTGTGAATCTTCCAATTTGTGCCTTCACAACGTATTTGTTAACCTTACACATTGTAATTATCGATATCTACTTATAAGAATTATATATGATATATAGATTATTCTAATCTGATCATACTCTATCAGTCGACACCAAGTGGCTAATGGGAGAAACCTCCTTTGAGAAACCTATCAAATTACCAACTACCTTTGTTTGCTGAACATGTTCCTCAAAACCTCCGTAGCTTCTACCTTTGTTGGGGAGTCTCACAGTTGCTCTATCCTCCTTTGATTCCTCATCTGTTATTCTGACTAGTAGAACAATGCTGCATGCAACCATGATTCATGCATGGTGAGGCTAACATATATCTACGCAAGCTTTACTAGATAGTGCTTATTATTCTTAGCATACAGTGTCCGAGTCTTATATATATTAAATCACAATTAGCAAGACAATAAAAACACAAATGATATATATATATATATATATATATATATATATATATATATATATATATATATAATCCTTATTTAGTGATATGATTTATGATATATATACTTCATAAATATGATAAATAACATGCTTATATTTTTAGCTTTTAAAGTTGAAGTATATACTTTCCAAAAATATTATTCACTGTATTCTACAAAATATTGGTTGAGTATCTATAAACATCAATGTCTACCGTAAGCATATTTTATAGCAAAAATACATTATCCTTTGGTACAATAAGTATAAGTATGCTAACAAACTTAAGGTTAAATTATAGTAATAATTATGAATATAATGATTAGAAGTGACCGTTGAATTATCATATGACTTAAGTGAATGTTAAGGTTTGAATTAATTTAAACATCTAAGGGATGACAACTTTAATCACGTATGCATAAATGGAGTAGTAAAATGAGAAATTAAAGAGGAGTGCTGCCCGAAAAATGTTGATATCAAAAAGTGAGATAAAAAGATAATTTAAGAGTGAAAACCCTTTATTTATATCAATTTAAATTAAACTCATATTAAGCTATGTTAATCCTACAACTATACCAAAAGAAGAAGAAAAGAAAAAAAAATAAAAGAAAACATTAAAGAATGCTTATGAGATTGAACCCATAACCTTTAGGCTACATCTTAAACAGCTCTAAACAACAGACCTTATTTTGGCATTATCCACCTCACTATCTCGACCTCTTTCTTTAATTCTTCACTTATTCTCTCTCAAATGCTGAGTCTTTTCTTCATTCAAGCTTAAGAACTTTGGTTTTATCGTGGATTGAGTTAAGAAAACTTAATTCTTCCCTTGCTATACCTAAGATTTTAATTTTATAATTTGTAAGCTATTTTTTTGATTGATTGTGGTTGATCTAGGGTTCAAATTAAGATCTAATTTTTTTATATGTTTTGTATAGTTAAGTTTGAATTCTATGGCTTCTAGAACAACTTAAATCTAAGTTTTATGATTTCAATTATAGATCTATCACTCTTTAGCATATAGAATCTTTTATTTCATGTGAAGGGGTTTTGTTCAAGCTAAATTTAGGATTGGATCATGATCTTTTCATATCTCTTAAAAAAATTCCTTAAGAGTTTTACAAGTATGGAATTGAGTGAATATTGCTTATGTGCATCAAGATATGAGGTGTAGAATTTCATAAAGTCTTAACCAAATTTTCGTATAATAGGATAGATGATGGTAGTTAAACAGGGAGGATAGTTTAGCCTCTAAATGATTCTATTCTAAACTAAAATTTAGCATATATTTACTTTTATATATCTCCTAGTTTTTTATAAAATTTTATGATAATTTAATATCGTTTGATCAACTAGAATAATGATATAAGATTGCTTCACAGAATTGTCTAATAATTTGATTGATACTAACTAATTCATTTGATTATAGAGTTTACTGTTGAAAAATTAATAGTAGAATTTAGATGAATTTTAGGTTTAGTCTATTTTAGAATAGATTTTTTCAAAAAAAATTTCTATGAATTATTATAGATCAGCAATCCAAGAGGTATGGTTTTTAATTATGGTATCTCATGACTCTATAATCCAAACTTGATAGTTTTATTACTCCTTAGCATATTCGATCATTAAATAACATGATCTTTCATTAGCATCTTTATTTTTGAGTTAAATTAGATAGTTTTAAGTTTAATTCATAGCAAAAGTGGAGCTAACCCTTTGTTTGTCTATTTTTCTAAATGTAAGGAGATGTGTTGATAGCATCATTATAGTAGCTGACACATTATAGCATCATTAGGATATGCTTGAAATGTAAGGAGATAGTATCCTCTTCTTTATTTGAACTAAAGATTTTTTTAATAGGTTTTGTGATCGAGTGTAATTTAGTTCAATATCAAATGTAACTTGATCGATTTTCACTAAACTAAATTAAACTTCTACCAAACAATTTAGCCAGATTCTAAGGTAATTAGTATCACTTTTCTATTTTTATAAGATTTTATAATAATAAATTAACCAAAAAATTGATGATTTTTTTAATAGGTTTTATTATTGTGTTTACGATTTTAAAAATTTTATGATAATTAATTATTAAAATATGAGATTTTTTAAATAGTAATTGAGTATAACTTAATTTAATTTCGAGTGTAACTTAGTCAACTTCTATTAAATCAATCCAAACTTCCAAAGAATTACTATGACATATTCAAAGATATATTTAGTACAATGTTTTGAGAATTTTATGATAGTTAATTATCAAAATTGAAGTTATTTCAATAGGTTTGATGATTGAGTGTAACTTAGTTTAATTTCATGAGTGACTTAATTAAATAAGATTTTATTAAATTAGATCGAACCGCAATCGATTCATGTATTCTGACTAAGTCCAAAAGTCTAAGTGTGCTTTCATCTAAGCGAAAAAAAATACACGCAAGGTAAAAATAAATAGGGGTCCAATAGTAAAGATTTTTATGGTAAAATGTACTTGATTAATTAATTATATTTATTAGAATATGATAGACATCTAAATAACATCGAGGTCGTTTAGATAAATAAAGGATGGATGTAATATTGTATATGATATGAAATGTATTTGCCTTGGAAGTATCCTCAAGTCTCTTATAACGTAACCTGTAAACCAACCATGTGATATGCATGTACTTTAAATATATTGAATAAAGAATAATCTATAAACAAACCATGTGATGTGCACGTTTATTTAAATATATTAAACAAAGAAAAATGTTGCTTGACCTATCATCTCACGGTATGAACATCTTCCCGAGATTCTGATTCAGCTGAAACCAAGGAAAGGCTGCAATACAGTAATGAATGGGGGATGATGACCATGTTATTCTTAGAAAATAAGCTCAACAATGACCTAGTTAAATAGAGTTCTCATGAGATGCCTTAGGAAGGAAGATATGAAATCATCTTCTAACTCGTGACATGGATGACAACTTTGTATTCGCATGCACTTTAAAGTAATACAAGTTTTTCACTTGGGAAAAGGGAAAAATGAAAGGTGAAAACAAGTGCTGCAGACATCGAGATCTGACTTCGAGTGAACGGAGTGGGAGTGTCTATGGAAGAACGTGGTAGCAGCAACATCTCCTGATCCAATTATGGAAGGCACCATGTCACAGTAAAGAACACGTAGCCTGAGCTGTCACATGATGAGCATCTCCCTCCATATAAGTCCAATTACCTGCTGCACAATGGGCATCCTTATCTTGTACAGCTAAAGCCAGGGAGAGGTCGCACAGAGAGCGACAGAGATGGGAGCCCTTGATGCTATCGTGGCTCTGTTGCTCGTTTCCAATGTATTCGCCGGAGCTGTCGCGGCGGCCGGCCCAAAAGTCATCGTCGTCGGAGCCGGCATGTCTGGTAAAATATTAATCAGCGTTCGCATCATAGCATTTGGTGCAGTCGATGCATGTACTTCAAGCATCTAATGAACTTGATGCCGGTTTACGCAGGGATCTCTGCCGCGAAGACGCTGTCGGACGCCGGCATAAAGGACATACTGATCCTGGAGGCCACGGACCGCATCGGTGGCCGCATGCGCAAAGTCAACTTCGCAGGGATGAACGTGGAGATGGGAGCCAACTGGGTGGAAGGAGTGAACGGCCCTGAGTTGAACCCCATTTGGAAGATGGCCAATAAGCTCCACCTGAGGAACTTCTTCTCAGACTACAGCAACCTCTCCTCCAACACCTACAATGAGATGTAACCAAATCTAGCCATATATTTCATGCTCTTAATTCTTCTGTTCACCATTTCCCTAACATCGTGCCATCTGCTTAATTTCTATGTACTCAGTGGTGGGCTTTACCAGAGCTCCGAAGTTGACGAGGTCATCGAGGAGGCCGCCAAGGTCAATAGCTTTGGAGAGAAGCTCTCCGCATCCTTACCTCCCAGCGGCCGCGAGGACGTCTCCATTTTGACGTCTCAACGCCTGAAGAACCAGTAAATCTATCGCTCTGCCAACACATGCATGCCGTTCTGTCGTTTAAACCGCACGCATGACTGTGTGGTTTTGCATGCGTGCAGTGTTCCTTCCACCGCGTTGGAAATGGTGGTGGATTACTACACCTACGACTACGAGTTCGCGGAGCCACCGAGGGTGACGAGTCTCCAGAATACTGTTCCCTTGCCCACGTTCGCCAACTTTGGGGAGGACGTCTACTTTGTGGCGGACCAACGAGGCTACGAGAGTCTGGTGTACGACTTGGCCGGCCAGTTCCTAAGGACGGCCAAGAACGGCACCATTGTAGATCCTCGTCTCCTCCTTGGAAAGGTAAATACTCCACAGTACTCGTTTCTTGACAGATCTATAATCACACACTCTATATATATATATATATATATATATATATATATATATATATATATATATATATATATATATATATATATATATATATGACCTTAGAAGATCATTCTAGATGATAAATAAACTAGATTATATTATATTTTATAGTATATATTGATCTATATTATCTTAAATAAGATATGTTTATGCTGCAACTCATTGTGGAAATAACATTTAAAATGTAGAGGAGGAATCTTAATAGTGTAAGAGTGGGGAAAAAATAAGACTGTAATAGTATATAAAAGTACTGAAATGTTATCAATACCCATTGGTGCCTCTCTGCAGGTTCATTGAAGGATTAGGAAAATAATCTATCACTGTATTAAACATTACTAGTGAACTAAATTTTTTGAAGGGAATTCTCATTTAATGCATCAGTTTTTAGAATATAATGACTATTCCATGTTTCTTAGACTTATCTTTCTACCAACACAGCTGTCATATTTATGATTCATTATTATCTTATTGTCAAATAGCTTTGCGATCTGCAACTTAATGGTATATTAACACCTCGGCTACGGGTTTTAGGTTCCGTTTGAGCCTTCACTTCTTCTACTTGCGTATTTAAATGCAACTGTTGTTGGAACGTCATGGCTACCATCAACTTGTACTTATCTTGTCCTTTATCTTGTTGGAACAGCGTGGCAGCGCCTTCACTCTTCCACTGTCATGGACTTATCTTGTACTTATTTTATTGTCATGGCTACCATGCAATAGACTAGAATCCTGCGGTGAACTCATAAAATTCTGGTCCCATAAGTAAAGGTTTCCCTGACCATTGTCGACTTTTCAGATCAAATCTATTATCTCTACATTCTTCCATGGAGAGTGCGTACTTCCATAGAACCAGTCTTTTCTTATCTTATCACAAGTGTTTTATATGCATTGTTTGACATCTCTCTTGGTCGCCACGCTAATGCACTATGATTAAGTTGAAGCATGACGATGTTCCCATCTACAGTTTACGAATCAATCACCATATCAATCATCTATTCAAGTCAAAGAAGCATCATCAACCTCTCCTATTTCAAATTGTTTATCATATGCTACTATCTTATTTGTTCTGTATATATATATATATATATATATATATATATATATATATATAGTCATATATTAAACATTGATATCATAAAACCAAGAGAATATGCCGTAAGAGAGCAGCAGGAAACTAGGAGAATAAGCTGACAAAGAAGTAGCCTGCAGGACATTTAGAAAAGTTATATATAAGAGTGGTTGATATTTGGAGTTTAAGAATACTCGCGACACTATATATTTTAAAATAGAGTTGTATATTTTAAAAAATTATGACAAAATAGCATAACATTATGTTAAGAACAACATAACTTTAGCTGTTTATAAAGATTTCTTAGGTTAATATTTTAGAAACATTACAAATAATTTGATTGTTATCATATCTTTATTAATTTTGATATATTTTAATTAAAATCATGTTAAATTACTAAAAGTGAAAGCCTAACTAAAAATTTAATTGATATTATAAGATGCAAATCTTTATTATGGTGTATATGATAATTAGATAATATTACAATTTTATATTTTTTATTAACATTTAGAATATTTATTAAAATTGTTTTAAATATACAGTTAGTATTATTTTTTTATTGTAGTCACTCATATGGTTCCTCATTTTATTTTATTGACTATATGCATTTACCATTTTTTCATATGTATTATTAAATTATTTTATATAATTATTTTAAATTTTAATAAAACTATCTATTTTGTAATATATTTTTATTAAATTATAAGGTATAGTATTATTTTGAACTGGTCTTGAATCACGACTTTAAGCAATTCCATTGGAAGGAAGAGATAATTAAAAAAATATTTTTGTTATATGTGGTAAAAAATATCCTCGGAAAGTAAGAAACAAGAGACACTAAGCAAAAAAAAAAAAAAAAGTAAATTAGGATTTCTTTTTCAAAATTTTCACAATAGAAGTTAGATTTTATTATTATAAAATATTTATGTCTTACAAAATTCTATTTGCTTAACAATTACAGGTAGTGAGACGTATACGACACTTTCAAAGTGGTGTAGTTGTTGTCACAGAGGATGGATCAGTTTACAAAGCAGATTATGTAATTGTTTCAGTTAGCATTGGTGTTCTTCAAACCAAACTCATCAAGTTTGAGCCAGACTTGCCTGTAAGTTTTTTTGGATACTGTACATAATAATATGTTTGCAATTTTCCTTTCTTGGAGTTTATAGAAGCTAAATGTTTTAGTTATCATTGTTTGTTTTGGGATAATATATGACTTTCAACATCATCTTCTGAAATATAGCAATGGAAGATCCTTGCAATGTACCAGTTCGATATGGCGGTATACACCAAGATCTTTCTCAAATTTCCTTACAAGTTTTGGCCTGAGGGAAATGGGACAGAATTCTTTCTCTATGCTAATGAAAGAAGAGGATATTATCCAGTGTGGCAGGTACTAATGATCTGATAATTCTTTTACATTTAGAAACATAGATAAGAACAAAAGGGTAAGCTACTTTTTCTGAGAATAATGAGCACAATCTAGTGAAGCTAGTGTAGATATATATTAGCCTCACCATGCATGAATCATGTTTGCATGCAGCAGCAATTCGAGAAGCAATATCTAGCGAAGCTAGTGTAGATATATATTAGCCTCATCATGCATGAATCATGTTTGCATGCAGCAGCAATTCGAGAAGCAATATCTAGCGAAGCTAGTGTAGATATATATTAGCCACACCATGCATGAATCATGTTTGCATGCTGCAGCAATTCGAGAAGCAATACCCAGGAGCCAATGTTCTACTGGTCACGGTAACAGATGAGGAATCAAGGAGGATAGAGCAGCAGCCAGACTCCCAAACCAAGGCAGAAGCTATGGAGGTCTTGAGGAACATGTTCGGGAAACATATTCCCGAGGCCACAGATATACTTGTTCCCAGGTGGTGGTCTGATAGGTTCTTCAAGGGCGCCTTCTCCAATTGGCCACTTGGTGTCAACCGTTATGAGTATGATCAGATCAGGGTAAATTTACATGTCACATATCATTCTCATAAGTAGATATCAGTGATTGCAATGAGTAATGCGAAAAAATATGTTGTGAAGGCACCAATTGGAAAGGTTTATTTCACTGGTGAACACACAAGCGAACACTACAATGGTTACGTCCATGGTGCATATCTTGCAGGTTTGTTTTGGTTCTTTCATCTAATACATATCGTAGATTCCAACATCAACAGTTTGATGATTGAACAACTGTTCAGGGATTGATTCTGCCAATATGATGATCAAATGTATCAATCACAAGATTTGCAAGTATGAAATCAAGCCGAAGGATTCTTAGGTCACATGAGGTGATATACCGAAATCAAAGTCTTTTTTTTTTTTTAATTGAAGTTTCTTACAATATGGCTTAGTATGCTATGAAGATTATTGATAGAAGATAAGATTTTCTTAAGGAAATCTCTCTATTCTATTGAGGGAAATCCTCCATTCTGTTGAGGGAAATCCTTCCTCTATAAATAGGAGAGGGATATGTTAATGTATTTAAGCTTTTTCACTTTTTCAATAAAGCTTCTTTAATAATTATTTTTATCTTCTATTATTTTCATCAATTATGATAATTAATATTATTAAATTATAATGCAGGTGGATCACAAATAAGGTGACCATTCCATTTCGCTATAGGAGGATCAAAACATTTCTCGGATCTCGGCAATGCCTCTCAGTGCATTCCTTCTTGAGAATAAACTAGGGTGCTTTTCACCTTTCGTGAATAATTCGCATGGAGAGGCTTTTAGCTTTATTATTTCTTGTTAAGCTTGGATACGTAGACATGTTTAGAACTAATGATCGTTTGACTTGCCTTGTTGAGAGTAAACAAGGATGCTTTGCACATTTTATGAATAATGTTCTAAACAAGGATGCTTAGAACTAATGATTATGGCATATTTCTGAGTCCCCATTACATAATTTCTATTGAATCTTAAGAAGTACAATTAAGATAAACAAGGTATAAGAAGACTTTAAAACGATAACCTTTTAGAACCTTATATAAGAGGAATAAGAAACAACATTTGAAGCTTCCTTGTACTTAATAGTATGGAATTAATAGTATAACAAAAATTATGAGTTTCTATTAAAAAAATTAATGTTAAATCTATATAATATATACAAATTCTCCAACAAAAGCATCATGCACAGCTTATTTCTATCTTTTAATTCATCTTCTCTTCGGTTTTTTCTTTTTTATATCACAAATTTTAATTCTTGAGACCCATTCACTCATTCCTGCCTTCTATATAACCTATATGTATTTTGTTTCTCCATTGCATAGGCCAAACATGTTGTAGAAAGGGAGGCAACCATGTCATCCCTCGATTGACATTTGAGACAATTACATGTCCATCAAGTTGCACCACATATCATTGGATAAAAGCCTTTAGTTGTGACAATACCTGTAGGGGGAAACCAAAAAAAAAGGATGAATGAGATATCATTATCATATTGATGTGCTGTCACCAAACATCTCCATTGGATTGGATTGGATTTCTTCTGATATTGTATAAGGATGTTTACAACTCCACATTGTGAATTTTCATATGGACATTCCACCATTGGCATCTTTATTTTCCACATTGTGGCTATAGTGGTAAAGAAATAAGAGATGAATGTAAAATAAGAGAGATAGAAGATTATATTATTTTTAAAGAAAATGAGGGTCAATCAGAATATAGTATTTTTATAATTTTTTTTATAAAAAATTAATTTTAAGAAGGGATAATGAAAAATAAACTTGATTTCATTGAAAAATGTATTAAACTTCCATGAGTGCCAGCACCATGATGAGTATGGAGAAAATAGACTGATGTCAAAGGAATAGTACAGAAAATAAAAAATAAAACAAATATTTAGAAATAATGAACATAAGATAGATATATGCAGTTCCATACCCTTTGTTTATAATTATGGAGATAAACTCAAGTTTCTCATTGTTTGAGAATAATAAAAGATAAGAAATTCCTCTTGACTTATCTTTTAAGTCAAAACTGATAAATTAAAATGGTTGAAAATTCATAAAAGTGAACAGTATGGTTGAAAATTATTTATACAGATTTAGAGGGAGATATTTTCTCTTTTATGTATGATCAGTCAATTAAGAGAGATTTTCTCAGCCAGTTATTTAAATATTTTCATGATCATCATCTTCTATCAAAAATAGTGTCTCTTATATAATTTCTCATTTAAAATCTCTCTAAATCTATTAAAGAAAAAAATTAGGAGCACCTAAAAGTATTTTTCTTTCACTCTTATGTCAAAACTTTGTGATACATAAGGTAAATTTATATGGGAATCAATATTTAATTTTCAAAGATCCTTTTCTATTTAAGAAATCTCTCCAAATTATAATGTCTATGTTCATGGTGCATATTTTTTTTGGGCTTTTTGGCTTTTCTCCTTGTCTTGGGTATGGGACATGGCAAATTTTAGTCACACTATATTTTGTTGCCTGTACATTTCAGAAATTGATTCTGCAAACTTGATGATCAAACCGTTCAAGAATAATACGTGCAATCATGAAATCAAACCAAAGAATTTATGGCTCACATCATTCTCACTATCAAACTTAAAGCATGGTCTTTCAACAAGAGTAATTAGCATAATGAGCACTTTGTACAAGTGTTTTGCGTGCAGTTACTCATAATGTTGCGTGACTATGCTATGAGAATAACAATAGGATGTACTTGTCATGCAGGTTTAGATCAAATATGGTTGCCATGTTTCTTCAGATGATCGAGATGCAACCATTTTTCTCAGTGTCTTGTCAAGGATAACAATGACTTTTATGATATGAACAGTTTGCAAGGAGAGACTTGTTTTTTTTTTCTTGTTCTTATGTCTCCTTTCAAACAAGGGTTTATAGACATGATTAAAATAAGTTCATATAATGCATTTTTATTAACTACCAATTTATAATAAATGAAAAAAGGTTTCCTTTCTTATTTCGATCTTCCACATGAAAATCCGTGAATTTGCCACATGGCAAATACAATATCTGAAAGTTTTGAATTCTTTTCTCCTCCGCAAACCATATCAACATTTGCATGACATGTTAGATTTCGAGAAACAAGTGCACATTAGATTCTGATGTTTGAGAGCTTAGTACTTAGTAAAGAGATACAAGAGTTGTATAATTCTTGCGTAGAAGTTCTTAAACAAGCATCAGAAAATTATACCGCGGATACGAAGCCTCATATTTGACAAGGAAAAAAGAGAACTGGTCCAACCCAAAAACAAGAAAAATAAGACTCCTGTTTCTGATTTGATCAAATAAGTAGAACATGAAATTTGAGGAGCAGTTGCCAGCAGCTGCAGTACACACAGGCAAATCCAATAACTGTGCCACCCGAAGAGATCTCCAGCGGTTTCTGCAAAGCAACCAGGTAAGTTAACATAAATTATCGAATAAAATTCTTTCAACTGGTCATCTAGATTTCTAGAAAAAGAATGATGCTTTGATGTATCTTCAATCTTTCAGACTTGTGGTTACAGCAAAGATGGCAGAACCATTTGTGAATTAATTCAATGATATGTACATGACTAGCATGCGATATAACCTATTGTGGAACTTGAATCCCAGTAAGTTCTTTACTATTTGGAAAAGATAAGGGACCATGGCAAAGTAATTCACAATAAGCATAAAATGGAGCCATGAATCACAGTATTGTTTTCTGCTTCTGCATAAATGGGAAAGAAAATATAATAGGATCTGAAACAAGTAATTTAATGATGTTATTCTCATATATATTCAGATTTAGTAAGAAAGGAACTTAAATAAATACAAGAATTTGGAACTATAGGTTGGGGCCTGAGAGTTACAACATTTTTAATTTGGTGTTCTCAGAACCTGTGAAAAATAATCCGAGGATCTTCCAAGGATAGATGATATCATGCAGGGCTTGCATTAGATACAGGTCCTATAAGACCTGCTGTTAAATATGTTATATTCCTGTTATTTCTTTTGTGGAAAAGAGTCAGCAGGGCCATCATCGAAAAACAAAAAAATATATATATCCTAAATTTTCTTTCAAGAAAATATATTACAAGATAAAATTTGATTTTCTCCATGTATTAGAGATGTGTTGGTGACAAATTTCCAACATGATTAGAGCTCAATTAGAATATTTACCATAATCAACTGACTTAAGGGAGTACATATTGTTTTCCTGATCGATGGAATCTGTGTCATTTTACATTATTTGGTTGATACTTTTTTAAGCAACCAAAATCATTTGCACCATAACTCAGATCAGTCCTTGTTATTTGTTTGTGGAAAATCACTTAGATCAATAAAAGTTCTAATAAATTATTATATAGATCAGATTGTGAAAGAGAAATTTGGATAAAGTAGCACTCGTGATGGTTATAGAAAATCATATTGTTCTTCTCAACTTTGACTTGGATTTTTACGATATCAGGATAGTAATACAGAGCACAAAGAAGCTGAAGATGACATCATCAACTTACCCTAGCTTTCTTGGTGTAAAAGGAACATCCAAAAATCAAAATTGACTAAGAAGAATCATAACTGTTTGATAGTGATCAGACAATTGGATACTGACAAAAGGATGTCCAGGTTAAAGAAGTAAAAGAGCAGATGCAAACAACTCTTAACTCAAAGAACTCAACACAGCGTATACTAATCATGAGATGTATCTACAGATTATAACATATGCAAAACGAGGAAAATTAAGAGAAAATTACCACCTAATTGGTTCCATAACCAAGTTAAGAGAAATTAAGCATCCGAAGAATCATAGTGATCTCAATTTTGTCCCAAGAACTGAAATTTATGACATGGAATTTATAACTTGCATTTTCTGTGACCTATACAAGTGGCATATAGAGAAGTATTTCCATCAATGATGGATAATTAATTAGTAGCACCTTGCTACTTTGATATCATATAGAAGACATAAATTAATATAGCATCTCTGTATATTCATTCAATTTCCAAAGTAAATAGCATGGTAAAGAAAACAACCACAAAAGGATCAACAGAAACAATAATATATTAATCATAACACCACCAAACAGAGTATGACAAGCGTAGTAAACAGAGTCTGTAATGGCCATGCCATCTAATATTTCTGATAGGACTAAACCACATAGACAATGTTCACATATCTGACGGCAAATTGATTATTTAATTGACAATTGCAGAGGAACTTGTATACCTCGAGAGGAATACTTTCAGAAGAATGCCCTACTTCCATAGAAAACTTTGGAGCCAATTCCTTTTGGTGTTGTCACCTTCCTCTCACTATCAGGACTACCATTCTCCACACTCGGGCTGCTGCTGGTCTCCATATCCATGGGAAGCTTCATCTTGGCCAATGACTCTGTAAACTCCTGCATGCTTTTCATGTACATATCAACAATATCCTGCTGAACCACTGTCTGCTCTGGCTCAATGTTTATGCTGATGATTGGTCTCATGAATTCAACCTTTGATGGCCCAGATGAATCAGCTTCACCATCTGTGACCTCTGAGCTCTTATCTTTTCTGCTTGGAGATGCTGTGACTGACAACACATCAGAGATGGATTGAGATGCAACTGGAAGTGTTACAGGAGAATATTCAGCCATGGAAACACTGCTTATGGTAGTGTCATTTTTCAGTGCATTATCAGAATCAAGAGATCCAAGTCTCTTGGCGGATGAGAAGCTTTCCACAAGGCGCACCCCTGCATCATCGTCGACACAGTTGCCACTCTCTGAAGTCACCAAGCTCTCTGAACTTTGTGTCTCCATATCAGTGCTCTGTAGCCCGAAGTACTCAGAAACCATCTGTTGATTTTCATTAGCCACCTTCAGGTCGGGGAATTCAATCTTCTCATACTCACAGGGAATCGAGTCGTCAGTTTCTGCATCCGGCAAATTAGCCTCAGTAATCACAGTTTTTGGCACTGACGTGATTGCCATAACATCCGGGGAAGCACCAACGTAAGAGAGCGACAACTGAACGAAGCCCGCAGGAGAATGGAAGAGATCGGTAGATGAGAGGGAGAACTCCTGCACCAACTTGGCTTTAGCTAAGAGGACATCCGAAAGGGGCACCAGCGCGAACCCCAGCAGCTGGTCCTCGAGGTAGTTCTTCACCCTACTAAGCATCCATATCTCACATTTCAGCGATGACTCGATCGTTCGGACACTGAGCCGGAGATTCTCGTTGAAGACCGGATTCCGCCCCCCGCCGTTGATGATCCGGGTGGAGACAGCGACGTCGGGGTCGCTGGTGAGACAGAGCTTGGCATAAACATCTTGCTTATGGTAGATGCAGATGTTGTGAATGTCGCGAGCCTGGTAAATGAAGACCTCGAGAAACCCAATGAACACTTGGGGATCGAATTCGCCGTCGAAAGTGGAGTCCTGGACGACGGCCGCCGATTTCGACTTCCCGGGCTCAGCAGCGGCAGTGGGGGAGTCGGAGGTCGCTGAGAAGAGTTGGTAGGAGTCCATCGATTGAAGCAGTGCCTGCAAGGACACCAGAAGAATTAAGCTGAAGAAGTCAGATCAAGAACTATGATCAGAACTGGAACAAGAAGTAAGATTGGAATGTTTGGGAACAGAAACACTAGCAAAATACAGTACAGAAAAATTGAGGATGAAGCTAATATCTCTTCTCGCTCAAGAAATCGAAGCACAAGAGCCAAGACTGCAGTGAGAGAACTGATATACGAATTGAGGATTGCAAGACACTGGGAAAAATAAGAACTTGGCAGTTGGAGTGGTAATAGCGATCTACTCCGAGATCTTCGGAGCAAATCCAACCCAGATGACAAAGCATCGTCAAGCCCTCGGGACCAGATTGTTCTGTACCTCAGAAGAGCCCTTCGAGCCTAAAAAATCCAAACATCACACAGAAATCGAGTCCCAAAATCCAAACTTTGGACGGAGAAGCCCCGAGAAAAGGAGCAAACTTTAGCGCATGTTGAATTCAAGAGGGACCAATCAACAACCAACAATAAAAGCGACCCACAGCACAAACACAAAAACCCCACCTTTAATCGAGAGCGAGCACCAGCACCAGAATCCGAGGCGGAACGGGACGAAAGCGCACCGAAAGGCTTCAAGGGGAACTCAAATCGCGGCGGACTCCCAAGGGGACAAAGGGGCAAAAGGATGACCTCAAAGGCGGAACCAGGTCTTCCTCTTTCTCCCAAAAGTCAGCAAATTTCAATTAGAAACATCAACACATCGAGTCCTTTCTTCAAGCGAATCAGTCGATCTACTCAAGAGGAATGATCCAGAATCAAGATTGTGCTTCCTTGGTGGGGTCTGGGCTCCAAAGGCAAAAAGTCCAAGCTCCAGGTATGCTATCTCCATCATTGAGTAGCAGCTGGCTCTTGTCAAGACAATCTAATACAAAATTTCCAAAACAGAAAGGTCAGTGAGGCTGATGGTGGCTAGTGTATTGTGGGGAGTTAGGCATGGGAGAGGCAAAAGCTGCCAAGAACAGTGGGTTGTCATCCATTTGACTTGCAGAATCAATGGTTGGTAGCACTTCATCTGCCTCTCTACGGGGCAAGCTCTGGTATCAAATGGTCTACAGTCAAGTGGGGAGAGGCATATACTACCTATAGAAAAAGAAAAAGAAGAAGAAGAAGAAGAAAATATCCGAGGGGCGAATGGAATGCAAACCGCGTGCATTCACCAACAGGATTTGTGGTGGATAAGGCCATCCATCGTCTATGGATCGGCCTAAACAACTCTCTTATACCCAACACTTGTCGTTGACTCTATGTTGAGTGCATTTTCTCTCTCTCTCTCCAATTGTTTTTACTCGTCAAAACTCACATTTCATCTGCATTTACTACTCTCCTTTCGCATTGAAATGGAACCGAATATTAATTTCTCTTAGAGAAAAGCTATTTATCGATTGCATACGATAATTTTACCTCCGGCTCGTGGTGGATCGGTCTGATCTGGTTCGATCGATTGGGTTTGATTAGCCCATTTATGCAAATCCCATTTCCCATCTCAATACGATGCGGCGGCATCTGCACGGAAAGCGGAGGTGTCTAGGCTTGCGAGCGACAAGGGGAGAGAGGAAGGGTGGCGGTGGGGAGGAGCTTGGAAGGGGGAGAAAGTGAGATCCAGGTGCCCTACCGGTGGATGCAGGACCCCTCACCCTCTACCGGAAGTACCAGGTGCCCTACCTCCTCCGTAGTTAACCCTAGTCCCCTCTCCCCCTTCCCATCTTTCTTTCCCTTTCGGTCATTGTGCTTCTGGGAATTGAATGACTCGTGAAATGAGTTGATGTTGTTGATTTGGTTCATGCTACAGGTGGCTCAATTGCATCTGATGACCTCGTTTTTTGAGGTATTGAAACCAATTCGTCGAACATATTGGTTGCCTCTGATGGAAAGAGTTGAGACATTTTCTCGAAATTTTATCTGCCTTGGCAATGCCAAATGATGCTCCAATCAAGGATACCAATCTTGGATTGATACAAAGCAATACGAGCCAGAGGCTTCGTGAGTAGGACAAGAGCAGATCGCTGTTGTTGTTGTTGTTGTTGCGACTGCGACGGGGACGGCTGCAGCAGAGGAGAAAGAAGCTACAGCAATGGAAAAAAGCTATAGCAATGTTGTAGCAGAGGAATAAGCTGTAGTAGAAGAGGAAGTTGCAACGATGTTGCAGCTATAGCAGAGAAGAAAGCTGCAATAAAGGTACAACAAGAAGCGAAGGAAAGGTGGGGGTAAGGCAGTGTTGGTGAGAGCAGCACTAGAGATGTCACAACGAAAGGAAACGAACATTAGCGTAGAGTGACAGTGGAGAAGACAAACAGAAAGCAGTAGTAGAAAGCCTTTTCTTTTGTCATCGGAGGTGGAGAAGTGATGAGTTGACAGCAAGAAGAGAGCTTGCTCTAGGCAAATGGCTCTGATACCATGATGGAAGAAGATAAGAACAATTATTGAAGAAACTTTATTAAAATAGTTTTAGTTTGAATACATTAACATGTCCCTCTCCATTAGAAGAGAAGATTTTTCTCAACAGAATAAAAGAGCAAAGAGATTTCCTCATATAATTGAAAAAATCTTATATACTATTAACCTCTACTAAACTAAATACGGTTATGCTTGTTATCTTCTATGCATAATCAAATGTTTTTGTGTATTATTGACTTATAGATCTAGCACAATTGAAATGAATGACGGTTTTATATATGAAAAAAATGATTTTTATCGAGTTTAATCCTTTTCTATAATTTTTTCGTTGATTAAATTCATATACCAAGGCCAGCATAGGGCACAAAGTTCCAGCATAGGGGAGACTTGAGGTCACGCTGATCACCGAGGAGCAATCTTATCATGACACCAAACCCCACCCACTCAGGCCAATTTCCACCAGCCATATCAACACCTAGTTAGTTTTACATAGAGGCTGTTTGGATGAGTGCTTTCCCCTGCATTCCATCAAGTGGTACAGGACTTTCGGATGCTGGAAATTCTTGGATGGTTGCGTTTTCCAGAAGAACGTTCCTCTTAAAATTCGATAAAATTTTAAATTTGATTTCTAGCTATAAACTCTAATTCCTCTTTCATGATATCATACACAAGTTTAGAGTCTATCTTTACTCATGGCTTATGAAAACAACCAAAGATCATCCTTAAGTCTAACATTAAAGTCGAACGAAAATCTTAACTTTGAGGATCTCCTCAATATCATAGTATCCCTTTCATTTTGTAAATTAGGAAGTATTAAGCTTTGTATGAACTTGTTTTGTGCGAATTTATTTCTCATTGTGATCAAGTTGGCTAATTGGAAGCAAACCAACATTATCATTTGATTCCTTATGTTGTATCTTTATTTCCTTAAATTGTATTTGAGAAAAAAATACTTTCATAGAGTTGAAGATCTTCAAGAAATTAAAAATTTCTTGCCTTATCAATTATAGATGTCTGAGAGGAATAATAAAATCTTTATCTTTTAGAGTTACTAGCATAATTAATAAAAAAATCATTGATCATTGTAGAGTCTAGTTTTTTTATATGATGATCATAAGTCTTTACTTTAACAAGACAACTTCAGAAATGTAAATGATTTAGACTTTGGTTTTTACCATTTCAATAACTCAAAGGAGTCTTAGAAACAATTTTAGATAGAATCTTGTTTAAGATATATACAATGGTCTTTTAGTGTTTCACTCCAAAGGGATATGGATAAATTAGAAAAACTTATTATACTTTTTATCATATCTTTAAGTGTGTAGTTCCTTTTTTTTAGCTACCTCATTTTTTTTAGATTTGCGACATTGTATATTGCCCATTCTTCTTTAAAAATTTAGCAAATGGACTCATCATTTATCTTTTTTTTTGTTAACCTTTTATAATACTCTTCATCTCGTTCTAATCCTACAATTTTGATTCTCTTTTCTATTTATTTCTCTACTTCTGCTACATAAGCCTTAGAGGTATAAAAAACCTCAGCTTTCTCAAATAAAAGATAGAGATACATATATCTTATATAAGCATATATAAATAAGATAAAATATCTTTAATCATTAAAGCATTAAGTAACAGATCCACATATATCAATGTGTATGATCTCTGAAGTTATTGAACTCCTCTTACCACATTTAGTAGACTTGTTGGAAATCTTACTTTTTATTTAATCCATACAAATTTCAAAATTAATAAATTTTAGAGTTTCTGGAATTTCATCATTTACAAATCTCTTTATTATTTTCATGGAGATATGACATAATCTACTATGTCATAAAATAAAGGAATGCTCATTCATAATACCATGTTTAAGTCTAGTATTTTGATCATACATAGTAAACTAGTTAAGCTCAAATTTTGAATTATAATCAAATTTAAAGAAACCAACAACTAAAAATCTAGTTCCAATAACTCTTTTATTTTGTGAAATACTAAGCATAGAATTCTCAAGATAAAAAGAAAAACCTACTTGCATAAATATTGAAATATAAATAGTATTTTTATGATTAAAATATATTTATTTTTAAAATGAGTCTAAAGATTCTTATGACTTTCGAGCATATCCTATTACCAAAATAGATGCTTTATTCATTTTGATTCAGCTTACTTGGATCCAGAAAGCTTGTATTATTTTTTATAGTATAGATTGATGAATCCACTAAATATTATCAAGAGTACTAGTAAGAGATATATAGATCTTTTTAAAGTCAAATTTTATACTTTTGACATTCCCTTTTTATGTCCCTTCTTGCAAAAGAAACAATGAACTTTATTACCTTATACTTTTTTTTTTTTTTCTTTTCTTTGTAGATACTTTTTTCTTCTCACTTATAGCTCTTCTTGTGAGTTGCTAGAAGAGCACCATTTTTTTTTTTCAGCAAACTTCTCATATTTCAATCTATCATGTTTCTCAGCACTATCTTTGTACACACAGAGTCAAAAGTTTATTAACCGGCCATTTTTCTTAATCTGTGCTATAGAAAATTTTAAATGAGCAAAGTTTTGTAGGAGGTGAATTCAATATGAAATAGATTAGAAAAGATTTAGATATCTCAATTTTCAAGGACTTAAGTTGGGCGTTAATATCCCTCATTTGTATTATGTACTCACATAATCTTTAGAATTATTATACTTTATGTCTGAAAGTCTTTCATTGAAGTATTAACAAGGCTCTTATTAATGTCATAAATTATTCTTTGATAGTATTATTAAGATACTAACAAGTCCCTTATCTGAAGTTATAAATTATACTTTGATAGTTTTTATAAGTTCTTTGACCTTGTTACACTCAAGAATATAATCCCGAATGCTTTTACTAACATGAGATCTAATGAGAATTATACTTAAGCGATTGGATTGCTCACACCACTCATATGTTATTTTCTTAAGTGACGTTTTTGATTCGGTGAGAATAGATGGTTCATCTACACAGAATACTAAGTCAAGATCCATGCATCCTAAAAGTTAGAAGAACTTTTTCTTTCAAAAAATATCATCACTTAAAACTACGAACGTTATTAATTAGAGTAGACAAAAAAACTACAAAACCAAGAAAAATAATCAATTTTATGCTATAAAATAAATAATTCATATCAATGTAGATTCTAACATTCTTGCGGGTAGAGGTGCATTGCATTATATTTATATCAAGCTTTAATTATTTAATTAATAAGATTGATAACAAGAGCACCAAAATAATTTTGGATACCTGTAAATCTAGAAAAATTAATACTCAAAATATCATCTTATTCCAATTAATTCATGAAAGATCCTCCTTGGAGGGCCAAGTGTTTACCCTTCACAAGTCAATTAGAATCTTACTTGATGTCATTTGTCCTTTTTATAGCCATCTTAAAAATTATTTTATCATAAATATGACTATCATCAATTAATAGTATCTTATGAGTTAGGATGTGGTGGCTACTCCTAAGTTACAAATATTGAAACCTTATATTGATACATATATAATTTAAGAAATAACTAAAATCATATAAAGAACATACATGTACAACAAGTCACATAATCATTTTAAAATAGTCTTAACATAGTAACAAAGCACAATTTAATATGTTCAAAAAGACTTGTCAATTACAAGTTATAAAAATCCACTTAATGTGCAAAAGAAAAACAATGTCAACTAAAATAATCCAAGGCATAAAAGAATCCTTTTAATTTATATGCTCAAAATCACTTAACGATTTCAACAATGATCAACATATTTCATAATACATTTCATATATTTTGTTTTATCTTGACAAAACCAATAAACTCATTATATAATTATTAAATAAGAGAACTTTTTTACTGGTTAGAATACAATTTATGATTAAATCAAATAAATTGATTCTATCAAAGAAATACATCAACATTTACACTTTATGTTTTGAATAATATAGATGAAGCGTGGCTTTGATACCATTAATATTAGCAAGATCCAGCCCTAGTTGTCACAAGCTTTGATACCATTTATGTAGCGGAATATAAAATTACCTCTAACTATAGTTGTTTAAGAACAAGCTTTTGGATGAAGAACACTAGATTTATTAGGTAATACACTCAAGTGTTTTATAGTCTATTGTATATGTACTCAAGAATAATTGGTGTCTGATAGTCTATTGATATCATATTAGTAAAATAATTTGTTGAATATGTAGCAGAATAAAAAATTACCTCTCGTCGTAGTTGTCCAAGAACAAGCTTTTGAATAAAGAACACTAGATTTCTTAGATAATACACTCAAGAACAATTGGTCTCCTATGGTCTATTGTATATGTACTCAAGAATAATTGGATGATGCACTTAAGAATAATTGATGTCTTATAGTCTATTGATATCATTAATATTAGCAAAATAATTCGTTGAATATTTAGTGTAATATAAAATTACCTCCGACTATAGTTGTCCAAGAACAAGCTTTTGGATGAAGAACACTCAAGAATAATTGGTGTCTTATAATCTGTCTTATGGAACTTCATGGATGTCTATGCCTTAATCGATAGCTGTAGGCCTATATATAGAGTAGACAACGAAAGAATTTTGAGGTAACCTCCTCCAATGTGACTAATAAAACTATTTTGTTTGATTATTAATGTTATGTAACTTATATCACTATTATCATGACAATAATACAATTGAAACCACCCAATTTGATATGTGAACTATCTATATTGTGGTATTTCAATGAATTTTGGACGACATTATGGTTGATTAGCCACAAAAAGGAGGAGTTCTTGAGATTGGCCAACAGGTTATATCTTTTGTCCTTCCAGTATAAGCAAAGCTAGATGGACAATAACTATCTTACCAGCAAATACAGAAATTGCTCTCACACAATGTCTGTAGCTTTTATAAGGAGGAAAATGGTCAGTAGCAATATGTTTATTGTGATTTTGCCTTTTTTTTCGATTTGATGAAGATATTCTGTGTTTTTCATGTAATTACTGCTGTTGATGAAATAGAAACATTGCTTTTTTGTGCAACTATCACTGATAGAGTTGGTATTTCTAATCGTCCTTCTGAGTCATCTTTGCTGCAGAAATGGCCACCTTACAGCTCTCATAAGAGGAGTATGGAAGAAGCACTCGGGTGTAGAGGAGTAGAACAATCTTGAAAGTGATAGTAGAAGTAGCTGGTGCAGGGTTAGTGATTCCTAAGGTTTCTTAAAACCTACACTTTCGGCTTTTTCTTGTTATGATAAGAACAAGTAAAAGGCAGGCAAATGGACTGCCGCAATGGTGGTAGTAGGTATTGAAGTTAAGCAACTCTCTTTTTCGAGGACACGAGATTTCAACACAGCTTCTTTACCAAATCTAAGATGCTATATGGCCTGCGTCATTTCCGCATTAACTGCTAATGTCTTTATGCATGATCTCATCATATTCCAGAGTTTTCTGAGCATCATAATGTCTCAAACATGCTTATTGATGATTCGGATAGAATGTCGGATCAAATTACAATTGACTTCATCAGTTTACAGGTTTTTTTTCTGAAATAGATATACTGTTAGGCATGTTCTATGAGCCAATATTTTGTTAGATTTCAAACATGAGGAACATATGAGTGGGATACAGAAAATTATTTTTGATTGGAGTCCTTTAAACATGGGACATATAGATGAGAAGAAAATTTAATGTTTAGTCGAATTATTTTGAAAATAGAAGATTGAGGGTGTTTATATAATCTAATTACATATTATCATTCATGATTAGTTATTTTTAGTATCTGAGTCTTTATATTTTCAAAAGTTATATTAAGATTCCTATACTTATGAAAGTAAAATATTTAATTCATTGCTTCAAATTTTTAATCATATGAAATTATTTTTTTAACTTTGTATAGAGATCTTAATATTTCACTTTCGTAAGTACGAGGATTTCAATTTAACATACGAGGATTCAATTTAACATAAGAATCAAGATGCTAAAAGAGACTAATTATAGATACTAATATGTAATTAGTTTTATTTGTATGCATGTGAGACCCATTGGCATGGTTGATGCCTGATTGCTTGGTTGAAGGTAATGAACTTTAATTGTCCCTTAAATACAACCTTTTTGTTGCTCATGGTTCGATTTGACGTTTCTTAAGACTCGTCTTACACCTATTGCTGCTTCCAAAGCTGCGGGATTGGCTTGGTCGCACCACATTTCATTTTCAGCAAAGAACATGGAGTCAAAAACATCTGCAAGCAACCATTGCTGGGTCAACTTCCATGCTTTGGATGACATCTTCAAGAACACAGATCATAACAAGTATTTCCAGTGTTCCTTCTCACGAAATATTGGACCCACACCATATCCAATTTAGGCTAGGTATTGAAGTAAACATCACATATGTTGACTGCAAATAATAAATGAGCATCAGTGACATTTGCTGAATTGGAAAACTAGAAACAAATTTGAAAAGAAACAAGAAGAATGTAAAAATAAAAAATAAAAATAAAACAAAACATATGCATGCAAAAGTAATCCAAAGTAACACTTTATATATATATATATATATATATATATATATATATATATATATATATATATATATATATATAGCTTAAATGTATTTCTTTAGATCTAGGGTGCTCTTTAAGTTGTGTACTCAATAATTCCTTAATTTTAGTTTGGTAGGTTGTCAATTGTCACCTTAGACATGTGAATGCCATAGGCTCATACTGATTATAACATAGTTCAAATTGCATTTTAGTTCTTGTATAAGATTAATGAATCCATAATTATGGCATTCTTAGCTTTATCTATATATCTTTTATCTTTTTTACTTTGAAGTTTGTTTATAGTCCCAAAAATCTAGAAAATTCAATTCGTAAGTTTCAAGGAAAAAAAGTTGACCTTTAAACTATTATTAGACCACATGTCTATAGAACCAGCTCAAACTTCATCTCTTGCACATGATGTTTAGATCACTCGATGCTTAATGGGTCTAGGGAGACCAAGTTGGATCCTAGACAAATCTTATCAACTATGGAAAAGTCAACTACATCGTAAGCGAATGGACTTGAGATGATTCATCATGGAACACTAGCACGTGGAACTTATTCATTCAAAGATGAGAATGAAATGGAAACAAATTTAGATGATCTCATCCAACACCTCGTTGGTTTAGTCCACTTAGCCAGCATGCATTTACTAAGATTACATGCAACTAAGGTTGGACCAAGTGCTTGTGAAAGTGTAGGCTTGGACTATCTGGTTTGACTTGCTCCAAGTTGGCCGCCTTCAATTACCACATCCATGTAGAACGTTGTAGCATGCATGGGCTAAGTCAGTCCACTCTTCTTCATGTTGTCATCTGCTGGTTCAACCAGTTCGATCTTAAACCTCCTTTTTAGATAAGCATTAATAGTTTAATATAATTGAGGTTAGAACCCTATCAATTTGGTATTGATCGGCTAAGCAATTGGACCCCACTGGGGAGGACGAATCCCATGCCTTAGGCGAGTGCAGGACTCACGCCCCCGATGCTTCGTGGCAGGCCTGTCTTTTCTGTGGTGGGGTTGTTGACCTACTCTTGGATGCATGTTTGCAGCAAAGCCCCCATCACCGTCGAATTCTCGTCTAACGGTTGTCGTGACTTAGGACGCTTTCGCTATATGGGAGATTAGGTCAAATCCTTAAGTGCAGGGTTGGCGATGGCAGGTGGAGAACAACACGCGATGGCAAAGTGTGGGTAGGCGAAACAGTCACCTGTTGAAAACATCAACTGTTCTTATAGATTTCCAAGTATGAGAACACAGTACGAAAAGTTATCCAGAACTTTGAATAAGCTTCAGCAGCAGCACTGATCAAAAGAGATTGGGAAAGCAACAAAGAAAGAAGAAAAAGAGTCATAATATAGTATTTTTTGTTGCATTAGATTTGTTACTGTTCTTCATCAGCTTTCACTTGGCGTTTGCCTGCCTGCTTACTGCACCAGCTTTGAATGGGTAGGCCATGGAGGTTGCAGCTATACATGACTCGATCCTCAGACTTGTTCAATGAGGTAGGTTTTAGAGCAGGATAAAGAAAAAGTAGAGAGAGAGAGAGAGAGAGAGAGAGGTGCACAGGCAATTACATTGATTTATTACTTCATATAATCTTCCACTATCGTGGGACCAATCGCATGCATCCACCATTAATACCCTAACATGAATATAGAAAACATGTAGTGGAAGCAAGAAACTTCTACACTACCCAACAACCCCCACCTCCCCTCACCCTTTTCCTTCTTCCTTATCCTTTATATAAACACTCCAACCTCCTCTTTCCCCGTTCCACAAGCAGCCCACTGCAACACATCAACAGAAAGCAGAAGCAATTGAGCTCCAACCATGAAGCCAGCCATCATCTCCCTGTGCCTCTTCTTGTCTCTACTGCACTATTCGACAGCCCAGAGCTGTGTCAGCGAGACCTTCTCCGGCAACAGGCTCTACTCCTCCTGCAACTCCCTCCCCTACCTTGGTGCCTCCCTCCACTGGAACTACCACTCTTCCAATGGAACGGTAGACGTCGCCTACCGCGCGCCGGAGTCATCCTCCGGCTGGGTCGCGTGGGCCGTCAATCCCACCGGCAGCGGCATGATCGGAGCCAACGCCTTCCTCGCCTTTCCGGGCTCCAACGGCGCCGTCACGGTGTACACCACCAAGTTCTCTGGCTACAACGTGGAGGCGAGCGACGTGAAGGACGAGAACCTGAGCTTCCCAGTGTACAGCAAGCAGGCGGAGTACGCGAACGGGTACTACACCATCTTCGCCACGCTGGAGCTACCCAACAACAGCACGAAGCTGAACACGGCGTGGCAGGCGTCGACGCAATTGCAGAACGGCGTGCCCAACGGCCACCCGGCCGGCGACAACTTGTTGTCTAAGAACAACCTGGATTTCCTCTCCGGCGAGGCGGGTTCCGCCGGAGGCAATTCGAGGCTGCGCCGCAAGAACGTAAGTTGCACAGCTAATTTGTAGGATCTTTTGAGCAATTCATTTATGATCGTTCTCTGTATCATGTATATTTCATGCACTTGGATCGGGTTGCAGATCCACGGCGTGTTGAATGCAATCGGCTGGGGAATTCTGATGCCCATTGGAGCCATCATGGCGAGGCACGTGAAGGTGTTCAAAGCAGCAGACCCTGCCTGGTTCTATCTCCATGTTGCTTGCCAATGCTCGGCATACATAATTGGGATCTCAGGATGGGGCCTTGGCCTCAAGCTCGGCAGCGAGTCCGTTGGAATCACGTACCACAAGCACAGAGACATCGCAATTGCCCTCTTCTGCCTAGCAACAGTACAGGTGATCAATCCTCTCGTTAAACAGTTACACCGTAGATCTCTTTGCAACTCAAGATCGTTTGGTTGCGCAGGTGTTTGCATTGCTTCTGAGGCCGAACAAGGAGCACAAGTACAGGATATACTGGAATGTGTACCACCACTCGGTTGGATACTGCATCATAATCTTGAGTATTGTGAACATATTCGAAGGATTTGACATCTTGGATCCTGCAAAGAAGTGGAAGCACGCCTACATCGGTGTCATCGCGACGCTCGGCGGCGTCGCACTGGTTCTGGAAGCTGTGACATGGCCTATAGTTCTAAGGCGGAGGTCGAGGAGCTCGGAGAAGTCCCACCATGGTGTTAATGGTGCAAATGGATATGGTGTGAGGCAACACCAGGTAGTGTAGATGATGCTGAGGCTTGTTATGTAGGGCATCACTTGGATATCTGTATTGTAGCCACATATTAATTTATTTGTTGGAACAGAGAGATCGGATGGCCTCTTGTGCTTTTTTCCCTTTTTTTTCCTTTAATTTTCCTCGGTTTAATTTTCTGCTTAACCATTGTGTTATTATAGCGAGAATTTTCCTTGTTTGTGTGTATGTATGGAGAGTTCGACCCGAGCCTAACTCGAATCAAGTCAACCACAGGTCTAACGCGAGCCTAACTAGCTAATGATTTGGACCATCTTGAGCCGCACTCCAAGCACGGGCCCCACTCCCATACCAGTCCATCTTGAGTCACAAACATGGTTGGGCCCACACCCTTTTTAAAGTACATCGAATCTTGAATATGTTATCACCCTTACTTACCACTACACTTTCAAAACTGTAATAATTGATATAAAAATATATAAAATATTTTTAGTGCCCGTAGTGCTCGATGTGATCACAATGATCGACGCATATCTGTGTCCTAATAAAAGAAAACCAAAATGTCAATATCACGATCATGACCAAAGTAGTATATACATGGACTGTGCATCTCTTCAAAACATAAAATCATGAAAGTCTAAAGCAATAAAGAATTTTAATATCTATTTATTTTTAGTTTAAGAAACACTCATATAGACTTTTTTTTTTCTTTTTTCTTTTTTATCTAATCACAAATGTTTTACCTTTACCCCATCTTTAAAACTACAATTGTCATTTTCACTGAAATTTTAGAAGAATCGTGAGCTAGAAATAGCTTATCAAATATTGAACATGGATAGTTTACTTTCAGCTTGTATTCGACAATTTATGGGTCATCATTATTAGAAGATTAATGGTAGTAAGAGAAAGAGCGAATTGCTGCTGTAATATTTTTAATATTTTTAAATTTAATCTAAAAATAATATGTATCAAAAATATGATTAATCACTTATTAAATATAAGTCAAAGTGAATGATGATAAGTAAACAATCATGAATAAAATTCATAAGTAAGAAAAAGAATGTAAACCTATTTACAATGGTATGATATTTACGACCTACACTCACTCTTGATTCATTTTCCTTCGATCATCAGTTTTCACTACTGATTTTATTTCTAATAAATTAAGATAAACAACCCTTTACAATACTTTTTTTTTTAACTTAAGAGAGAATTTTCACACTCACTCTATTACAAGAGACTTCTCATATTCTATAACTTAGTATCATAATTAAACTCAAGAGAGGGGAAGAGTCTCAAATAATGATCAAAGAGAAAGCTATAACACTTTACAAACTCGAAAATAAATGCTCTATCAACCAAGCTTGAGTGAGGTATTTGTTGGCCTCAAAAAGCTATAAAATAGAGCCAAAAATTGAAGTATTCAAAATTTTGAGGTATGAATGATATTATTGATTACATCATATCATCACAACTTTTGACAAGAATTGCAAATCTAGACTCCAATGGTCTTACCATTATAAATTTTCGACGATACTACCATTGTCATAGGCGATACAATTACTATCACCCTAGGCAATACTGTTGTCGAAAAGGTTAACTACCATTTGAGCTTGGCTATATCACTACCTAGGCTTGGTTTAGACCATTAATTTGGTATTCTAACAATCCTAATTCGACCTTGCTTTAAGCCTAATGACTTTCATAATAAGTGAGCTCTATTTTAGCCTAATACCGATCCAAAATAATCTTAATTAAGATCTTAACTTATCAACCATTCATCAGACATATCTTTAAAGGTTTTGACACGTTATCTATTCTTTCAGCATATCGATTGATCTTCTCGCACTTTGTATCATTCGCATATCGTGTGTTCCTCTAGTATGTTGACTTTCCCATAATATCCAATCTCCTGATGTAATATCCGATATTTCTAATATGATGCTCGAACCTATAGCATGAAGTCATATCTTTGGCACGTTGACCAATCTTCTGACTTAATATTCAATTCCGACATGATAACCTCCCGACATAATATTTTACTCTTTAATTTGATATTTGGCTATTTAGTGGCCTATGTCATGATCAAAATATTTCCTGCATTACTTATCTCGAAAGCATATTAGTTCATCAAACTTATCAATTAATTCCATTATCAAAATCTAAAATTCAATAATTTTTTCCTTTTGATAATAAAATAATGTTAGAGACTTAGCAAAATTCCCCCTATATATATATACCATAAGTATACAATTGCATCATGAGTATCAAAATATATCAAGTTGAAATATAACTTTACAAGAATCATGATAATTTAAAACTTAAAAATTATGATATTATAGTATTATGATAGGTTTTAACAAGATTCTACTTGTTTATATACCATAAAAATATGAGATTTAATTTGATGGCGTCGTGAGTCTCAAATTGTATTAAGTAAATATTTTACAAGTATTTTTTATTTGCTCTTTATTACATTTAGTCATATATCTTCTCTCCTCTTGTCATAAGCAAATAAAAGGGAGTATATAAGTGATCCAATTGTATGAAAATAAAAATTAATCTGATATCATGGTATATGAAGGATTTTAATATTAAGTTATCAAAGATAAATTCAAAATATGACGATTATAAATTCATAAAAGTTATAAGTCATGAATATCAAAATTTGAGAGATAAGTCATGAATCACAAGCTATAAGCATCGTAAATTCAAGAGAAACATAAGTCATAATTCATAAGTTATTGAAATCATAAAATAAAAAAGAAAACATAAGTCACAAGCGAACATCGAAAAATCACGAATAAGGTAAGTCATATAATCCAACATAAGTTATAAGCACAAAAGACTTTCATAAGTCACAAGTCTTGAAATCATAAAGTTGAAAGAAACATAAGTTACAAGCCATGAAAATTAAGAAGTCATAAGTAAGGGAAATCATAAAATCCAACATAAGTCATTAACATAAAAAAAAGATTCATAAGTCATAAGTCTTTACATATTTCTCCCCCTTATCATTAGCAAAAGGAGGAGCACACAAATAATTCAAAATTTTGAACTTTTATTTCATTATGTGATAAGTCATTTTCATATGTTTCTAGACATGATATTTACTTTCTAAAATACAATTGCATATAAGATATCAATAAAGCCAAAGTAATCAACTCAAGTAAGACAAACTAATAGGTCATCCAAATATGATATTTACTTTTTAAAGTATTCATGAAATATATCAAAAGACTCAATAGTTATAAGTAAGGTATCAATGAAACCAAAATAGTCAACTCAATAAGACATCAAGGAAACTCAAGACGTGAATTAAATCATTCTCAAGATCCTTTCCCTTTTTGTCATTAGAAACAAGAAAAATATGAAACAAAATATAAAATGATCATCATACTATTTCAACACTATACTCTCACTAAATCATAGACTTTGAGAGACAATTTTTTCATATTATAATTATCATTTATTTCATCATCAAAATATTCTTATGCCACAAAAATAGATATATCAAAAATATGAATTATCCCCTTACAACCATAAATTTCTTAAAATCAAGCATATTAATTTTCAATACAATCATAAGCATAAAATATTCAAATACATTACGGTATGATATATTTGAAAATCCTTAAAATAAAGAAATTATGCTGGGTAAATCCATCAAAAGTAATATTAGCAACTTTTTATACCCAGAAACATTTTCAATGTAGAATATCTTTTAAAATATTTACAAAAATTGATAAAATAATTTGTTCTCATATTTAGTGAAAAATGGATCCTAGAATATTTGTTGTCTTTGTCTATGACAAGTGTATGTCATTTTTTAAATCAAATTATTTATGTTGTATGAACTAATAAATATTTTAATGATGTATTGTTAATTATTTTTGTGAACTTACACTTACATAAATCTCCACACAACATAATTGATTCTTGTATGTAGTATTCTATGTCATAAAGTTGGATGTGTTACTCATACTAATGATTTTTCCTTTATAGTTTTTACCAAAAGTGATATATCATTTATCTTGGCTAATAATATTTGAAACATTATAAGATCTTCAATCATATTATGTCTTGAGTGTCCGTTTTCAAGGTGTTCTCTTATACTTCTAGCTTTGGCTTAGAGTATAAACCTATAAGAAAAAAAAGATTGATATTAATATTCATTTAACTTTGGTTCTTTAAGGTTAGAATTATCTTTATTACCTTTAGGCTTTGGATTTAAATGATTCCTAAGAAATTCAAACAATTTTAGAAGGATTATATCCCTTAAAAGAACATGAGTAAACATAATGATCATATTTTCCTTAAATATTATATATGCATTTAAATGAGGTGTGTGCTATTGAGATATGTGAAGTTGGTCCATTAACAAACTTGGTGATCTTATGAGTGCCATTATTGCTATTATGCATAAAGTAAATTCATTCTTTTCTAAATACACTATCTTGTTTAGTAAGAATTATATCAAGGGACTCATTTCCTACTTTAAATTTCTTTAAGGTTTATCGTAAAAATATAATTTTCTTTTTAAGTGATTCTATTATATCATTACTATGAGTTCAATCTTTCAAGTATTTTTTTAATTTTTCTTTCATGATAAATAAGTCCTTTTTTATTTTTTTAAAGTATGCAAATCTATTGATATTTGGAATAACTCCTATTTAAGTTCAAGATAAGATAATTCTAAATTTTCACATTTAGTACAAGGAATAAAAGTTGTGATAGTCATGCTTATTTTTCAATACATTAAATTGATTAGCAAGTGAGGCATGATCCTTTTGAATAAACTATATTTTTTATTAATCTTTTTGAGTTTATCATATAAATTAACGAATGTTTCAAGTAGTTTATCATATGATAAAGAGGTTTCAAAAAAATTTGTCACCTCATTGTCAAAAGGTATTAAGGTATAATGTATTACTTCTTAGTTGATTTGTTTTTTTACCTCTATCTCATATTGTTTTGAATGGGTTCTCTTTTTTGGGATGATGGTTTCTTCTTTAATTGTGGGTATTTATTTTTGAAATACCTACACTTTCGTATTCATAGCATATGACTGTATTTTTCTTGAGCTCACTTTTAATCTTTCCTTCTCTTTACACTAGATTTATCTTATTTTTCTTTATAATTTTTGTAATTTTTTATGAAAAGTGTTATATCTTCATCATCATCACTTTCACCTAAGCAATCTCGCTTGGATTTGAGAGAAATATTGTTCCCTTTTTTTTTTAATGTTTTCTTCTTCTTTATCACGAGCTTTACATGTTATTTAATAGGTTACTAAAAATCTTATATATTCTTTAAATGAAAGGTTGTTCAAGTCTTTAACTTCTTAGATCGCAATTATATTTGGATCCTAATTATATAAAAAATACCTTAAAATTTTGATTATTAATTCAAAATTAGTATAATTTTTATTAAAAAAAATTAATTCATTAACAGCATCCATAAAACAGATATATACATCATTAATAGATTCACTTGACTTCATTTTAAATAACTCATAACTATGAACTAAAAGATTAATTTTGGATTCTTTTACTCTATTGATTCCCTCATGTGTGACTACAAGTATGTGTCATATGTCATTTGTAGTATCACAAGTAAAAACTTGGTCGAATTTATTTTTATCTAAATCATAAAATAAAGTATTAATATCTTTAGTCTTTAAGAAAAATATCCTTTTTTTCAAGATCATTCTATTCATTTACCAGTTTAATAAATTTTTAAAAATCAAATTTAATTATATTTCATAAATCATAATATATAGAAAACAATAAAATCTTCATTCTAATTTTTCAATAAGTGTAGGTCATTCTATTAAACATAAAAGGACGTGTGATAGAGTGACTCTTTTGGTTATCTACAAATATCATTAACTCTCTCTTGGATGTTAATTCAAATGAGAGAATTAGACTTTGATACTAATTGTTAGGATTTTAATGGCACTAAGAGGAGAGGTTGAGTTAGTGCTATGTATTTTTAATTAATTTTAAATTTTGATCAAAAACTAATACATATCAAAAATATAATTAATCAAGTATTGAGTGCAAGTTAGTGTAAATGTTAATAAGTGAGCAATCACAAATAAAATCCATAAGAAAAGGAAGCAAGTCGATTTATAGTGGTTTAGTCTTTTTGACCTATGTCTACTCCCGATTCCTCTTCCTTCAAAGCCATCAATTTTCGTTACTAATATTATTTCGACGGATAAAGATCAATAACCCTTTATAATATTTTTTCTTTTCCAAACTTGGGAGAGAACCTTCATACTCACTCTTTTATAAACTCTCACCTCCTACAATTTAGTATCATGAATAAACTCAAGAGGGAGGAAGAGACCCAAATAATGGCCAAAGAGAAAGCTATAGTAATTCACAAACTTAGAAATAGATACTCCATCAACTAAGCTCAATTGAGATATTTATGGTTCCTAAAAGATTTCAAAATAGAGTCACAAATTTAAATTCAAAAAATTTTAAGGTATGAGCAATACTATCAATTATATTCGGTAGTATTACTATCAAAACTATTGACACCAGCCACAAATTTGAACTTCGATGGTCATACTATCATAAAATTTAAATTTTAGATAGTACCACCACTATCTTAGGTGATACTACCATCGGAAAAATTGACAAAGTATTGTTTGTGTTTGTCAGATAACTCAAGCAATACCACCGCTTAGGCCTAATAGCATCACTATTCAAGATTGTTTTAGGCTATTAGTTTGACATTCTAATGGCCCAATTCGACCTTACTTTAAGCCCAATGACTTTCATAACAAATGAGCTCTATCTCAACCCAATACCGATCCAAAATAACCTTAATTAAGACATTGACTCATTAATCATTTATATACATGGTCCTATCTTTCGATATATTGCTCATTCATTTGGCATGTCTATTTTCGCATGATATCTGATCTCTCGACATAATATCTAATCCTTATGGTATGATGCTTAGAACTATAACACAAAGTCTAATATCTAATATGTCAATCAACCCTTTAACTCAATATCCAATTTTGATATGATAATCTTTCAACATAACGTTCAACTCTTTAGCTTGATATTTGATCATTTGGTGATTCGGGTCTATGAAAAAGTTATTTTCTACGTCACTTATTTTAAAAGCATATTAGTTCATCAAACTCATCAAATAATTTTATCATCAAAATTCGGGACTCAACCACCATTACTATTTATTCTTTAAAAAAAAAGAGATATAATTATTATCAAATTCTAAGGATAATTTGGTAACTTTGGTCAAAGCATAAACACTAATGATGCAAACTCCTATAGAATTTTGATCTTTTCGTCTTCAACCATGGCAGTAACTATTTTGAGATAAGTATTTTTTTTTAGAAAGAAGAATTAATATTTATTGAACGGAGATGATGTTAGAGATTATTTTTTTTCTTTGAGAATTAAAATTTATTGAAAGGAGCGAAAATATCACCATTTACATCAAGGCGAACCAAAAAAATAAATCTAACTCCAATAACCCACCAATAAAAACATTTGTTTACCTTAAAAAACTTAGCCAACCAATTTGTGACATGATTTCTTTTGCTAAAAATATGAGAAATTTGAAAACTCAAATTCCTTATATAAGTCTACAATGCTTCTAATAATAAGATTTAAGTTTGAGGCTAGCTTTGGTGGCAGCATGTGACATGCATATGTCCTTCCCTACCTAATTACAAGATTCAAGATAAATGGTTGACTATTGTTTTACCAAAAAGTTAAATGCATATTTATTTTGAGCACAGTGAAATGCATATTCACTTTGGTAAAAAAAAAAACTAAGACAGTCAAGATTATTTGACAAGTTCTTTTATTTTACCTTTCCCTTGCTAGATATTTGAGGAGAAAAGTTAATCTCAATTACCTCTGTTGATGTCGACAACCGAATAATAAATCCATCATATGACATAGCATAGGGCCATGATGCCCAATAGCGTTGTAACCCTGCCATCATGATCGTTGCCTGACCTTTGTCCTCGATTATCAATAACACCGTCGAGTGATGAGCAACATAGATTTTAAATATTTTTTAAAAAATATGATTGGATTATTATAAAACTTAAGATCTTAAGTTATCAGAAAAAAATTCAATATATATTTTAGTATCATCTTTTACGAGCAAGTCAATTAAACTTTGACATATGAGCAAAACCCAAGTTTATGATGCAAGTCGAAATGACGAAGGAGTGCTATACAAATGATATACTCCAATTCAATCATAAAATACGATTGAATGACCACGAGTGATCCACATATATCATTGTAGTTAATCATGATTAGTTGGTTTCTGTGAAGCAATTGTTTCTTATATTTATCCAATATTTAATCTACTTTCAGCATATAATCCTTACAAATCCTCAAAAACTATATGTATGATCATCGTGCCATGTAATCGATGTTAATGCCTTCAAACTAGCTGCTGCTGATAACACTGTTGTAGCATTGGATCAGAGAGATATGTATACCTTATTCATTGTTATTTCCGGACCGGACATCATTATCTACCATCATTTCCCTCGGCAGCCTTAAAGCCGCATGAAGAATATGAGCTGCAAGTAGTTCTGCGTCTTAGACTCCTACACCGAGGCCTGGAAGATCCCAACATCTTCGTCTTGGGGCTTCACCTTGAGCTTGATGAGGTAGTACGCCCCCTCAGGCCCCGAGAGCTGCTCGCCGCTCTCCGCGCTGATGAGCGTGTAGGCGAGCCCCCAGTGTGTCCAGCTCTGCTCCGACACCGCGAAGTGTATGACCTTATCGATGGATGGATCGTTTAGGTCTCTGATCGGCTCCCATTCCAATTGCAGCAGCTTTCGCTGGGCCACAGCTTGAGAGGTGAAGAAGAAGAAGAGGAGGAGGAGGAGGGCAACACGGAAGAGAAGAGGGGATCTCATGGGCAGTGCTGTGCTGACTTGAGTGGGGTTTTCTCTTCTGCTAGGGTTTGAGGGTGGCCACAGGAGAGATCTGCATGGATTTGCTTATGTGCTGCTGCTGCTGCTGCTGCCTCAGAAAAGGATGATAAGGAAAGCGTGTATTCACTGCTAAATATGATGATATGATTCCTCTTTCGTATGTATACAATATTTTTGTTGATAACGAATCTTGAATGCATGAATTTACGCAGCAATATGCAGCGATGGCTTATCGAAGAAGTGCCATTTTATTGCTCGTTAATGTCGCTATTTAGTTTTCATGTAAAGTATCGACTATAGCTAATCATCAAAGGCCTCTAATCACTGATATGGCTTATATTGACCCATTCGGTCAATATAATAGAACAGCAACTACAACGTTGATTATTAACCATGAACTGATGATATTTTTCCAGTTAGTCCACATATTTCGGTGGTTCTATTTTATTGGACAATTTATTTAGAAAATTAACTTGGGCTTAAATTCCAGTTTTGTTATTCTATTCTAATTATTTTTTTTCAAGATTCACTAAATTATTTTAGAAAAGTAAATATCTTCGGATCAACATTGTGTCACTCATCCACCTTCGCCGTCTTTTTTTCTTCTTTCCCAAAAATTAGAGTTAGCAAAGAGCCGACGAAGGATCAGAATACCATCGTATCATTACAATGGTCTAAAAGGATGTGAAAAATTTTGGATAATTACATCGGACCCATATAGGCCTAAATGCATATTTAGGACCTACTATAATCTAATAAAAAATTATATATATATATATATATATATATATATATATTTATTTATTAGATTATAGTAGAATTTGGGTATGGAACACATTATATTGGGCTTTAGGCTTGAGCTGAATCATCATAGGTGATATCTGCACACATTTTAAAGTGTATGTGGTAAAAGATCTTGGAGTGGGCATATGACTTCATCCTTTGAATCTCTAACCCTCTCTCTTCTAGAAGGGACATGAGGCATTTATGTAAGTGTGTACTCTTGTCCCTATCTTATGGATCCCTACTCACCACTCCTCTAGAAGGAGATATGTGGTACGTGTGCTCTTATTTTTATTATGGATCTCTATCCATTTCTCTTTTAGAAGGATGCATGTGGTACTTATCCAAGAGACATCTATCCTTTTATTTGTAAATCCCATATTTTAGAATTAATGAATGAATAGAGAGTTCAGAGCTTATAGCTACTAAGAATCTTATGTGAGATATTTAAGTGAGGAGAGAGTTCCCATGGGTGAAAGGCTCCACCCTATTTATTCTTTCCTTTTCCTTCCTTTTCCCCACCACCCTTATTCTTTGTCTTCAATCATCGTAGCAGCACGATCACTATCACAATAACACCACCACTACCAAACAAAGCAACGACATCAACCACTGATCACTGTTAATGTGCCCCGACAACCACCACCCTATACACCACCTATTCTACTAGGTCATTCGCTCAACTATTGTTTCATCGTCTAAGGCCAAGAGTATTATATCTTTTTTAAGTTATATTAAGAGTTATTTATGAAAGAAATATTTCCTATAGTCAAAGCTTAATTGATGTATTAGCTTAGGGAATAGGATTAATCCAGCCCCTTGATTATATCTTGTTTAGGATTAACTCTTGGCGTACTTTATTTTTTATCCTTCCACCCAAAGTGAGTATTCTAACCCCTTTTATTTATTTATTTAATTATTTTATACTTATTTTCTTAAATTTATTAAAATATTATTTAAACTAATTAAAAAAATTAATTAAGTCATAGTTTAGAAGATGAGCTAACATTCTCACTACTACTATTTATTTTTTCTCACTACTACTATTTATTTTTCTCAAGCACTTTGACTATATTATCTCTCAATACACCCTTTATTTTTTACTCTTCACACACCACACCACTTACCCCAATCATTTTTGTACTTTATAACTTATTTTACTTCCTTGCATCATTATTTACTTTCAACGGTTTTTAACTTTCGTTGTCGGTATTGTTCTATTTATGTTTCATACCTACACATCTTCAAATGTATCTAAATTTGGCTTACTTGTAGCCCTTTAAGTCGAGAACTATCCTTAAAAAATATAGCCAAAAATACTACCTATAGTCTCCTTAAACGCCTTAGTTGTCATGGTAACCAGATTGCACACATGTTACCTATATAAAAACCCATAGTGAAATCTCATACCATCCCAATGAGCTCATAACCTAGGACAACCTATGATGAATTTAAATTAGTTTACATAAGTATTAGTTTAAATCAATAATAAATTTGAGGCTATGGAAGCCCACCTAGTTTATTATAGAGAACACTATCAAACATTTGAAGAGCGCTTGATAGCTCTTAAGGCCACTCGATTGCTATCGAGGCAAATGGATCATCTTGATGATAATCTATAACACTTTACTCCTAATCATACCCATACTCTACATACATGATTAAAGTATGGTACCACTTTTAGTTTAATTACTGTTATCAATATGAGTGTAACGAAAAAGTAGGAAATCTTAAAACATACTAGTTTACTAAACAAAATGATAGAGTTTTTCCTATACATAATGATTTTAGCACTTATACATAATTATAACCTATAACAAAAAAAAACCCCATACAATATGTCCAAAAGTTATACATGTAAAAATGCACATAGGTCATTGTCCATATCTGCACTAGCATAGGCTCGCATGTGCTCACTTCCCTATCCAATCATTTGGGTGAGTACTAATATCTTTAATTATAAAATAAGGTCTATAGTAAGTAATCACTAAGTATAAGCCTTTATAGTTTCATTTTGACGAGCATGTATCATCTCATGTATATAATATTATAAAATCATTAGCATAAGATATTTAATAATAAACACTTTATCCTATGGCTTCTTTAGCAAATATAGCCCTACAATATAGCATATATAAAATAAAGAGGAAAAATTTTTAAGTCGAAATAATTCAAAATGCTTATATGCATGTGTAGGAAACATAGAACATTCATGGATTTTTAGAACCCATATCATAACATATATGTGCACTTCTACACCATATATCATTGTAATATATATATATATATATATATATATATATATATATATATATATATATATATATATATATATATATATATATATATATATATATATATATATATATATATATATATATATATATATATATATATATATATATATATACTTCTATACTGCATGTCATAATATATACATGTCTTAATATATATGTGCATTCTCACACTACACATCTTAATATATACGTTTGCTCTCACATTGTACGTCATAACATATGCGTTCATCGTACGTCGTAACATATCTATGCACTCCCACATCGCACGTCATCATATATATATATATATATATATATATATATATATATATATATATATATATATATATATATATATATATATATATATATATATATATATATATATATATATATATATATATATTCACATTTAGCTCATGCTTATCTTATGACAATCATATCATTCGGAACATACTTTTTAGAATATATTATGAATATGATAATTTATACAACTACTATTTTATAGTGAATTAAACTTATACTTACTTAATTTAACTTAAAAATGAACATGTTAGTACAAGATCATGTTCTTTAATGATCAAGTGGACTAGAGAGTGGTACACCTATCAAATTAAGATCATAGAGTCATAAGATGCCTTAATTAAGAATCCTACCTCGTGAATTATTGATTTCTAATAATTCAAAGCAATAATTCATGAAATTTTTTTAATAAAATCCCTAATAAAGTAGACTATACTCAACATAAAATTTCATCTAAATTCCATCACTAATTTTCTAATAGTTCACTCCATAATTAAATGAACTTGTTAGTATCAATCAAACCATCACATAATTTGGTAAAGAAATTTTACTTCATTATTTTATAATAAATAATCTTAAATTATTATAAAATTTTATAAAAAAAAGGAGACATAAAAAATAAATAGACACTAAATTTTAACTTAAAATAGAATTATTTAGAGGTTGAATTACTCTCCTAATTTAACTATCAACATCTATTCTATTCTATTGAAATTGGGTTGGGATTATCTAAATTTATATATCTCATATTTTAGTGCATAGAGGTGATATTCACTCAATATCAAATATAAAAGCCTAAGAGAATCTTTTAAAATATATCAAAAGGATAATATCTAATCATATCCTAAGGGGGTCAATTTAGCTTAAATAGAATTCTTTCTCAAAAAATAGGAGATTCTAAATACCTTAGATTAGGATACTCATAACTCTATGTACCAATCTCAAATAAAAATCCTACTAAAGGTTTTAGAATAATAAGAGATTCATACAAAATATGTCAAAAATTTAAAGATTAATTTAAAATTTAGGTTACTCAAAAGTAATTAAAAATTTTAATATATAATTTGTAAAACTGAAATCCTAGGTATAGCAAGGGAAGAATTAAATTTTTCTTACTTCAATCTCTCTTAGAGTTAAGGTTGGATGATTCTCATGAGAAAAGTGAAAAGACTTACTAAATAAGTAGAGAAAGAGTCATGGGTTATTAGGTGGGCAAGAATGATGAGGCCAAAATAGAGTAGAGGTGTTTAAGAGGTTACCTTGAGGTTTAGAGCTCAATTCCATTAGGCCTCATTTTAAGTTTTTTTTTCCTTCTTTTATTAATATAATTTTAATATTACAGCAACTTCAATTGAGCCTAATTTGGTTCGATAAAGATAACATTTTTTGTCTAAATTCATCCTTCATTTTATGGGTGCATTTTATGTGTCTTAAAAATGTTGAGACACATAACTGAGATTGAAGGATGAATTTAGACAAATAACTGATAACTGATAACAAAATTTTAATTTAGACACATAAAAAATTTTAATTTAGACAAATGTTGAGACACATAACTGATAACAAATAACTTAGTTTAAGACACCCATAAAATGCACCTAAACCTAGGTACTAAAATGATGAGGATGACATAACCCAAAGGATTAAGTTAAATCTATGTTACTTTGATGGGAATCTCGATTCTCAAGCATTCTTGGACTCAATAGTGGCTATGGACTAATATTTTGATTGGTGTTAGATACTAAAGAACTATAGAGTTAGGTTTGCTCATATGATGTTAACTTGTCTAGCCCGACTATATTTGATTGGTAAAGAGTATCACCTAAAGCGCATTGGCATAGTTCTCATAGATCAGTGAGATAAGATGAAGTTTAAACTTAAACAAAAATATGTATATTCTTATTTTAGGAACCAATTCTTGAAGTAATTAATCATACGCCAAGTCTCCACATATTACATTACTCATTTTCACGAACTCATGATGTGTAATATTTATAAAGAACTCACTTTTATGGTAGCTAATTTTTTTACTGACCTAGGATAAGACATTCAATATGAAATGTCCCACTTTAACCTAGACTTCTTAGAGCTTATCCTCCAAAGATCTCTTGAAGCTGAATAATACTTTAGGAATATAACCTGAAAATGCTTAAACTCACTTACATGCACTTGCACAAATACTTTCACATAGCCTAGTGTCACTCCACCTAAGCAAGATAACAAGGGTAAGGTTGTTATTATTGATAACACTCGAGATAGACTATAGCGTTTCAAATATCACAAGTATGGTCACTATGGCTAAGAGTATTCATATAGAACCTGACACCTAGATGAGAATGGACTCATCGATAATTATGTAGAGCAAGATTATGATGACTAAAGGAATAATTTTGCTAAGCATGATTCTACTGAATGACACACAAGTGATAATGAGGGACCACATGACACCACCCAATACACTATTCTAGTTGTGCGTTATCTTGGTTCTACCCAAGACTTTTGAAGATTGGCATCACACTAGCATCTTTCACATATACGCTAAGTGTAATGATGATAATTATAAGATTATCATAGATGGGGGAAGTAGCTGTAATGTAATATCCTAAACAACCATAATCAAATTTGGCCTCAAACTTGAACCACATCAACAACCTTACAATATAATTTGGGTAGCAAAACCAATATACCTATTATCGAGAGATGTTTGCTTCTAATTAATTTAGCTATATATAAGGATCAAATTTGGTGTGACGTGCTTTCCATGGATATATTTCCTATACATTACTTACTTGGTATGAGTTGGTTACACAACATGAATGTCACTTATTATAGCAAAGTCAAGACCTACTACTGAGTACAATGGGAAGAAGAATAAGTTGGTCCCCTCGCCTTCTAAGGAGATTAGGCTAGTACCTCTAAGAGAATAGTTTTAACACTTACACATATATTCAAGTCTTTGTACATTTTGAGGTTTAACACTTTTCTTATCGAGTGAAAAGTTTCAAGAATTGCTTTTGCCTTAGTAGCTAGAGAGGCTCCCCTTTAATCTCAAACCAAGCTACTCCTTGATATCTAAGAAATTTTAGAAAATTTTTCTAAGCACAATGGGAAAAAAATCAAGTTGGTCCCCTTGCCTCCTAAGAAAATTAGAGCTAGTACCTCTAATAGGGTAGTTTCAACACTTGCACTTGCATTCAAGTCTTTGCACATTTTGAGATCTAACTATTTTCTTATCGAGCTCAAAAACTCAAGAATTGCTTTTGCCTTAGTAGCTAGAAAGACTTCCCTTTAATCTTAGACTAAGCTACTCCTTAATATGTAATAAATTTTTTAAAAATTTTCTAACATATCCTCTAGAAAACTCCATGATGAGTTACATTTAATGTGTGACATTCAACGTATCATTGATTTAGTTGAATCTCATTAAGCATTTATTGCTCAAGAGGCAAGTTATTGAATTACTTCATATAAGGCTTATACAAGAAAGTCTTAGTCCTTGTATAGTACCTACCCTTCTCACCCCGAAGAAGGATGGTAGCTAACGTATATACATTGATTATAGAGTCATTAACAAAATCACTATCAATTACCAACTCCCCATCCCTAGGTTGGATGATATGTTAGACCTTTTGACTTATTTTAAATAAATTTATCAAGATTGATCTTAGGAGTGGCTACCACCAAATTAGAATTCGATTAAGTGACAAGTGAAAAACTACCTTCAAGACTAAGAGTGGCTAGTTGTATCATTCGACCTTGCCAATGTGCCATCCACATTGATGAGAGTAATGACCTAGGTCTTAGGAAGTTTGACACTTTAGAAGTCTTCGAAAGAAAAAAACTTTACTTGAATCTCAAGAAATATTTAATTTTTATTGATAATATTATCTTTCTTGGATTTATAGTATTTGTTGAAGGACTTAGAATAGATCAAGAAAAGGTGAAAATCATTTGAGACTAATTTAAACCTACCAATCGAATTGAAAATCATTGGAGAAGAAAAACTGTGAGAAAAAGGGAAAGGTTTTAAAACCTAAATAAGGTGCTTGTAAGTATTTTAAAATCTTAATTAGATTCAAACTGCTTCAAAGAATTCTAGTTAGATTCAAGCTATATGAAAGATTAGGATTGTAAATAGGAATTTAAATAAGAAGATGAGTCATTAATGAATTAGGATTTATTACAATGTTGGACTTCAATGTTTTGGCGAGAGAGTGGCATAGAAAAAAAATATTTTGAGGGATCCTAAGTCTACTCTAGTGGATTTAGAAAGGATTGAGTGAAGAAATCTTCAGAATGTATGTGAGAAGATATATAAGTGATTCAAGACTTAAATTTGGATTGACTCGAGAGAGATATTTATTATAAATATTTTTTATAAAATAAAATTTTTAGTTTTATACCAAGATGCAAGTAAAGAGTGCATCGACTCTCTAATTTCTTTTTTGATGTTGATTTATGAATATTTTTTGTCTGAAGTCTTTTATCGCTCCAATAAATTTAACATAAGAGTCAAATTTTACTTTAGTTTGGTGAAAAAAAAACTTCGATAAGAGTAGAAGTTATCATAATTAAAAATAAATATGGAGAAATAATGTGAGTCGATTATTATTGATAATGTAAGGAATACTAGAAGAAGACCTAATAATTATTCGAGTACCATTTTATTTATTTAGATATATTTTCTCATACAGGAGAAGAGTAAGGAAACTTAATGCTGTTAAAGATCCCTGACCGTAACATGTTAAATATTTTATCAGTAGACAATTAGAACTTGGTATATGCTTCGACCTTGTTGTCAGAATTTTGTAGCTTTATGATTGAGGACATGACTTGTTTGATGGTGGATTATGAAAGATAATAATACAGTGTTTACCATTATATATATTTATATATATATATATATATTTATATTATCACGAATAAAAAAGATGGAGCTACCTGCTCCATCTACCTAATAATTCTTGCTACCAACTAAAGACGGACTGACACAGCATGTGTTGGACCTACTCACTAAAAGAAGCGTTCTCCACGGAATCCTCGAAGAACACACAGTCTTCATCAGAATAGCGCCGTGTTTATCCTGCAATCGTTGGGTGGGCCGACGTCTCGAATGACGTCTTAACCCAAGATGTTGGTCAACAACAGTGGGGTGGCAATCAGCGTCAGCCGTATCTTCTTCAATAATATTCCTGTTTTTGACCATCTTGTGGTCGGCGGTCGATCGCTTCTCCAGTCCGATGACAAGGCCACCCCCACAAGAAGACAACGGTCTAACCTGCCGAACAACACAATGAGGGTCGGAAGCCCTTCCATTGGTCGAAATCCACGTGGCTCACCGCTCGCGATGGAAAAGGTGAAGACGTTGTTCACACCGGGGAGATTGCGACCCGCAAGAACGTCAAACTGTACCCCCACGCTTCAGCCAATGTCATTTGAAAGGTCGCGAGTAGCCGACACAGAAGCGCTTCATCGATCGTATCACGAATCTCAATTATTTTTCACAGTTAAATCATTATTTTTTTACCCAAACCAATGACTTTTGGATCGTCGATTCCGTAAGATTTTACTAATCGACTGTCGATTTAATATTTTAATTCTGTTAAGAGGACCAACAAATTCTGTTAAGAAGTAACAAAATTTTTTTTTTTTTTTGTCTATCTTCCTCTGTGTCCACTCTTTTCTTCTATTTTTTATCTTTTCCTTTCTTTTTGAACGAAGAATACAAAAAAAAAATCATATAAATATATTGATATCTTTTAAAAGAACAAATGTTTCAATTCCCGAAATATTTTCAATTCTTGCTGATATCGATAGACAGACATTAGGTGAAACATTAAGTCTAGGTGAAAATCATTTGTCAAATAAATTAAGTTTTAAAATTAAAGATAATGATGATAATATCTTTACAAATAAATTAATTTAAAAAAAATACAAGAAGACGTTAAAGGTGACAAACTCACTCTAATATTTATGATATATTAGATACTATTATTCAGCGAGTTATTTTAAATGAGGATATGTATGATAATGTGAAACTTATATCAGTTGATTTTTTTATTAGACCAATCCTTATGTCCGATGCATTGTTTCTTTTATATTTTGGACATAAATAATGCATCACATATTAGAAAATATTTTTTCTGATCCAAATTTTTACTAGGTATTTTAAACTAATTTAGAAACTCAAATGCCAAAAAAAAAAATAGTATAAATCCATAATATTTTTAGGAAATAGAAAAAATGTTGGCTAAATAAAATAGCACATAATTCGTAAAAATATAAAAAAATCTCTAATACAGAAAACCAATGGCAAATATCCATTGAGTCCAATTCAAACCGTTTCTAAAATTTTAAGTTATTTTCTACGATGCAGTATTTTTAAATTTTAGACAAAACAAGACATCGTATATTAGGAAATATTTTCTTTGATACAAATTTTTACCAAGCATTTTGGATCAATTTAGAGGTTCGAATATAAAAAAAATATTACATGGATCCATGATATTTATGTAGAAATGAGAAAAAGTTGACCCAAAAAAAAAATGACACTTAGTTTATAAGATGAATAATTCATAAAAAAATATTTAAAAATTTTTAAAATGGAATATTAGTGGCATATGTTCATCTAAGTCCAATTCAAGTTTTTTCTAAAATTTTTAGGTCATTTGGGCTAGTTCTTCGATGCAATGCATCGTTTTTGAATTTTAAGCAAAAAATAATATTTCACATATTAGGAAATATTTTCTTTGGCCTAAATTCTTATTAAGTGTTTTGTACTAATTTAGAAGATCAAATTTCAAAAAATATTGCATGGATCCATGATATTTCTATGAAAATAAAAAAAAAGTTAGTCAAAAATGAACAATGACACAAAGTTATAATTCATAAAAATATCAAAAAAATTATAAAATAAAAAACCAATTATATGTGTCTAAATCCAATTCATATATTTTCCTAAAAATTTTAAATCATTTGAAATTATCCTTAAATGTGATGCATTATTTTTGGATTTTGGGCAAAAATAGTGTATCACATATTAGAAAATATTTTCCCTAGCCCAAGTTTTTATCAAGTATTTTGAACAAATTTAGGAGCTTAAATATCAAAAAATATTGCATGGAATCATGATATTTCTGTAGAAATATGAAAATGCTGGATAAAAATAAAAAATAACACAAAGTTTCACAAGCTAAATAATTCATAAAAATATCAAAAAAATTTCTAAAATAAAAAACTAGTGATATATGTCCATCTAAGTATAATTCAAATCTATTCTAAAATTTTTGGATCATTTGAACTAGTCCTTCAATGCGATTCACTATTTTTGAATTTTGGGCAAAAATAATGTGTCCCATATTAAGAAATATTTTCTTTAGCCTAAATTTTTGGACCAATTTAGAAGCTTAAATGTAAAAAAATATTATAGGGATCCATGATATTTCTGTGAAAATGTGAAAAAGTTGGCTAAAAATAAAAAATGACACATAGTTCACAATTTGAATAATTTATAAAAATATTAAAAAATTCTTGAATATGTTCATTGCTTATACAATTCTGTTTATACAATAAGGATACACTTCACATATAAAGACTCTTTACATGGCCAAAACTTTAAACATCTATATAATTTTAAAATATCAAAATTTTGGAGAATCGTATTCTTCACAAAATTGAAACTGTACATTGACTAGATACATACAACTATTAAGAAGTGAATTATCCACCTTTTATATATATTGTTGATCTATTTAAAGCTAAAATGTAAAAAAAAAATGCATGGATACATTATAATTTTTAACAATAAAAAAGACATAAATGCTAAAAAATATACAAAATTATTAAAATAAAAAACCAGTGACATATATTCATAAGTGTCATATTCAAAGTTTTTCTAAAAAATTAAGATCGTTTTGAATAATACATCTATGCGATGCATTATTTTTTATTTTTCCTCAATAATGGTGCATCACCTATTAGGAAAATTTTTACATATATTATTGTGGACCCCATTAGAAGCTTAAATGTGAAACACAATTATATATATGATTATAATTTATCAAAAATAAAATAAATAAAGCAAAAATAGCACATTGTTCTAAACAAATATTTTATTTTCTTAAACAATGCTCAAAATATATATTGGTAGTAGAAAAAAAAAAGTTTTTAGAACACTGTTTAGAATAGTAAACATCAATGCAACCCTAGAACCCTAGCTAAATGATAAACTAAAAATTTGGATTTCCTAGCAACTATTTTTATAAAAATGGATACATACATTATAAAAATTATTGAAACTCCATCGCAGATAATGTTAGTTGATGTTATAGTTTTGGAACCTTAAAAACAGAAAATGCTCAAACCCTAGAATTCTCCTTGCGATAGCGATAGAATTGAAGCTCAAACGACTTAGTGTTGCTAGCAATGAAACTCAATACTTATAAATGTGGTAGAACTCAACCCTAAATACAATGACGCACGAGGTCAATGATGCTAGGAGGTTGTGAAGTATATTGTGATAATAATAATAATATAACAGGGAGCGTCGAAAGATGAAAGATTATATAACACAAGTTATATCAGTGGGTAAATGCATGATAAAAAATTTGATTTAAGTTAAATCGATTTTTTATCTAATTTAATCCTATGTGAACTCAAATAGTTTTTCAATGTAAATATTATTTATTTAAAAAATAAGATCATTGTTTGGATAATTTTTAAAGTTAAAACGTTCTAAGGAAAAAAAAAAAACTAAAATTAGAAATTTTTTTTCGAAAATTCGTCTTAGATTCAATATATCAATATAAAATCTAATGGAAATGCGGCATTGGTGTCTGAGCATAGGCACGCGAGGCGCACTTCATAGACGTGTGCAGACCCAACTTATGGATCCAACTGACCGTTCGCGTCTATCCGGTATATCGTGGGATAAGTTACTTGGAGTCCATCCGAAATCGATCGATTTGGTGCGGCGACTCCCGCGAGGGCTGTGGAGGCCGCATAGGACGCTTCGTGATCTTGTTTGGAGATCGGTGTTGGCCTCCAAGGATCGGGCTTTTGAGGGCGACCCGGGATCTTGAATTGGAACATGGGTTCGCTTACCAAGGCGCAGGACGTGGTGGCGGAGGAAGAGTGGTCAAGGGAGGTCGTCGTCTACGTGAACGGCGTTCGCAGGGTGTTGCCCGATGGTTTGGCGCACCTCACCGTCCTTCAATACCTGAGAGGTGTGTAATTTGTTGGTTGTTCTAGTTTTGTACTTTCAAGAGCATGCGAGCCCAACGTTTGCTATTCTTTTAACTAAAAGTGCGTTTTTTTTTTTTTTTAGTCTTCGATGTTTTTTATTTTATTTAGTTTTGGTAGTACCGAATTAATTGGAGTCAAATTGATCTTTATATGGTAAACATATTTTGTTTTTGTTCTTTCTGGTTTTCAATGTTTTTATTTTATTTTGGTTTTACCCATTTTTGTCGAACAAAATTGAGGTTTGTTTGGTGAACATATTTTTGTTTTTGGTTCTGGTTCTGCAGTTTGGTCTCTGTTATTGCATAATACAGCTGAAGTGTTCAAGGTTTGCTTTCTTTTAATCTAAATTTTTTTCCTTTTTGTTTTTTGATTGGTTGTGACGTATTCTATAGTGGATTATTTTCTTAATTTTGGTAATACTGATTGAATTTTGGTAGACTATTTTGGTAAATAGTTTTGGTTGTTATTTGGAAACGTTGTCTATGAAATCTTATTTTTGGATTGTGAGGTTTGAATGCATGGAAATTTGAAATTTTGTTTTCTGGCAGCCATCTTGGATTGACCTACAGGGACTTGGATTGAATTCCCTGTTCTTTTCTTCATTGTTTCTTCTATAGTTTTTGTGTAACCACGTCAGCATCATAGGAAGACTCTCCTGTAGAGGAAGAAGGAAGGAAGTGATTTAAGGAGGCAGTAGGTAAAAGGAAGATGAAGGAGACAGAGAGGTTTTGTGGGCCAAGATATGTAAATGCATAACAGTGACGTAGTCCATAACTTCAAAGTTTTAAACAGATAGCCAGATTATCTCCCTAACAAAAATGATCCCAGAGAAAATTAAATTTTGATCTTGAATTTAATTTAAAATTGCCAGTAGATATCTATAATCCTGATGGGAACCATCCATTGCATATGCAACTTCCAACACTTGGTCGAGGTCAATCTTCTGATAGCTTATTTGAACGAGTATAAACAGTTGAAATTCTTTATCTTCAGCTTTAGAGCATCTGCCACTGCCAACCCAGAAAGCTAAATACATGAGAATGTTCTTATGAAAAAAGGTATAAAGATTGTACCTACATTTCAACCACATTAGGCACTGAGTTTAACTCTATGTTAAAAGATACTGATAACATACTTATGTTATCTAGATAACCAAGGAAGAATTGCCACATCCAATCATTTTGCTGGTTATTTGAACTTTATACAAATTTTGGTCTTGGGAAATTAGTCAATGAAGATGTCAGACTTATGAAAAGCTAAATGAACTCACACAAAATAATCACTGAATCAGCATCATGTTTAATGTTAAATTTAGAGATTCATCATGCAATAATTGGTTCAAGTTTTTAAATCACGAGTCAGTGTTGGTTTGGACACCGGTATACCAGGCAGTATAACAAATTGTACTACCCGAGTCAGTGTTGATTTGGTGCTCCATGCCATTCATATTCCACTTGGCTCCAGCATGGATACATACTGTTGGAGGTACTGGCATTTCATGCCGTGTGACACATGATACATGGAACATATCTGTAGCTCATGCTGATAGCACATTATTGTGCATACCATGATATTCATGTTGTAAGTTCATTGTTTGTATTAGTGACATTCTGTAGATTTGATTTTTACCTGCCACAATGTGACAATCAAGAAATGTCCAGGCTTAATCCACAGAAGGAAGCCGTCTTGTTTTATTGTTCGACAGGTTCTGTATGTAATTTATTTAATATGTATTCTTAGTTCTTACTATCAGCATCCTTTAATCCGAGTTCAGTCCTTTGGCTAGTAACTTTGTATTTTAAATAGGAATATGTTCCTTTACTCAGCCTCGTTGATTTATGAACATGTCCAGCAGGTTCTGTATGCAATTTATTTAATATGTATTCTTTGTTCTTACTATCAGTATCCTTTAATCTGAGCTCAGCCCTTTGGCTATTAACTTTGTATTTTAAATAGGAATATGTTCCTTCACTCAGCCTTGTTGATTTATAAACATGTCTTGGACATAGTTGCTGTAGGTTATATGGGTGTTGCAGGAACAATCGTGAGATTTGCTCCTGAAAACTAGCTATGTTATGTTGCATATTTTATTGTACTTCTGTTTGCATGAACTAATAGGTAACCCCACTAATATAATTGTAAAACATCATAAGTTGCAAGTACTGCAATATAAGAAATGTACAAAAGAGTAGAAGTATCTGTGAAGTTAATGAGAACACAGGTAGAAACTTGATAAAACACAATAGAAGGCATTGTAGAATTCAATAAGGCATCTAAAATTCTGAATGGCTGGATTCAAAATGGAAAGTTGATGATGAAATTGATAAAGGTTAGTGCACTGTTCAAGATATGAGTGGGCACTAATTGAATGGGAAGATAGATTGCTATTTTGAACTTCAAATCAACTTTTATATCCTTAACCTTGTGTCACTGTAATATGATCCTGTTCTGGTGGTTTTTGGCACACACAGTTTATTTTTTTTTATGATCTCATTTCACTGCAGGCTTATTTTTCTTTGAAGATTACCTTTAATTTTTTAACAATTTCTTGGATGATTGACTGTTGTTTTTGTGGAGATTTTGATGTTGTTGCAAAACAAATAAAATGATTGAACAAAGGTGTAAATTGGATTTTCTACTGGGTATAGATGTAGGCCTGACTGGAGCTAAGCTCGGCTGTGGCGAAGGTGGCTGTGGAGCTTGTACAGTGATGATTTCTTATTTTGACGAACAATCAAAGAGATCAGTGTGAGAATCTTGTCCCGATTATAACTGGTTAAAATCTGTCTTCTAATCAGTTAAATTTTTGGAAAAAAGTAAAGGATTTTTTTATTTTTTATAGATTTTCTTTATGGTTAGGATGCAAAATATCCTTGGTTATAGAATCAGTTTCTTCTGTTGCTGACTTTATGTTTAGCAATCTATTTAAGTGAGAAATTTGGTTTTTCTTCACCCATACATCTATGAGATTTTCTTTGTTGTGCTTTTCATCATTTAACTAAGCTATTGTGTTATTTTTTAAGCAACCTAGAGATATAAGATGTTCTAATTAAAAGTTCAGCTTTGTGATAGTAGAACTCATGTGCAGGCACCATGCGATAAATGCATGCTTGGCTCCATTATATTCTGTCGAAGGAATGCATGTAATAACAGTGGAAGGAATTGGGAATAGTCAACGTGGCTTGCATCCTATCCAGGTATTGTTTTTCTCTTCAATGCATATATTATTTATCCAATGCATGTAAGAACAGTAGATGGACAGAGACCATCAGCGACCCTTGCACCCTATCAAGGTAGTGTATCTTCATCAATGCATATTTACTTTGCATGATGCATCAAATTAACACAAAACTCGAAAGAGAAAAAAGGAATCCATTTCTTGGGTTATTTTAGCAAGTAGCTGATTAGACAAAATGAAAAAAAGTAGAAAAACATTATCAAGCGTAAGAATTGTCTTCTTTGTATCAGACTTCTCACTGGTGTTTGGTTGGACTATGATTATCAGTGTGGTTCAGTCTGACCTGTATCAAGCAATGCGCCACTGGAAAATGAAAAGAAACAAAAAGAGCGAGAAAAATGGAATGGAGCATACAAGATGCAGATTGTCCTCTTCCTGCACTTGAACTGACACAGACCCAGCCATCTCTGCTCTCTTGATCACTACCTTCATGTGAATAGAACCCCAAAAATGGAAGGCTAGATTTCAGAGTAGATTGACCTTGAAAGGATCTTTCTCGGCTTGACTAATTGAAATTTTTTTCCCCACTACTTTTAGGTCAGAAGTTAAGTGTTTGGGCCTAAATTAAACTTCTTTATGGTTTCAATGAAAGAGTTAAATCTTTGTCAGGCATCAATAGGCAATGTATGGAATACCACCTCATTTCTGGTGGACTATGACCTGATCAAAGTCGGTCTGAAATACACTGCCCAACATGGGGAATATCCTGCAAAACAGGAATTCCTGATTAAGAGTTATTGGTTTCGAATCAACATGAACAGATAGCTATGCTGGATGATACCTTTCATTTTAGATGAGAATTACTCTTAAAACTTGAAGTAACCCTTCATGAAATGTGATTATTCTGTTGGCTATCTTCAACAGAGCATCTTCAAATGTATAACAGCCACATCGATATTATATAATTCTCAGAAAGCAGGTTATGATTTATCTGATACTTGGGGAGTTCAGGTCACAGTTGGTCAGGTATAACTGCCTAATATGTGCATTATCCTGCAAAGCATGAATTCTTGATTACTTGGTTTCTTAGTAACTTGAACATTTAGCTAGGTTGGATGGTGCCTTGCATCTTAGATGAGAAATACTCTTAAAACTTAATGTAGTTAACTGTTTATGAAAATTTTTTATTTCTTTGCTATTTGTAAATGGTACAATAATAAAATCTCAATTATTTGGGATTGGCTACATGCATCTTTTGCCACCACTGAGTTTTATAAAAAGATAATATCATCTTTAAATTAATAGTATTTAAATTTTTATTTATGATTTCTAATGTCTTTTTAGATCTCCCTTTACCTCTACTCATACCACTAATATTAATTCACATCTTTATACTACAATATCTATAGATCTCCTTAGCATTAATCCAAACCATCTTAAAGGATTTTCCCTCATCTTACCAATAAATTTCATCCTCTATGATAAATCTCATCCTCTATTGGAGTTGCATTTAATTGTTCACAAGTAAAAATATTTTTTTCTATTTTTATATGTAATTTTGTACATCCACCTCAACATTCTTATCTTAGGGACAAAACTTTTTGTATATATTGTTTCTTAACTATCCAATATCAGAACCATAAAACCTTGGTATGCAATACCGAATGGTACCACCCGGTACGAGCGGTACGTACCGGTCCGACAGCATACCGGTACGCGGACCGCCCGGTACCGGATGGAACGTGCTACAGTGCTATAGTATTATACTGTAGCAGTGCTACAGTGCTACAGTAAGGAAGAAAATATATAGAATTGTTTGGTACACCCTAGTGTACCTCTCGGTACGGACTAGTGTACCACTTGGTACGCCCTAGTGTACCACTCGGTATGCCGGTACCGTACCGTACCGAGCCAACCTCGAAACACCGGTACGGTACGGTATTGCATACCTTGCATAAAATATCTTTGATCTAATAATGGTTTTATAAAATTTTTCATAGGTAGAACTTCTATGCCCCAATCTATTTCAACCATATGTTTTTTTTCATAATATTTTGATGTATCTCTCCATTTTGTTGAATATCAAAAAATTTTACTTAATGAAACCTAACAAAAGCAACTCTATTCGACAAAGGCCTAAGCCTAAGCCTCACAAAGTTGGTCCTTGACAGATCTAAAAAGCTAAATTTAAAATTTCCTTATTATAACCTAGAAATTCGATTCATTTATGGCTTAGATACACTTTATTCTCATCTAAATATAATTTATATAACAATAAATTAGGAAAAAAATCTAAAAAATAATTTTTATTTTCTGATCATTTTGTGAATTTTGTTGGTACTGACCTGTCTGTACCGGTCCGCCCACGGGCCGATACTACTGGTTGATACAGCACAACGGTCCTTGTTCTAGTTCAACTCTTAGATGTGGAAGATGTTGATGCCCAATTTCAGCAAATGTTTCTGAATATCTTGTCAACTGCAACTGGTTTCCTTCTCTGCTTCGATATGGGATGAAATTGTGGCTTGTTTAATAAACAGCAGCCTGTTGCACACCTACAAAGTATCCAACTCAATTGCTGTTTCCTGGAACAGTACCACAGAGAAGGCTCCAAAAGCATGGTAGCTTAATGCAATTTGGCATAAGGGTGAAATCCTATGACATACCATTATTTTATTGCTTGCAGTTTCAAAGAATCTACTGACTTGACACTATTTAGTAAAGACAATTCCCAGTCAATCATAGTATTGTTCCTCTTTTTATATTCAGAAACAGGCTTTTGTTGGAAGATGAATTGAAATGAACAACAGAATTATAAGGATGATTTATGCAATCCAGAGCATAAAACTTTCACTAGCTGCTAGTGTATAATTCATTTAGTGGGAAGGAACTACATAATCTTCAAGATTGTTGCTGAAGTCTTGGTTACACAAATCACAGAAACAATTCAACTAAAGTCTTCTTTGACTTTTAGTGTGAAATTGGATGCATTCTTTTGGATTGGTTTCGCCCAAAAAATACAAAAGCCTGTAGTTGGGCACCTATCTGAAGGATCTCCAACCCATTTGGCATCAACAGGGGCACACAACTCTAAAGAGGGCATGATGGAAAAACCGACAGCTCAAGAGGGGGATAAAGGGCTATTGAGTGTTGAAACTACTCATTTCTCTTTCTCAATTCATTCAAGTTGTACCACTCCTTGTGGAGTAGATCTGGCATCCAATGAACCACTTTTTAACCAGGGAACAAGAGAATTCCCACTACCGCTGGCAGGCCAGTGGGGCCATGAGCATGGTGGTAATGGGCTTCCCAAAAAGCCGGCTCGAGCCTGCATCAGCATAGAATGAATGGGACAGCCCTAGTGTTGTGATGGCAAAGAGAATGGGTTGCAGGCAGATAAAAGCGGATATGGAGATTTGGATCACCCAATTTTCAGTATTCATTAGAAGTGATCTCATGAAGTCTTCAAGTAAAGCACGAGATAGTTAAGTGCTGCCTGGGGAAAGTTTCCAAGTAGGTCCAGTAGAGCTTTACTTGTCTTCAGTTATTAATAACTGAACTTGCTTAAGAGAAGGCTGAAAGCATTCCCTTTTATTAAACACACATACTTATCTTATCCAACTGGATAAGATTCTACACCACTGAGAGACCCGATCTCATGATGTTGATTGTTTTCTGTTGATGGTCCGAGGGATGTCTCATTTTCTGTTTTCGGTGAAGGATAATGAATTTGACATGGCTGGTGTTGTGGCTAATTATTATGGTTTATTGGTTTTCATTGATGCAAAGTTGATTTTATTCTGCTCTCCTGTAAATGTGTGTACTTGAGTAGTTGGGAAGGGAGTGTCTCCCACTAGTGGTTGGTAGTTTTACTTTGGGGAGTTGTGATGGTTGGAAATGAGTTGAGAATTGTAGATGTTAAGCTCTTACTGGGAAGATAGCCAATAACCCTCAGATTTCCTATGCATCAATAAAAGCCAAAGAGAAATATGTTGTGTAATAGTGGATAATCTTGACAAAGGGAAAATCTTCCCACCCTGAACATATGGTTAGACTAAAATGGCTAGTTTCTCACTCAAAAGGCTTGTCTGTTCATAACTAACCATGTTTGCTAATCCAGTCTACTTGGGTCAAGACTGGCCTTTCTTGGTCTCAATCTTGGGTTAGCTCAAGATTTTTATCCAGACATGGGCACTTAAAAGTTAAAACCTTGCATTCTAGTTTTTGGCTTGTACCATTACATACTGAACTTGTGATTCTCATGGTGACAAATGGTTTATTGTGATCTTTTACATTTATAATTAGTTGGTTATTCTTATACTCAGTAATAAATATAGGAGTTGAGGTTTTTTTTTTAATGTATAAGAAAGGAGTTTCATGATGTCTTTATGCTTGAAAATCATAATAATTATTTAAGAATTAAAATCAGTGAATGGTATAAGCTCGTTTTGTGTTCTTTCTTTCAAACAATAGGACAACTTTTTAACTGTTTATATCTGTCCCTTATCTCAATCACTAGTTTTCTCATTTCGAGCACCAATGTCAAAATGCTTGTCATGTTTGTTTTGTGTTTGTCTCAGATACCAGCACTTGTTAGACCCTTCTTAAATGTCAAGTAGTTTAAATATGTTAGGATTTTTATCACATCCATACACTTGTTAACACAGCCCATACACTACACTGTTGAGAGCCTTGTTCGCTGGGCTATCCTTTTTCATGCTTTCATGTCAGATGCTAAAATCATTCATGTATGGCTTCTGGCTTCAGTACTTGTCAAAAATTCGTAATATATATTATTTGGAATTTCGATATGCCCTATTGTGTGTGTGTGTTTCAAGTTCTTAAAAGAATGTTTGCTTCTTATATGAACGATTGTTATGTTTCTGTATCTTCTTACATATGATGATTACATATATTTTATACAGTACTAAGTGCATTATTACAGGAACATGAAAATATATTTACATTAGTAGATGTCATGTCATTCTGTATGATGCCCTACTTTTACAAGATTTGTCATGTTAGCCTGTCCCTATTTATCATGTTCATCTCCTCCTAGCTTATCAAAGTCTTTTTAATAACTTTGCAAAACTTGGTTCAGTGTTGCTAGGAACCTGCTCAATTCTATGTTGATCTGTTTGTCTCAATTGATTGTTGGAATCATAAAGACTTATTGCTTCGTTTTATTGATAAATTCTATGCAGGAATCCTTAGCTCAAGCTCATGGTTCACAATGTGGCTTTTGCACTCCTGGATTTGTCATGTCAATGTATGCACTACTAAGATCATCTGGTGAACCACCTACTGAAGAGCAGATTGAAGAAAGCCTTGCTGGAAATTTGTGCCGCTGCACGGGTTATAGACCAATTCTTGATGCTTTTCGTGTCTTTGCTAAAACTGATGATTTATTATACGCTAAGACATCTTTGGAAAGCACCTCAGCTGGTGACTTAATTTGTCCTTCTAGTGGAAAACCATGCTCCTGTGGGAAAGGTACAGCTAACAGGAGGGACAACTCAGTTTGTGTCAAGCAATACAGCCCTGTCTTGTACAACAAAATTGATGGGAGTTTGTACTTTGAGAAGGAACTTATCTTCCCACCAGAGCTTATTTTAAGGAAAAATATGCCTCTGTGTTTGCATGGTTTTGGTGGAGTTAAGTGGTACAGACCTCTTAAACTTCAGCATGTATTAGATTTGAAGTCACGTTATCCAGATGCCAAACTTGTCGTTGGTAATACTGAAGTAGGTATCGAGACAAAATTCAAAAATTCCCAGTACCCAGTTTTAATATCTGTCACACATGTGCCAGAGCTTAACATATTAAGCATGAATGAAAATGAACTTGAGATCGGTGCTTCTGTTAGGCTAACTCTACTTCAGCAATTTCTTAGAAAGGTTATAATGCAACATCCTGTTGAAGAAACCTCATCATGCAAGGCCATTCTGAGGCAGCTGAAATGGTTCGCTGGAAATCAGATAAAGAATGTTGCTTCTGTCGGTGGAAATATCTGCACTGCTAGTCCAATATCAGACTTGAATCCACTTTGGATGGCTGCAGGAGCAATTATGCGGATCATGAACTGCAAAGGAAATGTTAGGACCATACCTGCAAAAGAGTTTTTTCTTGGTTACCGCAAAGTTGATCTTGCAAATGATGAAGTTTTACTCTCAGTTTTTCTACCATGGACTAGAAGTTTGGAATTTGTCAAAGAGTTCAAGCAAGCACACCGAAGGGAGGATGATATTGCACTTGTTAATGCTGGCATGCGTGTGCTTCTTAAACAAGATTGTGGAATCTGGGAAGTTTCTGATGTTTCCATTATTTATGGAGGGGTTGCCCCAGTTTCCTTAATTGCATCAAAAACTCAGAGTTTTCTCAGAAAAAAGAAATGGGACAATAACTTGTTGCAGGGTGCACTGAAAATTTTGCAAGAGGATATTGTACTTACAGAAGATGCACCGGGTGGAATGATTGAATTCCGCAAATCCCTAATTTTAAGTTTTTTCTTCAAATTTTTTTCATGGGTTACAAATGAGATGTATGAGAAAGGATCTTTCAGTGAAGGCTTGCATGGAAAACATCTATCAGCCATACAGGCTTATTCGAGACCACAAACTAGTGGAATTCAGAGCTATGACCTGACAAGACATGAGACAGCTGTGGGACAACCTGCAATTCATCTTTCATCAAAACTACAGGTAATAATATAGTTATTTTGTCACGTCTCTTGTCTAACCTTCATTTTTCTTGAAGACAATGTATAGTGAATGCATGTGAGTCCTTACACTGAGTTTTATCATCTAGTCATTTTGTTGATACGGGTCTTTATCATGCAATGTCATCTCATCTATTAGTGTATTGTTTAATTTTTATGGTACACTTTGTTTGTGATTAAAATTATGTAGTTGAGTAGCACAAGGCTTTACACTTCCTTGGAAAGTTGGTATGTTGATAGACTCAATTTTTGGAAGTAATCCCTTATTTCCAGAAGTAATCCTTAATTACAGAAGTAATCCCAGCTCAGATGGATTGTCTTGTAGCTGTAACTGAATGATAGAGATTTAAGTCTGGTAGTCTAGTACCATAAAGTCTTTAAGAAAAAGCAAATACCACCGATTAGGAAAGCATTCTGAAGATTTTGTGGTTGCATCTTAAAGCTCTTCACGATGACGGAGTAGAAATTGTACCTAAGTTGAACAGAAATTGGATTTTGTTTGTTTTCAGATTTGGCAATTGAACTGAAATCCATTGATAAAAAATGTAGAATTTCTGAAATTTAGTGGATTGATGAATTTAAGGGAATCTCAAAGTATTTCTGGCTGTTTGAGAGACATGAGAAATTTTATCTATAGGATGCTAAATTCTGAATGTCTGAAACCATGCAGAAAATCCATACTGAACTCTTAGCAGAATGATTGTTGACTGTATCTCTGGGCATGGGAACAAGCCTTTCCATTTTTATATTTGGTCTCCTTCTACAAGAAATAAAATTGATATATGCCCTTATTGGTGTGAATATGTCATAGGGGACGAAAAGTTGGTGTGATTATATGCTTCCATTTGTGTATCCCGTGTTTGTTTTCCATTTCGTTCCATTGCGTTACTTATATCCTCTGAAATAATCTCATTGCACAAAGTGATCAAAGTTTGAAGCTTCTAATCATCTCTTTGGTAGGTGCTGTAAGTTGTGTTGCATCAACTTGTGATATGGCGGTGACCCTGGATTTTTCTTTTCTTGTCATGACTTCTCAGCAACCCCAGCCAACAATTCTTGATATTACAAATTACTAAATGCTTTGCAGTAGTTTGATACTTTGATCTAGAAAGGGGATGAGTATAATCTGAATTATTTCATGGAGTATTTTTTTAGGTTTAGTATTTCCTCGTTTTTGTGAAGTTTCTCACATAGACTATGATCATTAACCAAACTAGGACAAAGAATGTGTGGCAGAGACCAAGCCCTTTCTATTATTGTCTTTTTGGTGCAATAATACTATCCTTGAAGCCTCTCATTGATGTTGATGGAATGAAATGGACCATTTTAGCTAAAGTTTTTCTACTTTTCCAATAATTTTTACTCTTCCATTTTCCTGTTGTACCATCTTTAACTTATGTAACATGTGAAAAAAAAATCAAATGCTGTCATACTTCCATCATACTCCTATAGATCATCTACCTATTTTAGTTTAATACAGTTAACTATGTCTAGATTAAGTTGGTTCACCTTGCTCCATGTATTTCTTCTTGCTCCGACTCTGGCCTAAATTAAGTGTGCTGTTTTGATAGTTCTGATGATGTAATTATGTAAATAAACTTCCAATTTATTTCCAACCTTGTTCCTTGTTGTTTGTCACTCTAATCTATTATTTATTATTTTTCATAAATCAATTACACCATTAAGGAAGCAAAAATTCAACTGGTTTATTGACCTATCCCAAGGGAAAAAGATGAAGTTATGTTATACTAATTTTTGCCAGTCTTGCTACCTTGACACTATATTGGAGCTCTGGCTGACATTTTCTCAAGCGTAAGTGGCAAATACTGTTTCATATTTTGTTACAATATGTGGTCATATTGGGGACACAAGCATCTTACAGTGACATATTTCATTTTAGAATATTTTGTTGATTATTAGATTGAATACTAGGAAGTTGCAACCCTCATAACATACATATTTATTTAAGTCATATATGCATATTAATTTGACGTATTCACTCTTGGTGATCATTCTCTGGTCTTTTTTATTCAATTTTTATGATGGGAAGGACTTGTAATATATTCTGTCATTGGACGACAACAAGATAGTTGCTACTTAATACTTTAACTGTTGATCAGAATATGGTGACGGAAACAATTAGATAGAATTTTATATAAGGTGACAAATTTGTCTAGCTTTGTTGCTTATGATTCTATATATCCATTATTATATGCCTGCTTTAGAGACTAACAAATAGGAACACAAAATGTTTCTTTTTTTCCTTCTATACATAAATGACCACCTTTTTTTCTAATTATAAACTGTCCTCAGGTTACGGGTGAGGCTGAATATATTGATGACATGCCACATCCTCCACAAGCTTTACATGCTGCTTTAATATTGAGTAAAAGGGCTCATGCACGAATTTTGTCTATAGATGATGTTCTGGCCAAGTCTTCACCTGGATTTGTTGGTCTGTTCCTTTACAGAGACATCCCTGGAAGTAATAAACTTGGTGTAATTCTCAAAGACGAGGAACTATTTGCTTCAGACATTGTTACTTGTGTTGGACAGGTATAAATCCATACAAAAAATACCAAGTGTTTATGCTTTACTTACTTTTAGATTTTTGTGTCAGGCCTAAAAGACAAGTACAACATTTATCAATCTTATTAATTTTGCACTTATCTGATGTAGATTGTTGGTGTTGTTGTGGCTGATACACATGACAATGCGAAGATAGCTTCAAATAAAGTGCATATTGAATATGAAGACTTGCCTGCTATCTTATCCATAAGAGAAGCTGTGAGATCTTGCAGCTTTTATCCAAACACTGAAAGATGGCTCATGAAAGGAGATGTAGAGTTGTGTTTCAAGTCAGGTGAATGTGACAAAATCATAGAAGGAGAGGTTCAAGTTGGAGGACAAGAGCACTTTTACTTGGAACCAAATGGCAGTTTGATTTGGCCAGTCGATGGTGGAAATGAAGTTCATATGGTTTCCTCTACACAAGTAGGTTGATGTTCTTTGGATTGCTAAACCTTAATACATTAGCACAATTCCTTTCACCAGTCATGATTATTAACTTGTATGTTATTTTCCTGTCTTGTACTCTCAATTTGAGGCTTCTGAATTCAGTGATTTAAAAAACGCTAGGTGCCTTTTGGCGCTATGATCCAAAAAAGCCCGAGGCGCTAGGTGCTCGCCTGAGCGAAACGAGACATTAAAATATAAAAATATATAATATAATTAATAAATATAATTATTTAAGTAAAAATATGATATTAAATTAAGATAATCTTGTAAAATCACAATATCACATTAAAAAAAGTCTCAAAATTTAAAACAATAACAATAATTTAAAATAAATAAAAATTAACAGTATTAAAATTAAAATAATATATTATTAATCTAATAAATAAATATACTGTTATTAGTATATAGTTAGCAGTATACTATTAATATACTATTAACAGTATACTATCGAAGTGAGAAGAGTGTGAGTAAGAGGAAGATCGAGGCTGCTGACTGAGAGCATCGGGAGTGGCGACAGTGGTAGCGGCAGTGGTAGCAGCGAGCAGCAGCAGCGGAAGCAACGATAGTGGCAGCGACAGTGATAGCAGCGAGCAGCGGGAGCGGGAGCGACGAGTAGGGTTAGGATTGGGAAGTCGCAAGAGGAAGGTTGATATCAGTGCTTTAGTTGGTTCGATTGAACCAACTAAAGCACTAGAGATCGAACTAGACCTAAAACACTGGTTCAGTCGCCTGGTTTAACCCGGGTGCTCGCCCGAAGCGCCTGACGCCTAGGCTCAGTCGAGCGCCCACTAGACCTAAAACAATGGTTCGGTCGTCTGGTTTAACCCGGGCGCTCGCCCGAAGCGCCTAACGCCGGGGCTCGGTCGAGCACCCAGGCGGTGCCTCTTTGAAGCGCCTCGCTTGGAAATGAAGTGAGGCGCTCGGGCCTCGCCTTGCCTCGTCGAACCAACTAAAGCACTAGAGATCGAACTAGACCTAAAACACTGGTTCAGTCGCCTGGTTTAACCCGGGTGCTCGCCCGAAGCGCCTGACGCCTAGGCTTAGTCGAGCGCCCACTAGACCTAAAACAATGGTTCGGTCGTCTGGTTTAACCTGGGCGCTCGCCCGAAGCGCCTAATGCCGGGGCTCGGTCGAGCACCCAGGCGGTGCCTCTTTGAAGCGCCCCGCCTGGAAATGAAGTGAGACGCTCGGGCCTCGCCTTGCCTCGTCTGAGCGCCCGAGCACCTATTGAAATCACTGTTTGGATTTAATGTCTTTATCAAGGTTTAAAATAACACCGCCAATACCGATCCTAAGCTTGTATGAAAAAGGTGGAGGGTTACGTTACGTCACTGATAACCAACGTAAAATTATGTCATATCTCATGAGCTTAGATCTTAATCGATTTCAATATAGAGTTGTTTTTTACAGATCTCAATGGTAGAAAAAGATCCATGTAGCCGACCCCAAATAGTTGGGACTTATGGTTTTGTTGTTGTATCAAGGTTTAAAATCTTAATTTGATGCCAATATCGGTTAGTGGCTGAGTCAGTATGATTTTGATATGGATTAATGTAGCAACACATTAAGAGTTAGTACCCCTGGTTCAGAGTGGAGGGAGAAAAGAGAGGGAATAAGATGAGGAGGAAACAACAACCAATAAGAAGAGGAAATGCTGGTGATGCAGCAGCATGGAGGCAATGGCAGCGACAGTGGGAAGAGGAGGCAGTAGAGGGGAAAAAAGAGTATGCATGAGAGATAGAGAGAGAGAGTGAGGGAAAACAAACAAAAATTATAAAAATCACTGTTATCATTCACACCTGTTAAAACATAAAAGAATGACTATAGGTACTGAGCTTGTAAGTATATCACCTGTGTACAGTTCAAAACCAAGCAATTTACCACTCAATAAACTCAGTTCAGTGAGCTTACTGTATGGTACAGTCCATACTAGACCAAACCAGGTAAGATCCACTGGTCTGCTTCCCAATTGGATATCATATTGGTAAAAGTCAGTCCATGTTATCATGGACTTAACTGAATTTGTCTAAGTCGTGAGGTATCCTTATGATGTCCGGTAGCAAAGAGTCAGCCTAGAACCTAGGTGCAACATTATCTGAAAGACCTACAAAAACAAAATTTGATTAGTTTTGAAATCGAGCAGCAGGCAAGTATTGATGCCTCGAATGATAATGCAGCACTCAAGCAATTTAGTAAACACACTTCCAAGGCAATTAAGAGTGGAATGACTTTGAACCAAGGATTTTAATTTCAAATTATACTGCTCGTACCGGGCGGTATTAGCTTTGCTATGGCCTACCTACGGCGAGGGAAGAAGGTGCGTTGAGGGAGAAGAGGGAGAAGGCGCTCGAAGAAGAGGGAGAATCGGGAGAACCTCGATGCTTTCCGATTTGACATCGCCCTCCCTCGACGATCCTGATCCAAAGAGGTAACGGAGAGGCGGTGGCTCAGCTTCTTCGTTGCATTCTTCGCCGAAGGCCGGAGACGCTTGCGGCCTTCGCCACGTTCTTCGTCGAAGGTCGGAGATATCTGCGGCCTTCAACGTCTTCGTCAAACGCCGCAGATGAGGAAAAGACCATGTTCTTCTCCTTGTCTGACGTGACGAGGAGAAGAAAAGGAGGTGACATCGCCGAAGCAGCATATGCCTCCTTTTTCTTTTTAAATTTTTTATTATATATATATATATATATATATATATATATATATATATATATATATACACGTATCAAGCGGTACACCCTAACGTATTGCTCGGTATGCCCATACCGTACCGTACCATACTGGGCAAAGCTCGAAACACCGGTACAATACGAAACTAAAATCCTTGCTTTAAACGCTTAAAAGACAGCCGCAGGTCCATCTGTGTTGCAGGCATGTGGCAGCCATCTGTGATAGCATGAACTAGTCCAAAATGGTATTCCAACCATTGGTTTTGATATAGATACATATCATTAAGTAGACTATGGTACATTCCAAATTTTGGGCTTAACCAAACAGCTACGTCTTGGATGCAGCAATTTTATGTCCATTATGGGTTATACATTGTTGAGGTTTCAGGTATTATTATAAGAATGTTAAGGATATGTTTGTGAACATTATAGCTATCACTTATGTCTGATATTAAAATGCAATTGTGATTACAAATCAAAAAATTGGGTAAGCTTGATAATTGGCAGTTAAATTCTGCAGAAAGGCACAATTAATTCGAAGACAACTTTTTATGAAAATTTTAATAAGTACTTAAATTTATAACAAGAAAATCATCAGCATGTTATATTTTATGGATTAATATTGTTAGTATTTTGTAATTTTATTTAAGTTTGCTTATACAAAGACACAGACATATATATATATATATATATATATATATATATATATATATATATATATATATATATATATATATATATATATGTGTATGTATGTATATCCAAATGAAATACGTGTTTGTGGTTGTTATGAACTTCTCGGTGATAATTTCCTTTTATATGTTAACTTGCTTCTCTCATGATTCTAGTTACTTGCATGAAAGCTTTTCCGGTTCTAGTTTGACTTACGTTATTATATATCTTTGTTTGTCTTGAAGTGTCCTCAGTATCACCAAGAATGTGTTGCTCATGTACTTGGACTTCCACTTTCAAAAGTTGTTTGCAAGACTAAGCGCATTGGTGGTGGATTTGGTGGAAAAGAATCAAGATCTGCTTTCATTGCAGCTGCAGCTTCTGTGCCATCATACCTTCTGAGGAGACCTGTGAAAATTATATTAGACAGAGATACAGACATGATGATAACTGGACAGCGCCATAGTTTCCTTGGAAAATACAAGGTATAGGATAAGAAATGGAGTGACACTTGCTAAGGAAAGAATTTAAAATTTTAGAAATTATGTTTCAACAACTAAATGCATTCCAACCAACTCGTATATAACACATTGTCATTTGGAGTTGCTATATTTCAGGAAATCAACATTGTTTTAGTTGAGCTGACCTTTCTGAAATTTTAACACATTGCCAGGACCATTTAACATGTTATAAGTTGCATATTCTGTTATTTTAGTTGTTAGTTCCCTTAATTCTATTGACACTATTAATATGTCATCTTTAAATGTTGCAATGAGCATACAGGTTCCACACCTTTAAATATCCAAGTAACCTAGATACCGTGTGATATGTCTGATTTATAAGCGAGATGAAAAAATGCTGATGATGAGAAGTACAAGATGGACTGGTAAGTTATCAGTCAGAACTCAATTTCCAACACAACAATTACATATGCTCAATATACAAAAAAAATCTAAAATTTGCTACTATTTTCCCTTTTATTCACCGTCAAATAGTTCTACAATCCAGATCATAATCTCCTAATGCAGAAAGGAACTTTAGTTGCCTTTGATGGTTCTATGACTTTGGACAACTCATTGAATCCAATACAACTGAAATATATGCTCAATACAACGAAAAAAAAAGATCTATTATTTGCTATAGTTTATTCTTTTAGACACCATCAAATAGTTCTAAAATCTAGGTCATTATATCGTATTGCTGACAGGAACTTTTTTAATCTTTTGATAGTTCTAGGGCATTGGGCAGTACTTTATTAACAATGACTTCTTTGTCGCATAGATGTCCACTCCACTATAAGAAATGAAGTTTTGTTACTTTTGTTGGAAATGACAATAACAGGAGGTTTACGACTACTACAATGTTCAAGATTACCTGAAAGGCTAAAACCATGTCATAATTGAACTGACTGTTTTTTCTTTCTTGCACTAACTGACTGAATTAAGAAAAGGTGTATGAAAGCATGTTTTAATTTTGTACTTGCACTGTCATGAAGTCATGTGGTGGATTTTGTCATCTACTCCTTTTCTACTTCCAAGATGGTTTTCTTGGAGTTACAGACAAAATCATCTAACAATTATTCCAAGTTCTCAACTAAGTGTTTTGTGACGGTGCAGTCCTTTTTGGGAGTAGTAGTCATGCAACTAATCATTTTCTCATGGCCACAAAGCAGGTCACGAGTTAAGGTCCTAGTTCTCCTATATTATCCCTTTTCCTTCAATCTTTTGCTCGGTGTTACCCCATATATGGGTCTTGCAAATACCATTAACCTTGGCTTACATATGTCAAGGTTATTTTTCATCCAGCTTGCATGCAAGGTGATGTTAGAGCTTATATATAAGTTGAACCCTATCATATGAGCTTAGGCTTTTTAAAATAGTAGTTAACCCACTAGTTGTTAAAGTCTGATTGTTGATTATGAAAACACCAAACATTGTATAAACAAATAACCTTGATGAAGAAAGCTTAGTTTATAACGTTATATGCTTCCTCAAACTGTTACGTGCGCTGACCATTCATATGATCTGATGTAGTACTACAATTCAATTTTGATGATGGTCATTAGGAGTGCAAGCGAATTTACCAAAATTAATGCTTTGGACAAAATGTTGTTTCATACTCTTTAAACTATTCTTTGCACAAACAAGTGCATTCATATAAATTTTTTGATGATAATTTAGAAACTTGATATAAAGGCCTAACTTATTGTAATGATTGAAAGGAAAAAAGAAGAGCAATTAATGTGCTTGTTTAACATCTTATTCATTCAACAAAATCAAAGTGGATTATGCCCGGATATGGTGTTAGAAGTCGAACACTTGATATTTGTACATATATGTCATCAAATACTAGTTGTAAAGGATTTAAAAAATTAACAAAATTGATGTTTCTTCCAGCTAAGAAAGTTTTGCACCTTCCTACAAAGAAGAAGGGAAAAAGGAGGGAAGTAGTTGTTTGTCATGACATAAACCAAGACCATGCCGACACCAAATGTATCAACTGAATCATAGAGAAGAAGAAAAAGAAAAAAAGAAAAGAAGAGGGAAGGGAACAAAGAGAAATTAGGAGTAACACACTTTTCGTTAGCTAAGATTTTCTCCCAAGATGAGCCTTGGTTGACAGAAATGGGAAACTTTGGATATAAATAGAAGATTGAAGATAGGGGTTAAATCTTCGTGAAGGAGAAAGGGTAGTATTCGGTGAATACTGGAGACAATAATTTACAGAGGTAGTTATTTAAAAGCACTACTCTCCTTTTTTTCTACGTTAGATTATATATTTCTTTTCTATGAAACGTAGATTAGGTTTGTTCAATGTGTACAGTTGATAAATTAAGGGCTAATATATCCAAGAAAATACTGTAATACCATAGTGCCAACTCTATTACGGTATCTCCCTAGGTTTTAGGTCCAGTACCTGTCAGAACAACGTAAGCTAACTGATACAGGTTGGTACATTGGAGGCTAAAATCCCTCATCTTACCCATGGTCCTATGATGGAAAGTGAGGTTTGGAGACATTATTGTTGCAAACTGGCAATACCTGTGTGTAAGAATGGATGTTTATCTCTGTTTTAAGAAAACTAATTTTGGGATCCAGTTTTTATCCATGAATGACAGATGAATACAAAATTTCAGTCCAGGGAAATCATACAATTGGTTTTTCTGTTTAGATGTTTTCTAAAACTATGGTTTGTCTCCTTTGTTTGAGGAAGGATAGGGTCTTTAAAGATGTTTATAATCATGATGAGGAATGTAACTTTTTGGTGATTGTATACTCTGTGGAGTTTATTTGTAGAATTTCAGATATTAAGCGAGGCAAAGTTGTAGAAGTTCTTCAGGAGATTAGGATAGACTTGAAATCCTTTGTTGGAGAGAGTGAAAGAAGGGAGAGACATGGCAAGCGAGATGCAAAAGGGGTTACTTGTTGTGGCTTTCGCTTTATCTTTCCTATGCAAGGAGGATGTTTCTGTAAGAGTTGAGTTGGGTAGTCCAAGATGCACTGTAAATTTGTCATGCAAATTCTACATTTTCTGGGATATTAAGTTATTGAACTTGTAGCTCACCTTGAATATCTATTGGTAGACCTTTCCATTTTTATTTGGGATGGAAACTGGTCTAGCTGAGTTGGGTATTGGATTCTCAGGCCTGGCTTAACAGATACTAGTTGTTTGAACTTGAGCTGCTGATTTAATTGGATTTGAGCTGCACAAGAGCTCAAGTTAGATGTTGAGCTACTGAGGTCTAATTTGGTGTTAGGAATCGGAGCTATTCTAGCTTTGCTTGTTCATTAGGTGAACCCTTTTTCAGCTTTGCTTCACCTGCTAAGCAAAAGATCAAGCTCTAAGGCAAGCTCTTTGCGCTGAGACCAAGATGTTCAGTTAGTTTTTCTTTACCATTAGCTGTAGGATATATATGAAATACTTATTCTAGTGAAGGTTGCTTGATTCAAGGCAACTTGAAGGACAATGAGAAACATAGTGGATATATTTCCTTGTTAGGACAGGAAGATTGTTGATTTTGTTTCTTGCTTAAACTGCCAGTTGCATTTGGTCAAGGCAACTGAAAGTAATTTGCAGATTTGATGGCTTGGAATTGTTTACATTGGGTCATGTTATATCTTTCAGATCATTAGATTGCTTTAAGAACATTCTTCATATAGTTAAAGATAGCATGTCTTTAGGAATTTGTGCTTTTCTTCTTTTGCTTAACTAGACTTCAGATTTTGTTTAGCTTTGGAGTATTTGAGATTTTGAAGTTGGATATAAATAGGATCTATTAAGGATTTTTAGGAGTGCTCAATAGAAATCCATAAAGGAAGTAAATTCTGAAACTCATATATGTTTTTTGGAGCTGAACTCCAATATGCTCATAGAGTTAATCTAAATTGCCACTAAATTTGCTAAGTACTTCTCAATGGTTTTACCTTGATTTTAAACACAAGGAGTTCATATTAATTGGTTTCACTGAAAGTTGGTTTTAGAACTGAAAAAGGAAGTGACTTTTCTTTTTTGCATCAGCTATATACCATGGTTCAACTTTTAAATATTATAGTTCAATGCTGCTAACTTTTCTTTCATCTAGCTTCTTGAGGTCTCGGTGTTAAAAGTGCACTATCTCTTTTGTTTCAAATTGATCCAACAATATACACTTGACCCAATCTTTTGATCAGGAAAAACTGTGAAGTTTGACAACATATACTTTATTTGTCTTTCAGAACAAAAGTTTAACTATGAGTATTTTACAGGTTGGATTTACTACTGCTGGTGATGTTTTGGCATTGGATCTCCAACTCTACAACAATGGTGGGAATTCATTAGATTTGTCCTGCTCAGTCCTTGAGCGTGCTATGTTTCATTCTGACAATGTTTATGATGTTCCAAATATGAGAGTTAGAGGACAAGTTTGTTACACCAACTTCCCAAGTAATACAGCTTTCAGGGGTTTTGGAGGTCCTCAAGGAATGCTTATTGCAGAAAATTGGATTCAACGAATTGCCATGGAGCTACAGAGAAGTCCTGAAGAGATAAGGGTAAGTTTAGTTATGCATAATTCTCATACAGGGAAATTTTGACATTGCTCTGATGATTTTTCATTCTTTTTCGGAATATTTCATTGTTGTGGTATCAGGAGCTTAATTTTCACAATGAAGGATCCATGTTACATTATGGAATGATACTTCAATCATGTACATTGACTCAGCTGTGGGATGAATTGAAGACATCTTGTGATTTTGTAAAGGCTCGTGCAAATGTCAATCATTTTAATCTCCATAACCGCTGGAGAAAGCGTGGAGTTGCAATGGTTCCTACCAAGTTTGGTATCTCCTTTACCACAAAGCATATGAACCAGGTAAAGGACCTCTAGCAAAGTTTCTACTTTTTATTAGGATATGTTTCTATTCGTATCAATTGTTCTTTGTTATTATTAATCCTTCTTCTATTAAATCTTATTTAACTGTGCATAATTGAAATATTATGTCCGTTTCTACTTGAACAACTATGAAAAAATGATGACTAGGTTTGTTCTGCTTAAATGTCTAAAAGTTCGTCTTCTAGAAAACTTGGATATCATGTTCTGAAGAGAGATCATTATCCTGTTTAGTAATTATAATATGTTTTTTATCTGTACTCTTAGACAAATATTACAAAATATGCTACTAGAAATGTACTTTTAACTTTTTAAGAAGGTTCATGGTTAAATTAGAATATCAATGTCTTGTGCATGCTGTGTTATGCTTTAATTATTTCACCCGCTTTTCATTTTCTTTTATAGGCTGGTGCTCTTGTGCAAGTTTATACTGATGGGACAGTTCTAGTGACACATGGAGGTGTTGAGATGGGACAGGGCCTACATACAAAAGTTGCACAGATAGCTGCATCAGCCTTCAACATTCCCCTTAGTTCTGTATTTATCTCAGATACAAGTACAGATAAGGTGAATTTTCTTCACGTGCACAACCTTTTAAACTGCATGTCTTAGTTTTTCCTTTTAGTTGATACAATTTTGATAATATCTAGGTACCTAACGCATCACCAACAGCAGCTTCTGCAAGCTCTGATCTATATGGTGCTGCAGTTTTAGATGCTTGTGAGCAAATAAAGGCACGAATGCAATGTATTGCTACCACAAAGACCCATTCTTCTTTTGCCGAGGTGATGCTTTGCTCTCTTTAACTTTCTTATCTTTTGCTAATTCTGGTTCTTTAAATGTTCATTTGTGGGTATCCTTATTCCAACATTGAACTAAAAGTTTGCAAATTTTTTTCTGAAACTTGTGAATTACTTGTTTAATATACTTTGTCAGATTTATTTAGAAAAATTTTCTTTTACGTATGATGAACTTTCAATTTTTACTCCATTGAAAGGCTTCTTATAAAATCCTTCTTCCTCTATAAGTCCCTCTTCTTTTAGTAATAAATATAAAATTATTATTCTTTTATCGTATGTATATTCCCTCTAGTATGCATTACTTATATATTTATTGCCAATTCTGATCCTAGACCTTTAGTTGATCTGGATTCAACCTCAATCCACTGAAGTATTTTATTAGTGAGTACAGAATAAGAGTGAAAAGAAACAAAGGATTATATCAATGGTCTTCCTAGACAATAAATTGTAAACCACCTTAACTTCCTACTGGCTAGTAGGTACAGCATGTCTTTCACTGAAAACCATCTAACAGCCTTTGTTAAGATACTTATAGAATCTTTGACAGCTCATTTGGGTTAATCTTAAACTCCAATCCTGCAAACCTTGACATTCCATGCATGCAAGGTTTGCAGAAGATGGTTTATAACCTGTGAATTTTGCTATCAGTTCTGTTGTCTCAATTGATCAAAATCATTATAATTCCTGAAATATCTGCCAGTTTTCATCATTATCTCTTTGACAAGGTCATTTAAAGAAGTTCAGACTGATCTTATCGATCCATGGAAGTTGTATGAGGCAAGACTGTCTTATTTGTTTGTATAATTTTATTATGCATTATGCACAAATCATGCAAACCATCTTTTGGTCAACAAATAAATGTGATCCATTTCTGAATTAGATATTTTTATTTATTCAATTTTTGTTTTTGTTATCTTGTGGAAGGTATATCTCAAAAGCAGCATATGTAACAAGCTCCTTGTCATGTTATTGAAGTAGTTAAACTATAATTAGTGACTATCATCACTGCTTCAGGCTAAAACTAGTAGAGGAATTGTCCACTCCAATTTATTAGTGGTTCAGTTGCTTCATTAGCACCTAAAGTAGAACTATAAAAAGGAAAAGCACTTCGCATGAATATGATGGTTTTGTGCATCATCATTTTCTCAGACCAGCACGGATCATGTAGTATGGGCCACTACAGAACTTGGACTCTTTTGTTTTTTCTTGTTATTTGACTGCAAACTGTAAAAATTGACCTATTTTATATCAAAATTATTCAGTATGCTTAATGGTCCCATGATATATCTAAGTGCTCATCAGGTAACTCTTAGAATAATGTATTAATCTTGTTTTATCTCTCCTTGTCTACTTGCAATGTGCTAGATGCATGTCATGCTCTATTTTATGGCATCTGTAAGCGTAGTATAGTTTCTGCCTGGTGTCTTTTTTTCCAATTACATCTTATCATATATAATTTGAGGCACATACTTGTGCAAATGAAGTTTATTATGTATATGAATTGATGCAAAGCAGTTGTTATAATTCACATCAATATTGTTGTGCCATGTTAAAAAGATGTGTAATTCTGTAAGTTCATGTTATGTTTCCACTAGTTAGTGCGTGCATGCTACCTGGAACGCATAGATCTCTCTGCTCATGGTTTCTACATCACCCCTAATATTGGCTTCGACTGGAAAGTTGGGAAGGGGACTCCATTCAACTATTTCACATATGGAGCTGCATTTGCAGAAGTTGAAATTGACACACTTACTGGAGATTTTTACACAAGGGAAGCTGATATCATCATGGACCTTGGTCATTCTCTTAATCCAGCCATTGATGTTGGGCAGGTATACTTCATGTCCACTTTTTAATGTGTTGTGTCACTTATAAAAATGCAATCATTAGCAGTTATTGTCAAAAGTTACATGCATTCATCAAACAAACTTTGTGTCCTTGGTTCTTAAGCTTTTGTTACTGAATGCAACTTGTCCTAACAGTTCCTTGTTCAGCGTTTATTGGATCTTTCTTCATAATTATAGAGTATCATTCAATATTTAGCCTCTTTCATGAAGTGTGTTTTATGTCAAACTTGGACAAGTTTCTTGAAGATAAAGGCCCTTACAGAGTGACGTTTGTTTTTTTTTTTGGTATAGATCTTCCCTTTTGGTTGTCAATGGTCTTAGATGTCCACCACTAGCATCAGTTTTTTAACCATATAACTGCTGCAAAATGTGTGCATTTAGTTATCAGCACTCAACAGTTCCACTGTTTTCCCTGTGTGGGTGTCACAGTAATCTTTTCCAATCTGATGTCAATATCATAGACAGTCTGGGAATTGTGCATTTAGTTATCAACAGGACTAAAACCAAGTTCTGATGGCTCATACTCATAGATCAATGTTCATGCTCATACTCATAGATCAAGGATTTTTTGAGCACTCTGTGCTAGTCAAAGTTGCATGGTGCTAGAAGGCGAAAGCACATTGAAGTGCTAGAGGCTTTCTGAAGCTTAGGTGCATGGTACAAGGCAAGAAGCATGAGGACATCGGAATTTATAGTTAGTGATAACTTCAAAATGAAACATTTCCAAAACTTAGATATAGTTAGTGATCACTAATATCTAAAAAAGCATACACTAATCTTTCTTTGTTAGCCCAGTTGGTTAAAGCATTATGCAATAGCATAATGTATTGATACAAATGCATTAAGAAAAATGTTAGGGAAGCAAACAAAATAATGAAGCAAAAGAAAGAAAAGATAATGACAGCAAATTAGGATATATGAAACATCCTACTGTGTGGTCTCTTTTCCTTTCTTAGTGAACTAATCTTTTGTTCTACCCAATTGTGGTTCTTCTGAATGTGATTTATGTGGCAGGATGTGAAGAGTGATTCTATCACTAAATTCTACAAGCTTATGCAACCACAATATGCAGCATGGCTGGATGTTACATGCAACTATATGTGCACAAAAATCAGAAAAATATGTGGCTTATTCTTAGCAAGGTTCGCAATACCGTACCGTACCGATATTTCGACCTGGGCTCGGTACCGGTACGGTACGGTATACCGAGCGGTACATCCAGGTGTGCCGAGTATTGTAGCACTGCTACGTGCTACAGTGCACTCGGACCGGTAACAGGCGGTCCGCGTACCGACAACCTGTCGGACCGGTACGTACCGCCCGTACCAGACAGTACGGTTCGGTACGGTAGACCCTGATTCTTAGATCATGCAGCTACATATTTTGCTTCTATTTTCCTGTTTTTGCACTATATAAGGGCTACCATAATAGAAGCAACTTCTTAATGAATACTTATCATTTAATAAATCATCGCTTCTTTACAAACTTGTTAAAAGCCTATGCGTGCAAAGGGGTCACCGCCTTTTAGAGCCTGGTTATTAGGCATAAGGCTAGTGAGTTGAAGAAACTATGGTTACTTTTTGGATGAATAAAACTAGAAATTAAGATGTATATGACCTTTAGGGACATTGAAATAAAAAAAAAAACAGGAGTTAGTTTTTAGTGGCGTGTCAGGATCCAAGCAAATTGACATGACAGCCTGAAATTTATGTTACTCTGCACAAACTAACATTAAAGTAAATAACCATCATCACACCCTCATACCAGCATGAATTCTCATATCAGTGCATGTTGGAACACTACTGCATGCCAGACACTCATTGGAACTCATCAAGTTGAAAGCGTGCTAAAAATGCTCTCGATCTCATTAGCTCAAATGGTAAGAGCTGAAATGGCTGAAGTATTGTAAGAGAACAGAGGAGATAATAAAAACGCACATTTTCACTATCCTTTTTCTTCTAAACAAATGAAGGAACATTCTTGTAGTTGACCTCTTTTTCTTTATTGAAGAATAGAACTCCTATCTTTTTCTCAATTTTGTTATATGGATCTACGCTACTGACAATAAGGACAGATGAAATAATGTGTAGTGTCGTAGAGGCATACCTTTTAGGTTAACAGGTCTTTTCAAAAGGCTCATGAGATGAATGCCTAAGGCATGCCCTGGTGAAGCCTGTTAATCTCGACTGATGTGAATCTCTAGATCTATATCATATCTGCTAGGCAAGCCTTTGATAATGCTATTTTCACCATTATCATTATATATTTAGTCAACTGAACTGTGTGTTTATTGTTTGCTTTGCAGTTAATATTTTTGATAACTTCCTATAGATGCTGGCTAATTTGCAACAAGTGGCATCTTGATGCCAATATGTTGTGGCTGTTGTTTAAAACCTTGACCAGTTATTCTCTTCCCTTTGTCAAGGTTAATTTGTTCCTTGCATCACATGGATCTAGTTATTAGAATGAGTATAAAGTTATAGAATAAACATGTGCTACACTTTAAATGTGTGTTGGATCTTCTGAAGAGGCTCATGGAATGAGCACCGAAGACTTCATAGTAAATCTGTGTGTAACCAAGGCGAGTTCCAAAATCAAGTGTCATTCCAACATGCAACCAGGCAGGCATACCTTAGATAAAACTGGAGGCAATGGTATACTAACAGGCTTTATCTTGGTAGCAGATGCCATCACCCTGTGAACTGTGTGAGCCAAATAATATCAAACAAGCAGGTAGTACAGATCAAGGATAAGGAAGGAAAATGATTTAAAGTAGTTTAGAACCTTTAAACACATTCTATGGTTAACATGTTTTATGTTGGGAGTTTTAAGCTCAAATTTTGGAGGTGAAAGAAGAGGATCATTTGAGATGTCCAAAATCCAAATGGACATGAGCAGGCAAAACAAAAAATCTCTCTTCGTAATGGACAATAATCTAGTTTAAGCTGATCTGAGAAAAAGAAACCTAAGTACCCAATAGTGTGGGCATAAACCGAACTACCTTTTTACTAACCATGGTATAGCTTGTTTGTGTCACATTTAATAGGCTTGTAACTTCTGTTTGTTGTTTATGTCATATCCAACTTAACTTAACTTTCTTTGGATGTTATTTTTGTTGTCCCCCTTCCACAAAGAAAATAAAAGTAAATAAATAACTAAAACTTCATAGTTGTTTGAAATTGTTTTGTTTTTAATTTGCATTAGATTATAACTTGCCCATGATATATATCTTGTGGCTATTGGCAAAATGGTAATGTAACAGTGTAACTTAAAATTATGTTTGATTTTGTTCATAAAAAAATACATCTGCATAATTATGTTATTCTTTTGAATGTTTATGTCTGGGGCATTTATTTCATTATTCATTTTTGCCATTTTATGGGATAGTCATGTCCATAATGAAGATAAAGAAAAAAAGATAAAGAAAGGCATATTAGTTTACTTGCAGATACCTTTTCAGGATTTCTTCACTTATGTGTTCTTTTCTCACATTATTTTTCCTAATATTTTACCACCTTCACCTTTTCCCTTCAATGTGGTTTACAGATTGAGGGAGCTTTTGTTCAAGGTTTGGGTTGGATAGCACTTGAAGAGCTAAAATGGGGAGATGCAGATCACAAGTGGATTAGACCAGGCCACTTGTATACTTCTGGACCTGGAACTTACAAAATCCCTACTGCAAATGATATCCCAGTAAAATTCAAGGTTTCACTTTTGAAGGTACTACAAATTTATTAAATTTTTTTGTCATCATTTTTTTCTCAAAAATTCAACATTTCACCTTTAAGGTATTATTATAAGCTTATTTTAGATGCTTTTCAAGGTTTTTTATATTTCCAGGATCCTGATCATGCTAAAATCTGTAGCTAACGTGTTAAATGATATCTCGCAATAGATGTCAAACTATTAGGTTATCTAGAAATTTGTAGAACTTTAACAGTATGGACATGAATGGATAAGCATTTGTCAAATGTCAAACATTCAGGTAATGAAAATTGACATACTACCTACCACAAGCTTTATGATGTAAGAGATTTTAATTCTGTTTAACTTATTTGGCTAATATGTGCAATAATAGTTAAAAAACATAAAAACTTGACTTGAAACTCAATCAAGTTAACTTGAAGATTTGGTTAAGTTTCCAGCCAGTCCTGAATTTAGCTGCATTTGGATGAATACATCATAATTAGCAGAGTCATGATGTGTCAATGAGCTTTTGAATCTCTTCACCAGAATTAGCTGTATCTGTTTCTTGGATCACCTGGACAGTTTAGCTTGAGAGTTAATCTCAGTCGATCCTTTCTGTTACCTATTTCTGTTACTGAACTACAGGGATCCTGCTAGTCTTATCAAATAGTCAAAGATTCATGTGGATGTCTTTTTCCCTCTTAAAACTGAAATTGTGAGTTAGTCAGAGAACATTGATCTGATGCTCCTGTTTAATCTGTGGTGACCTCATTTGAAGTATAAATCACATCTTTTTGAACAAGACAATAGAAAACAATGAGTTATTCTTTTCTCACTTTTGTTTGGATACAGGATGAAGTACATATAGTCAAACAAGAGAAAAGAAAGAAAGGAAAAGCTACCTAAATAAATCTAAGTGCTAATCTAGGAAATATACAACTAAAAAATGTACACAAAAAAGGTAATACAACTAGGAATAAATCAGCAATCATATCCTAGTCTATCACTTCAAATAAGGTAGCATACTTATGTTAAGAATCAAATCATAGCAGATCTTGACATATCAAATCAAGTCACAGCAGATTTGACAGATGTCAGCACTTCCCCTCAAGCTGGTTTGAACATTTTTAACATCCCCAACTTGTTATTTAAGTGATCAAATTGCTGCTTTTGAAGCCCCTTTGTGAAATATCTGTAGCTTGTTGCTTGGTAGGGACAAATGGAATACATAACAATCTGTCATCCAACTTCTCCTTAATAAAACACCAATCGACCTCAATTTGCTTTGTTATATCATGATGTACTGGGTTGTGAGAGATGCTAATTTCTATATTATTATCTGAATAAAACTTCATTGGTTGGTTCCAAGAAATTATTAACTCATTTAGAAGTTTTTATCCCAAGGAGTTCACATATTCCTTGTGTGATAGCTAAAAATTCAGACTCGGCACTACTTCTAGTCACTACATTCTGTTTTTTACTCCTCCGTCACCAAATTTCCCCCTACGAAGGTACAATATCCAAATGTAGATCTTTTATCATTTATACTGTCAGCCCAATCAGCATGTGTATGCTTTAACATATACATTGTCCTTGTTCTTAAATATCAACCCTTTGCTTGGAGCTCATTTGAGATATTGAAAAATTCTAACAACAGACCTCACATGTCCTCAATTAGTTGAGTGCATAAACTAACTTACAACACCAACAGCGAAGGCAATGTCTAGTCTAGTATGTGACAAATAAATTAATTTTCCGACTAGGCATTGATATTGTCCCTTATCCACCTCACTAGTGTTTGCACTTAGCTTGTGGTTGGGATCAATAGGTGTTTCAAATGGCTTGCAACCTCATATCGGTTTTCATACGCAAATCCAGTGTATATTTCTTTTGTGATCGTCAGATCCCCTCCATTCTAGCCGCCTCCATACCCAAGAAGTATTTTAATGATCCAAGATCTTTGATTCCAAACTCCTTGGTTGGGGAGGTTTTTTATTTCTTTTGTTCTACAAGGTCATCACCTGTCAATATAATGTCATCTACAAGACCTTTCCACTACTAGCATGCTTATAAAATATAGTGCAATCTCCTTGCCTTTGTCAATATTTATATCTTTATGTCTTTAGTAAATTTGTCAAACCATGCTCTAGGAGACTATTTTAATCCACAGGGTAACCTCTATAGCTTGCATACTTTGTTAGACCCTAATGTTCCTTCAAAACTAGGAGGTAGATCCATGTAGTCTTCATCTTCTAGTTTGCCATTAAGGCATTCTTCACATCTGACTGTTGTAGAGGCCAGTCAAAAATTATTGTAAGAGACAATAGGATTCAAACACTGTTCATCTTTACCATGGGTGCAAAAGTCTCTTGATAATTTTATCCCAAAAGTTTGAGTGTATCCTTTAACCACTAGCCTTGATTTGTATCTCTCAATTGACTAGTCAGCTTTGTATTTCACTGTGAACTTACATTTACAACCAATAGGTCTCTTTCCTTTAGATAAATTTATCAATTCCCAAGTGTCATTCTTCTCCAATGCCCTCATCTCCTTGAACTCATCCTTTTTACACTCAGGTGCAACTAAAGCTTCATGTATATACTTAGGAATATTTGCTTTTGACAAGTTAGAATCAAATGATCTGAAAGAGGACAATCTATGATATGACACAAAATTAGAAATAGGATGAATAGTACATGACCTTGTTCCTATTCTAAGAGCAATAGGAACATCAAGATCTTGAAACTCATAGGGTACTAGGCATAAAGAATGGTCTGAAGTACCTGAAGTTTCATAATCAAATGCACTTGGAGCTGACTCTTGGCAGGCATTGTGTGGTTGTTGCCCCAAACCATATCGGTTCTGCCTCCTTGTATAAACATGTAGCTCTGATTGCTGTTATCAGTCACTGAGTCTCCCACTACATCAGATTTTTCATATTCTGGCACAATAGATTAAGGTTGTAACATTAGATTGATAGTACAAGAAATAGGTTGTGGCTGAGAAGGTAGATTTGTGAGAGGAATGAATTCAAAAGGTGAATTTTGAGGAGATATACCTGTGATGGGAATGAATTCAGAAGGAGAATTTACAGGTTGGGTTATAATAGTTTTCCAAAACTTCTCTCCCATATTATTCTTCCCCTGAAGAGAAGTTTGGGAGAAATAAGATTAATTTTGAAAAAAGATGACATCCATACTTACATAGAACTGTTTTGTAGGAGGATCAAAGCATTTATAATTATATCACTTCTGAGTTAGTGAGAAGCTTAAGAAAACATATTTTTATGCTTGCAAATCAAGTTTGGTGCTGCTATGACTATGTATATGAACAAATGCTACACAACCAAATACCTTTGAAGTCAAATTACTAAATATTATAGTTTGTGGATAGGTTTGCAGGAGAATGTTTAGGGATTTTTTAAAATTATGTACTCGGGTTGGTATTTATTTTGATTAAATAAGATGCAGTTAGGATATCTTCTCCCCAAAAAATATTTTGGAACTCTCGTAGTAAACATAATGCCCGAGCTACCTCTAATAAATGATGGTTTTTCCTTACATCAATTTTATTTTGTTGGGGTGATCTTTATAGCCTCATTCACATATTTGAACTTCCTTTTACTCATTAGAGGGATCTTTATAGATTGAGACCACTCCATAAATGATCTTCTATTTTTGTTTTTCTGCCATATGTAGTATACAGCATATTACTTTCTTTCCCTTAGTCTTCAGTGCGGAGAGTCCTATCTAATGACTCTTCTTGTTTCCAACTATATCTGAAACTCCTAAGTTTGTTTCTAATATTCCTAAACCTGCCCACACTCATACAATCACGAATCAAAGACTATGTTAGTCTTCTTAAAGCTCATACTTTCACGGTTTGGAGCCACAACTTTTTTCTCTTTGCAGGGTGTTCAAAATCCTAAAGCAATCCACTCTTCAAAAGCCGTTGGGGAGCCACCATTTTTCCTTGCATCTGCAGTATTATTTGCCATCAAAGATGCCGTCGGAGCTGCTAGAGCAGAAGAAGGATATCATGATTGGTTCCCACTCGATAATCCAGCTACCCCTGAGAGGATCAGAATGGCTTGCATGGATGATTTCACCAAACAAGTTGCGAGTCATAATTTCCATCCGAAACTCAGTGTGTAATCTCTTTCATGTTTTCTATAAAAAATTGTTGTGATCATAATAAAAAAAATGTCAGATGAAAGCATGAAGGTGATATAAACTATGTGCTATATTTCTGTACTGCAAAATTGACACAAGAAATGGCAATAAAGTGCAGTTCCATGTCAGTGTTGAAGTTTTATTGTGTATGACTTTTGTACTGTGCCATGCTTACATAATTCAATGACCCAAAGCTTGTTTTATATAGGATGATACGCATATGTTTCCCTTTTAAGTGCTGAAATTTCATGACACTCTACCAAAAGCTGCAGATATCAATAACCAAAACTCTACTTGTGCAAAAGTATATATTGATTAAGCCTTCTCTCACTGGAATGACTAAACATGTCCCTTTATAATATCATGTCAATTTACTATATCCTAGTTCCAATATCAGCCTACTTAGAGCTTATGTTACTATGTTCATGATTCCTTGAGATTAAAGATATCAAATAGGAGATCATAAAGAACCATTTTGGCCATTCTCCATATGTTTTAAGTGCAAATCTCAACTGTTTTCATCCAATTGATTCTCTTTGTGAGGTACAACTCACGAGAAAATAAACTCTATCAAAGAGGTTCAGCATCCCGAGAGAATGGTTCATAAAGTCTTGATATTTCCATGGTGTTCAAGCATCATTCAACTGCAACAGCTTCAGTTTTTGAGTGCATTATTGCTAACAAATGGTTTTATTGAGAAATCAAAGATAATCTCGGGTAAAATTCTTTATGAGAAAAGTGGTCACTGTGAAAATCCATATCCAGTAAATCCCTGCTATCTATATTGAATTTTAAGTAGGCATTGAAGGAAGTATATTGGGCAGGGTAATGATGTTATCTAAGATTCAAAAGAACATAAAAGAGGTTTCTGTTTAACTTTTCTTTCTTTCTTTTCCCATATTCATGAATGAATAAATAAGTATAATGAATAAGAATTATGTTTGTAAGGAAGATTATGGAATGAACCATATCTTATAGGAAAGAAAATGTTGGGAAAATATAGAGATTCTCATTTGTACATTGTTTTACTAAGAAAATAAATTACAATGTTCTACCATTTAGTTCTCAACAATGCCCTAATCAATTCCTGTCTCTATATTCCTCTATTATAAATAACCATCCAAGCGAGTCTGATAATTATCGGATTTCTTCGTTATTATCTTTAAAAAAATCTTTAAATTCCTCTCTCTTTGTTCCTCTATTATAAAAAAAAGATCACATCATATGGAACATGCATAGAGATGAAACTATCAATGCATGAATTTACAAGTCACATTGGTTATCAAGGTCTAGTTAAAGTTTGCATTAGCACATACATTTCCAGATTTCCCATGAATTGGCACATGCATTCTAATTAGTACATGATAAATAGGTAACATGAACAATTGTTTATTGATTAAGTAGGCTCTCAGGATTATAAATATGTACCTGCATTATTAGATCAAGATAGTTGAACAATCATAATGTGTTAGAGAGGTTTCAACATGATTGAGTCAAATCAATCTTGGTTTGGTTAACATATTTGTTAATCTGAAAACCTCAAATTTGTTCATTTTATACTCTTAAAAGTTGTCATTTCATGAATATGTGACATTCTAATACTTTGTAGCTTGTAAAATTTCTCTCATATTATGTGTTTGTTCGTGAATCGAAGTCAAGATTTTGCAACAGAAATTAAAATTCCTTTCTTCTATTCAAAAGCTTAAATACTTTTATTGTGTTGTATATGAAAGTTAAGATATACAGAGTTGGCTAAAATTTTATGTGATTCTTTTCTATTAGAACAAAGTTTTCCAAAGGATTTTTTTTTTTTTTTTGTTCTTCCATCAAATATTCTGTTTTTCATATGAAGTAATATTACTTCTTTTTTGACAGGGATGATAAGAATTAAAATCACAAAAAACAGTGGTTGCATATATTGATCATCCCTAGACTTTGAGTAGCAATGATAATTATGGAATAGAATGTGAGAAGAATTAATGATTCATGTTCTTGCATATTAAAATCTTCCATTAACATTCAAGTTGCACTGATTGCTTTATTTTTCTCATAGCTGTGGATCACATCTTCAAATGCAAAATCTTGGCTTCTTATATCCCATTTGATATTAGGGATTCATATTAATCCTTCACATGCTTTAGTAATTTTCATGCAAAGTTATCGAACTTATTTCACTTTATAATCAACATACTTATATTTGTTTAGACCTAACTCATTGTCTAAAAAGTTGTACTTGGCAAATAATGTTGGAAATAATATATCATTCTCCATCCAAATCATTTTAGAGAATCCAAATTTTTTTTTACTAGCTAGGGTGAAAATAGTGAAAAAGATAGTAAAAAATCTTTAGTCGAACTCAAATAGTTGAGACCTACGATTTGAGTTTATTATTATTATTATTATTATTATTATTATTATTATTATTATTATATATATATAAATATATATATAATAGTGAAAGTGAGATTTTATAACATAAAACTTACTATCAACCAGTAACGATATCTTTTAAATTTATTAGATTATATTTTATAAAATTTAATATATATCCTAATCTAGCTTTTTTTAAAAAATGATTAAAAAAATTCATTATTATTAAGTTAGTTTTTTATTATAAGAGGTGGAACTCGATTCGAATCCACTTAGTGCTTTTTCCAATCCGATCTCAAGTCAAACTTCTTTAATCTCATCTAATAATATTCTTTGGATGCTTAAGTTAATAAACAAGTCGGATAAGTCGATTATATTTGAAGTTTGTGTGTGTTGAGACGTACGTATTGAACCCAAGTCGGTGTACGTATAGTAGGTTCTCATAACTATTATCTTAAGGATGGCACACGGTGAGTTCGGGATGATGCTACGTTTTGACACGTGGCATAGATCAAACGATGGGGGTGGTCCAATTGGTTGAAAAAGGGTGGAAACATAGGGTGTTGCAATGTCTGCCATGTGGGGTTGCATGGCGTTGGTGTGCCATCCACATAAGGCATGGGTTTTAGCCATGTGGTAGGTATCGATCACATGGTCTAACGTGTCTGCTACACATCATTACAATGTCAGTCATATGGATCTAATGTGTAAGCCACGTAACACTACGGTGTCAACCATGTGGCACCAACGTGTCGACCTAGATCGATATGTCAGCCACATAATACTATAGTGTTAGTCACATGACAATATCATATCGATCACAGCCACACGACACCAAGATGTTTATCGTGAGACACTAGAACGTCGACTGCGGGTTGTGCCCATGTTATCATCTTCCTAGACGTGTCAACCGCAAGAGTCTGACACATCTGCCACATGACATCAACATGATGGGTAAGCCAATTTTTACCCATAGTAGAATAGAGTGTGCAAGAAGAATGTATTCACTGGATTTAGCATTAAAATAATTATGATATTTTAGATATAAAATTTATCGGATAAAATTTCAAATTCGGAGATCTCATGTACGATTTTGGAATAGCGTTGGAAACAATAATAATAATAATATTATTAACTATTATTATCTAACTGTTTAATTATAGTTGAAGCACAATGTAAATATGACTTTTTGGGTGGAATCTTTGGCGTCAGTTCATAGGATTTATAGTTTTCGTAATTTAAATGAGTGGTCAATATATTTTAGATTTAAAATAATAAATTTTCGAACCCTCAATAATAGGTGTAATAAATAGATCACCAAAATACTTAAATGAGTGAGTGGTCAATATTTTAGATTTAAAATAATAAATATTCGAACCCTCAATAGTAGGTGTAATAATACATCACCAAATACTTAGGTCTATCAACATTTGGCTAAGTCGTGCGTCAGTGAGCAGCCGGTCACGAATGACAAGCTTCCAAAAGGCCTCCACTTCCATCCCGAACCAAACCAAACCGACTATCTTGGCTTTTCCCATCATCATCATGTGTCGGCTGGATTCAAGACGACCCGTCGAGGCTGACGCCGTCGCCCACGCGCCGCCGATATCGAGAACGCCCAGATGAATCGTCTCTAGGGTTCTCCCAATCCCGCTAGACCAGTAAAATCGACGATGGTCTCGTTCCCGTCGTGGAAGTACCCGTGGTCCCTCGTCGTAGCGATCGGCTTGCTGTTGATCCTGGCCTCCGCGATCCACATGTTCTTGTCGCCCATCTTCCCGTCCTCCCTCGACTTCTTCGGCGCTCGACAGAATTCCGCTTCCTGCGCGCCTTTCAATGCGTCGTCGGATCACGGACGGACCGAGCGCTGGGATGATGTTGAATGGGGTGCTCGGTTTCCGGCCGACTCCCATGGGGCGGTGGCATACCGCGGCGCGCCTTGGAAGGCCGAGATCGGGAGGTGGCTCTCCGGTTGCGGTTCGGCCTTGGCCACGGTCCAAGTCGTAGAGGTATATGCGCCTTTCCTCTGATTGATTGGACATTTTGACGTTACAGAGTGCGTCTTTAACGGTTGAGGGCTTGGTGTTTCCTATTCAGAACATAGGTGGCAAGAGTTGCCAAAACGATTGTAGCGGCCGAGGTGTATGCAATAGGGAGCTGGGGGCATGCAGGTGCTTTCATGGATACGATGGTTGGTAAAATTTTTGCCATATGCAATGCCACTTATATATCTATTTAAGCAATCGTTGAATCTTAGTGATGTTAGTCTTTAGTTAAGTTGGAAACAATAGCTGCACTTCCATTAATTTCAAGCAATATGCAAGCAAAGGGCTATAAACAGTGTCCTTATTCTCATCGTTTATTTCCATATTAAAAAACATGGGGGTTCATTTTGCTTCATTTTGTTTGGATGTCTCCATTGTCTTCGTGTCTCTTCCTTCACTTCTAACTTCAGTACAACAAGGGCCTTTAATTCATTTTTCAATTCATTTTGGCAGTTATTTGTTAGCAATTGCCTATATAGTTTGGATTATTAATTTAGTTCTGGGAAAATCCACATCTCTTTATGTTATGTTTGTTGACATGAACAACCAATGCATAAGATATTAATATTTTTGTGTTCAAGCAGGTGAAGGATGTACAAAGAAGTTGGAGCTGAACTGTAATCTCCCAGTATCTCCAGAACAACCATTTGGTTCATGGATTGTTTCAATATGTCCTGCTTATTGTGACACCACTCGCGCAATGTGTTTCTGTGGACAAGGAACAAAATATCCAAATCGTCCGGTGGCAGAGGCTTGTGGCTTTAAAATAAAGTAACCAAGTTAAAGTTGTTGTCCAAAATATTTAGGTACTTGTTATGGTGCTTATAGCCTTCCTCTATGGCCATTTCAGCTTACCTTCCCAACCTGGTGGTCCTAAGGTTACTGATTGGACGAAGGCTGATTTTGATAACATTTTCACGACCAATGGTACTAAACCTGGCTGGTGCAATGTAGATCCAGAAGATGCATATGCTTCAAAAGTGAAATTTAAAGAAGAATGCGATTGTAAATATGACTGTCTTTTGGGACAGTTTTGTGAGATACCAACTGTATGCAGTTGTCTCAATCAGTGCTCTGGGCGTGGGCATTGCCGTGGTGGTTTTTGTGAGGTGTGCTATAACTCCCAACCAATTTAACTGTGAAAAACTAGGAAAACAGGTGTTTTATTTTCTTTTTCATTTTGTTGATGCTTTGTCAAGTTAAAAAGATTCTTAACTCAATAGACAAATATGTCTCTACTTTTACCAGCTGCTGCTTTTGCCACAATACCTGTACTGAAGTTAGTTATTCAGTGTGACAGAGGTTATTATGGAATCGATTGCAGTGTTCCATCTTCCATATCACCTATTCAAGAATGGCCAGAATGGCTTCGACCAGCTACAATTGATTTACATGATAAGGCACCTACAAGTAGTGATCTTCTGACCATCAAAGCTGTAGTTAAAAAGAAAAGGCCACTCATTTATGTTTATGATCTGCCACCAGAGTTCAATGCACACCTTCTTGAGGTAGCTTCATCACTCATATTCTCTTGTTTGAAACAAAAATGATCAAGATCTGTACACTTTTTTACATTTTCTTTTGCAGGGACGGCATTTCAAGTTTGAGTGTGTTAACAGAATATATACTGATAAGAATAGAACTTTATGGACTGATCAGTTATATGGATCACAGGTGGTTGTTTATGAGAATACGACAAGAATTGTTACTATTATTTTATACAACATATCCTTACATCATTCTTCACTATATAGATGGCACTCTATGAGAGCATTCTCGCTAGTCCTTATCGAACAATGAATGGTGAAGAAGCAGATTACTTTTATGTTCCAGTTCTCGATTCCTGTATAATAACTCGAGCAGATGATGCGCCTCACTTGCGCATGAAGGTATGAGTTTTGTAGCTATTGTTTTGTTCTAGTGCTTTCTCTAAAATAATTCCATGTTCTTCATTACCATCTTTTGGTTGAAAACAATTGTTGATACATAAAAAAAAAGAAGGAAAAGTACTCAAAAGATCACTCGAATCCCAGGAACAAAAGGGTTTAAGGAGTTATTTTACTTTGGAGTTCTACAAGAGGGCTTATGATCATATCGTTGAGCACTATCCTTACTGGAATCGGTCCTCTGGAAAGGACCATATATGGGTATGGCACTGATGTTCCAAATGGTGAGAATTTAAATTTTATGGACTTATGTTGAGAATCTAACCTCATTGCTTCTACCTCATGGCAGTTTTTTTCATGGGATGAAGGTGCTTGCTATGCCCCAACACAAATCTGGAATAGCATGATGTTAGTTCACTGGGGGAATACTAACTCAAAATATAATCACTCAACGACAGCTTATTGGGCTGACAACTGGGACCAAATACCCTCCTTTAAAAGAGGCAACCATCCTTGCTTTGACCCAGCGAAGGATCTTGTCCTTCCTGCATGGAAAAGGCCTCAACCAGGTGCAATATGGGCAAAACTTTGGGCAAGGTACCCATGAAGTTTAACTGACTTCTGTGTCTTTTCTCATTATTGGATTCATCTAAGGTTGGTCTAACTGGATGTGTAGACCACGGACAGAGCGTACTACTCTATTCTACTTCGACGGAAACTTAGGACCTGCCTATGAAAACGGTCGACCTGAAGACACGTGAGTAAATAGTTTAGAACATAATGGTCTTGACACCACAATTATTTATCTGACGGTTATATATCTGTTGATTTCAAAATGATTTCAGGTACAGTATGGGCATTAGGCAAAAACTGGCTGAGGAATTTAGTTCTACACCTAACAAAGAGGGCAAGCTTGGGAGACAGCATATTGCTAATGTTACAGTAACTTCTGTGCGCTCTTCCAAGTATTATGATGATCTGGCTAGCTCTATTTTCTGTGGTGTGTTGCCTGGGGATGGATGGAGTGGACGCATGGAAGATAGTATGCAGCAAGGATGCATTCCTGTAATAATTCAGGTGTCCATATGTTTCTCTCTTTGCTTCTAAAATAGTGTTGGCCTTCCCACCAATGAAGTGAGAAGCTTAAATTTATGCAAAATTGGCCCTGCACACTGAGAGGCTGCTTCTGTAACTTGAACCCTTGACACCCAAGTTTCGACAAAGCAACTGTACCATAGCACTAGGGCTTGTTCGCAGTTTCATGCTTCTACTTCCTGTACTTAATTAGAAAACTAGATTTTCCCTTTCTGATCTCTTCCTCATTCTTAGAATGGGATCTTCCTTCATGCCATAACATATAAAACTCTCTTGTTCCTTTTGGTAGCATATTCATTTTTGATGCCCATCTTTGTTCCTGCTTTCTGTCTATTGAATGAAGCTGCAAATTTTAGTTGTTCTTCTATGCCAGTATTTTGACTTTTCTCTGACTTATATAATTTTGACACCTTGGTTGCAGGATGGTATCTACCTTCCGTATGAGAATGTCTTTAATTACAGAAGTTTTGCAGTTCGAATTCAAGAAGATGATATTCCAAACTTGATTAAAATTCTACAGGTAATATAGCATCCCTCTCGCAACATTTTTTTATGTTCATGTAACAAGCTGTTATGTACTTATTGATACCCTTACTGGACTGTCCAGCAATTTAATGAGACAGAAATAGACTTTATGTTGGCAAATATACATCAAACCTGGCAGAGGTTCTTATATCGGGACTCAGTGTTGCTTGAGGCTCAGAGGCAAAAGAATTTGTTTTCTGTGGAGGATGACTGGGCAGTCGAGTTCTCAAAATTGGAGGAAGATGATGTTTTCTCTACATTTATACAGGTAACACTGTTACCAATTTGGTAGCTAGTTTTAACATTCTCAAAATGTGAACTTCAAATTTAGTTAAGAAAATAACTCAAACTCTAAATGATAAGATGCAGCAGCATCAAAGTATAAACCAGCAGTAATATTTCAATTTACAGAGATTTAGGTAATTAAACTGCTCAAGTCTTTCAAACCTTCCTTAGCATCAAGTCTTTCAATTTCAACATGTTTCCTAATGCACGAAGGAGGGCATTTGCTGATAGAGATGGTCTATTCATTCTTTGATATGAAGACTTGGAGATTGTTAAATACTAAGGGCCTGTATTAAAATCTTGATCTGATACCAGTATCTATCAGCGGTTGGGCCAGTTTCATAATGGTACAGGACAATGTACCAGTCAATACACAGACCATACAGAAAGAGAGAGAAGAATGGGCGGAAGGAGGAAGAAGCATAATTGATATGATACGATGTATTGGGACTCTTGGTACGGATACATAAGGCTGGAATCACCCGGACCAGAGAGAAATAGAGAGAGAAAAAAACAGGAGGGGAGGAGGAGGCAAAGTAAGAGGTGGAAGAGGAAGAGAAAGACGAGGAAGAAGAGGTGCATGCCTACCAGTAGAAAGAGGCATGGCAATGCATATTAGTACGATGTGGCAGCAATGATGTGGTGGGAAGGACAAAGCAGCAGTGGTGCAAAAGGGAGGATGAGATGTAGGAGAGAGAGTGAGCGGAGGAGGTAATGGTGGTGGTGATGGTAGTGGTGGTGAAGAAAAAGGAAAGATAGTTGATAGCTGTCAGGATTAAAGAAATAACAACTTGATACCTACAGCAATAGGCTTATTGTTTGGTACAGCTTGGTACTAGTCTTCTTATGACTCAGTAAATCTGATACAGTAAGGTTACGGGATGGTAAGCCTGATTTGAGACTGAACCAGGTGAATCACTCAGTACATGTACCAATCGGCTTTCAGACTGGTGAATACTAGTCATGTACCAACCAATATAGTTGAAGTTTGATCCATAATGGTGAAAATAATTCAGATGTGGCAAGAAATACCCAGATATGTGAGCCTGGTATTGCTTTCCATGTAAATCTAAATTGATAAATTACAATTAGGTAAATCAACAACAGTAACAACATAGTGCTGTTTACGTACATTGTCATGCAGCCGTTCTTTCCCCTGAGTAAGAAAACAAAATAAGTTATAAACATGTGAGGTATGAAGGCACATCCTTAATTGTTAGAATCATGAAAAGTCTTTTTATGTTCATTTTTTTCCTCCAAACCCTATAGGGTTTTAGAAATGACAAAGCATCATAAACTAAACAACATTTTCACATACATGGCAGTGTATCCCAATTTGTACCCAAATGGAGAGATGAAATGATATGGAAGTAAATGAATATGATTTACCACTAAGGTTCCCTCAGTTTAATAGTTTGATCAACCTAATAAACGTAGGGCTCCATAACCTTGGTTTTAATGTGTTGACACTTTTCATTATTATTAGCAGATAATGTTGTTTCTGCATGGATAAAGATTTTGAATGATTTTATGACATCTTCATAATTACTTTCCCCTGCAAGTTAATAGAAAGTACTTGTAGTCGATGATGCCCATGATCATTAAATTGCTGCATCTTATTTGTCATTAATGAAGTCTGACATTAAATTGTTTTCCTTAATGTCTCATAACAGGTGTATGTAAACAAAATGGAATTATGCTCTAGGTGGTACAATCAAGTGAATGTGCTTTTTGCTGAATCTACCTTCTTGTCGAATCCAATTCACTTGGTTAAAAAAATGGATAAGATAACATCTGAACAATTCCAGATTTAAATTCAGATATAACTGGGTACCCATATTTGGATTCAGTCAATATGGATGTATATATTTCTGAATACACATATGGGTTTGCTTTTACAATCCGGATCTTTGTTTGGACATTTAGCCAATTTTGGGTTTGGATTGGCATATCTGGATGGTTTCCTTTAGTGTCAATCCATATATCACAATGGTGACACATGGATAATACTAGTGTGAGCAATGAAGATTTAGCTATTCACGTTACACTTGATGTGGTAGACCAATTGTTACTTGCATCCTTTTCATTTTTATTTGGATCTGTATGCAGATCACAGCATGTCCTTTAGTAATGTGCCAATATCTTGACCTCCTATGTATAATAACCATAATCAAATTCCATCACTGAATATTGTAGTATGTATCAGTTTCAAAATGACTTGTATCTGTATCCATCTAAAATCTTATTTGTAAATGTATTTTTGTCTAACACCCCTATTTGTATCCATATTCATCATGCATCCACCTCTTATCAGGTTCAAGCCTGTCTCCATATTGAAGAGACATGGTTTCAAATGTTAGTGTCCTACTATTTGTAGACATATTCCTAAAATTTTCTCAAATCCAAATGTTTTAGGTGATCGATGGGAAACACCCTAAAACTATGTGCGTAAATTTAGAGCAGTAGCAATTATCCACAGCACTGATTTTTAATTTGAGGCATGCAAATACATTGCTGCTGCTCTAAATTTAAGTACATAGTTTTTTGGGTGCTTGCTGTGATCAGGATTTGCTCTTTAAGAAGATTTTTCTAAGCAAGATAGCTACTCTTCTCTCCAAGTTGGTGTCATCCTTGCTATCTCTTGAATTTCTTCATTCTATGAATGTGGTATATCTTCTGTTATACAGGTTACTGAGATTTGTCGACTGGTTCAATTTTCTGTACCAAAATAAATTTTTGTCCTCTTGAAAAAATTTGATATCTTCGTAAGAGCCTTCTGGTAAAATGCTTGGCATGATGTTCATTGCACTGCTTTAAAGGATTTGGCCATCACCATTGCTTATAGCTGGTAGGTTCCTACGGCATCCTCTGGTTATCAGAAGAATTTTTTAAAGAAAATGCGCGTAACTTTTGTGTTTATTATTATTCCATGCTTCTATTGCTCCTAGGATTGTTGTTCTGACCGTGGAGTGGTTGTCTGCAAGGAGGATATCAGGGAGTTAAACTAGATCTGACAGTTGATCCTGAAAGCTCAAGATAATATTTAAATATGAGTGAACAACCTGGCTATTTATCATCCACAAGAATTAACCTTATCTTTTGAATCATATCAAGAGTATGTATGGCAATGTCTAGAAAACCAGATTGAGATATCTGATTCAGGATTTAAAACCTTTCTTTTAAAATTGAAACTAGTTGTTCACCCTAATAAGTTTTGCTACTGATAGTTGATATTCTTTGATTAGAAATTCAGAAGTCAACATTGTTGTCATTAAATGTCGCACAAAATATATGGTCCTGATTATTCTTCTTGTGCCTAATAAAAAAGTAGACTGATCTTTGTATTAGATTCTACTTCTAGTCATACAGTGGACTAGAGTAAGCAATATTCTGATTATGTAATCTCTGGTGCATTAACTGTTGGTTTGGGCAGTTAATTTGTCTAAGCTAAACATTGGCTAGAATTTGACTTACCTTGGAACAAGTTTGTTAATCATCTTTTTTGGTACCTTACAAAGGTGTGTATACTGTATTGTATTATTATCACCTCTGAACTTAGGAAATTGTTTAACTGCAGCGACTTATTGTCCATCTGATTTCAATTTATGTCAATTTGCTAGCTATGCTGATTCTATTAGGTATCCTCTCTACAGGTATTGCATTATAAATTGCATAATGATCCTTGGAGGCAAGATTTAGCCCAGGCCAGGAAGGATTTTGGATTGCCAAATTTTTGCTTGAAAAGAACTCACTAAAGTAGTGATAAAGAACAATCCACCACAATTTTTTGTTTCCATGACCAAAAGAGCAGGAGGGAAAGGAAGCTGTATTTGTATTTTGCTCTCCTTGCCGCCATAGTGATGTACAAAAGAAAACTTGGGAAGATGACGCTCCAAATTCATTGTCATGTATATAGAATATAGATAACTGTTTTCACTTCTAGCCCATGTCAGTTCATTCAATAAAGGCATGCTTTGTTTATTTCCTTACGGAGGTACAAACAATCTTTTGTGTTAAATTTGTCTTGCTTTGCATGAATGTGAAGATCTGGGCTGGTTCCAGTAGATTGATTTTGCTCCCACTGGGAAATTTATTCATTCAGTGATCTGTCTAATGAGTATTATATTATCTTTAAATTTTGCAAGAGGCTTCGTTGGCATCTACGCGGAAAAGCGATTGAGGTTAGTGTTTCTTGTGGTTTTTAAGTTTGATATGTAGTTTTATCACCAAAATAAAACACTGACATGCCACAATACATTTGGTGTCTTTAAGGTGTTTCTACAAAACCAAATCTTCTTTATCATTGACCAAGTAGCAGCTCCTTTCTTATGTCGTTCATTTTGATGAAGTTTGTTCTTGTAGTTTTGATGACTCATGACTCTCTTAACGTGTTATATATATATAGCAGTTTCAACTTGTTTGATCCAAGTCCAAGCTTAAATCTGTTTGATGAAACTCTGTTCTTTTTCACTGAAACAAGGACTTGGATTGGTTCTCTGTATGCATTCCCAGGAAGTGTGATGTAGATACTTGCTATTGCGTCAACCATATATAATGCTTTAAGTTATTGTTTGAGTGAATTTTAAAAACAAGTTTTTAATTTTGATTTTTTCTTATAGAGTGTTTTTATTTTTATTTTTAAAATAAAACAACACCCCTTGATGAGTTATTTTACCTATTTATCCCTAGATAGCTAAGCTATTATTATTTTTGCCTAAAATAGTGGCTTTTGGACTATCAGTTTAGTAAGATTTTGTTGATCGGATCGAGTTGAGATGGTTCACTATTGGTTTAACATTTTATTTCTGTTGAGGAGACCTGTAAAGTGGATGGTACAATGTACAGTAAGTTATTGTCATAGTATAAGTGCCGATCTCGATGAAGAAAGCAAAAAAAGCATCTCTTTTGTCACCTTTTTTTTTTTTCATCTCCTTTGTCATCTCCATTCTTCATACGTGAGTTGCTACTATTCTTCTTGTCCATCTTCTTGTTTTTATTCTTTTCATTCTTGTTGAATCAAGAAGATAAAAAACATCATGTAAATATATTCATGTCATTAAAAAAATATTTGTTTCATACTGTGTATTTATAGGAGCCAATGTGTTATAACTCATGTTACTATTATTATATTGGTTCATTGATTCTAATTTTTTTTTAATTCTAATAATCTCATTATAGGAAGGATTTTATTCCCGACGAAGTAATTTCAGTTTTTAATGATATTGATAGATAGACACTAGATGAGACGTCAAATTTGGGTGAAAATTATTTATCAAAAAGATCAGATTTTGATATTCTTTTCACAGACTTGAATAGCCCATGTTACTGTGATAATGATGATAGTGATGATATCTTCAAAATTGAATTAACTAAAGAAAAATTACAAGAGGTTGAAGGTGATATAAACCCTAATGTTTATGATTCATCATATGTGGATCAACGAGTTATTTTAAGTGAGAATATATATGATAATGTTGAATAAATATTTGTTAAATATGATTATAGCCGAAATGATGGTGTATTATTAAACACAATAGTATCTTTCATTGAAGATGATGATTGTTCATACAATGTTTTGTTTGTTGATTAGGTATGGTATTTGTAACCCAAATAATAATGTCATTGAATAGGTGTTATGAGATATGCTTGAATTTCAAAAATCCTTCAAAGACTATGTCATTCAAAGAAATTTTGAGATTAAATATATTGTAACTACAAGTTATAAGATAAAAAACAAAATATAAAGTTTTCTATTGCTAATGGATGATAATAGCTTGTGATAAAACTAATAGTTTTTTAATTATCAAGTTTCATAAAGAGCATGATTATAATTTACAAAGAGGGATCATAAGCAATGCAATAGTTCTTTCATTGTAAATCAAATCAAAGATTAAGTTATAGGAAATCTTGACTATACCTCAAAGATGATTATTGCGGAGTTGTTTCATATAGGAAGACTTATCTTATATCAAATATTACACTTAATGAGATTAGTGGTGACTTTGACTGGTCATACACTAATATAATTTTATTTTTAAAGGAGTTAAAACTGTATAACTATGAGACTCATGTCCAAATGATACTTTCATCATAAAATCATTTTTAAAAAATATTTTGGGTTTTCAGAGTTTGTCTTAGAAGTTTCAGATTATATATATGACATGTTTTTGGTATCAATGTTGCATATCTATTAGGCAAATATTTCAGTGCTTTGATGATTACTATAACTAGTAATAGTAGTAACAAATTATTTCCAATTGTATTTTTTGGGACAAAGATTGAGTGTAGGGATTCATGGAAAAAAGTTCTTGCATCAATTGAGAATATGTATTATGGGATGCGAAAATTTGACTATTATTAGTGATCAAAATTCAGAAATTTTTTCAACTGTGAAAGAGATCTTCAAAACTATTTTGAATTACTACTAGATCCCTTACTATGTACAAGTTTAATGAACGCATGTAAAAGTTAAGGAAAAATCATATTAAAAGTGTCATATGGATATCTAAAATTGAGAAAGAAAAATAGATTTCTACATCGTTATATAATACTTACCATAAATATATCAAAAAGTATAAATTTATTATTGAAGGATGCACGTGGCTTACCTATTTTACCTTTATGAAATGACTAGGAGAAAGATTATCGAATGATTTGTATTCATCGTAAAATAATTAATAATTTAAAATCAACTTTAATAAATATCGTCGAGGATCAATTTACTAAGGTAACGAACAAGGATCAATACTACGGTGTCTTTTCTTATACTTATGCTGAATTACAAGTGCATACATCCTCTAAGCCAACTATAATAGATTTGGAGACAAGAAGTTATTCATGTTGGTCTTTTGATATTTTAAAATTTTCATGTTCTTACTACTATTGTATAGGAATGGTAATCTAAATTCCTTTTATGAATATTATTACATAGCAAACACCTACAAAAAGACATGTAATGATCAAATATTTTTAATGAGAAGCAAATAATATTGGATATGATGAGAATATGATCGTATCTTATTACCTTCGAGAAGGATGGCGCGAGTTGGTAGAAGAAAGAAAGTAAAAATTGAATAAATAAATAAATAACAAAATAAATAAATAAATATTCAAAGTGTCAATAATTTGGAAATAATCATCGATCATATAAATTCTCACTTGTATCATTAGCTTAAGGGCATTGACATTTCTCTTGGAAATAAATGAATAAATTGTTACTAGTCAATTATATTATTCAAAATATTTAAATCATTCAATTATATATCTGACAAAAGTTCATTATTTTATCATCATCACCTAGATGTAAATTTACCATCAACCTTTCCAAATCTTTATAAGTTGGTCGTTTAGAAGGAAAATACTTATGTAAGATAGATATCCTATGAATCCAAATGACTTCGGATCAATAATATCTCCAATGTTGTATAGATAAAGCAAAAGAGATACCACGGACATAATGAAAAAATAGTTCCACTCCATTCACTTGTCATTCTCATATAATTTTTCTATAATTATAAATATTAATCTGTGAGATACAAGAATATTAGGGATATCCAAGAAACACCATCCTTAATGATATTGAGACCAATCTTACTCAATTATGCATGGTAGGAATAAGAAGATAATAATAAAAATGATCAACAAAGCTTTGTCCAGAAATTATCCAACCAGAATGGCTTTTGGACTCCTTTTCATCATCAAAATGACTTGATCCATGGCACCGACAAATAGAACTACAATGATGAAATTTAAAAATTATCAATGATAATTAAAAAAAATTAAATGGGAACTTATATAAACAAAATCATACGACATTCTTGTAGTTGGCTTTGGACATTCTATACATATAATAAGCATCTGATGACATGATTATTTTTTTTTTAAACCAAAAGAAGTTAGAGTTAATAATTTAATAAAAATAATCTAACTAGAAAAAAAAGGAAAAAATAAAAAAAATGGTGCATTGTTTATATGTCCATAAAATCCATAAAAATATCAAAAAAACCTCTAAAATAGAAAACTAGTGACATATGTCCATAACTGTCCTATTAAAAGTTTTTCTAAAAATTTTAAATCATTTTGAATAGTGCATCTATGTGATGCACTATTTTTTATTTTTTTCCTCAAAAATAGTGCATCACATATTAGGATTTTTTTTTTCTAGACTAATTTTTTTACATATATTATTGACCTATTTAGAAGTTCAAATATGAAAAAATATTACATGGATACTTTACAATTTGTTAGAAATACAAAAAATAAAGAGAAAATAAAAAATTGACACACTATTCAAATGCTAAAAATTCAGATTTTTTTTTTCTGGACTAAACTGTTTACATTTATTGTTGACTATTTAGAAGCTCAAATATGAAAAAAAAAATTACATGGTTGCCTTATAATTTTTTAGAAATAGAAAAATAATGTACTATTCAAATGCTAAAAAATTTATAAAAATACCAAAAAAACTTTTAAAATAGAAAACCAGTGAAATATATCTATAAGTGTCCTATTTAAAGCTTTTATAAAAAATTGAGATAATTGTGAATAGTGCATCTATGTGATGCACTGTTTTTTAATTTTTCTTTGGACCAAATTTTCCACTTGTAGACCTTTTAAAAGCTCAAATGTGAAAAGACATTACATGGATGAATTATAATTCATTAAAAATATAATAAATAAGATAAAAATAGCACATTGTTCTAAACAAATATTTTATTTTTAAAAAATACTCAAAATATTGTTAGTAAAACAATAAGTTTTCATAATACTAATTAGAATACTAAATATCAATGCAACCTTAGAACTCTAGCTATATAATAAACCAAAAGTTTGAATTTCTTAGTAAATATTCTTACAGAAATTGAAACATACCATAAAGAACCTTTGAAGCTCTATCGCAAATAATGTTGGCTATAGTTGTAGTTTTGAAACTCTAGAAGCAAGAAACACTCGAACCCTAGAACCTTTCTTGTGGCAATGAACTTGATATTCGTAGGTGACGGAACTCGATCCTAAACCTAACGATGCATGAAGATGATGATGTTTGATGGCTATAAAATACACTATAGCAACGACAATAGAATAAAGAGTGATCGGAGATGAAAGATCCTACAACACAAATCGTATCGATTAATAAATGTGAAATAGGGATGTACAGTATATAATAAAGGTATCGATTCAAGTTAAATTAATTTTTTAACTAGTTTAATCCTATGTGAACCCAAGCGATTTTTAAGATTAATATTATATATTAAAAAGACAGAGATGTTATTTTGATATTTTTCAAAATAGATATGAGAAAAGAAAAAATAAAGTTAGGAATTTATGACGATGTCTTTCTAAGACCACTTGAACAAGGGTTTTCTTTATTTATTATTTTTAGTTTTTTATTTTTGCCTGATGATATGGAATGAATATAATGGTTTTGTATATAGAGATCCGCTGCCGTTGCCTTTTGATTGAGAAAATTATCGTATATTTACTTGATAATATCATGTATGATAAAAATAAACTCTTTGGGATAGGTATTAATATATATATATATATGTATATATATATATATGTATATATATATATATGTATATATATATATGTATGTATATATATATGTATATATATATATATATGTATATATATGTATATATACATATATATATGTATATATATATATATATATTTATTTATATATATATATTCTCGAAACTCAATAATTTTTTTTTTTATTTTATCTTTCTGAATATAAATCAATAATATTTTAAATAAATAAAAGAAAGTTAAAGAAAAAAAACAAGAACAAAGAATCGCGTTATACGATAAGTGAAAACATCATAAATAAAAATATCATAAAGAGGAGAGGAAAGGAAGAGAAAACGGTAAAAGAATTAAAAGAGAAAACGATAAAAGAATTAAGGAGAGTGAATGGAAATGTTTAATATTTTCCGTTACCTGACGATGTCGCGTTGGAATCAAAACGACCCATACCTCGTCGCCCACGCGCTCCCGATCTCCGGAAGACCCGAGGATGGTCTCGTTCCCGTCGTGGAAGCACCCGTGGTCCCTCGTCACAGCGACCGTCTCTCTCTTGCTCCTGGCCTCCGCGATCCACATGTTCTTGTCGCCCCTATTCCCGTCCTCCCTCGACTTCTTCGGCGCTCGACAGAATTCCGCTTCCTGCGCGCCTCTCAATGCGTCGTCGGATCACAGACGGACCGAGCGCTGGGATGACGTTGAATGGGGTGCTCGGTTTCCGGCCCACTTCCATGGGGCGGTAACGTACCGCAGCGCGCCATGGAAGGCCGAGATCGGGAGGTGGCTTTCCGGTTGCGGTTCGATCTTGGCCGCGGTCGAAGTCGTAGAGGTATATGCGCCTTTGCTTTGATTGATCGGACATTTTGAGGTTACGAAGCGGGCCTTTAACCGTTGAGGACTTTTGTGTTTTCTTTGCAGAACATAGGTGGCAAGAGTTGCCAAAATGATTGTAGCGGCCGAGGTGTATGTAACAGGGAGCTGGGGGAATGCAGGTGCTTTCATGGATACGATGGTTGGTAAAACTTTTGCTGCCACTTATATACCTGTGTAAGAAATTGTTGAATCTTAGTGATGTTAGTATTAAGTTCGAAACAATAGCTTCACTTCCATAAATTCCAAGCAATTTGCAAGGAAAGGTCTATAAACAATGTCCTTATTTTCATTGTTTATTTCCATGTTAAAAGAAACATAGGGTTCATTTTGCTTCATTTTGTTTGGATGTCTCTGTTGTCTTCGTGACTTCCTTTTCTTCTGACTTTAGAACAACAAGGGCATTTGATTCATTTTTCGATTCATTTGGCAGTTAATTGTTAGCATTTGACTATATAGTTTAGATTATTAATTTACTTGTGGGAAAATCCACTTTTATTTATGTTACGTTTTTTAAATGAACAACCAATGCATAAGATATTAATATTTTTGTGTGCTACCAGGTGAAGGATGTACAAAGAAGTTGGAGCTGAACTGTAATCTCCCAGTATATCCAGAACATCCATTTGGTTCATGGATTGTTTCTATATGTCCTGCTTATTGTGACACCACTCGAGCAATGTGTTTCTGTGGACAAGGAACAAAATATCCAAATCGTCCGGTGGTGGAGGATTGTGGCTTTAAAATAAAGTAACCAAGTTAATGTTATTGTCCACAATATTTAGGTACTTATTATGGTGCTTATAGCCTTCCTCTATGGCTATTTCAGCTTACCTTCCCAATCTGGTGGTCCTAAGGTTACTGATTGGACGAAGGCTGATTTTGATAACATTTTCACAACCAATCGTACCAAACCTGGCTGGTGCAATGTAGATCCAGACGATGCATATGCTTCAAAAGTGAAATTTAAAGAAGAATGTGATTGTAGATATGACTGTCTTGTGGGACAGTTTTGTGAGATACCAACTGTATGCGCTTGTCTCAATCAGTGCTCTGGGCATGGTCATTGCCGCGGTGGTTTCTGTGAGGTATGCTCAAGGAACTTTCATTAATGCATTATAACTCCCAACCAATTTTAACTATGGAAAACTAGGAAACAGATGTTTTATTTTCTTTTCCATTTTGTTGATGATTTGTCAATTTCAAAAAATTCTCAATTCAATAGACAAATATGTGTCTACTTTTAATTCTACTTGATGTACCTTGTAATTCTGGTATTCTCAGAAGAGGCTTTTTCTGATATTCAAGCTGCTGCTTTTGCCATAATACGTGTACTGAAATTAGTTATTCAGTGTGATAGAGGTTATTATGGGATAGATTGCAGTGTTCCATCTTCCTTATCACCTATCCAAGAATGGCCAGAATGGCTTCGACCAGCTACAGTTGATTTACCTGATAAGGTACCTAGTAGTGATCTTCTGACCATTAAAGCTGTAGTCAAAAAGAAAAGGCCACTCATATATGTATATGATCTGCCACCAGAGTTCAATGCACACCTTCTTGAGGTACCTTCATGACTCATCTTCTTTCTTGTTTAGAACAAAAATGATCAAGATCTATACACCATTTTGCATGTTCTTTTGCAGGGACGGCATTTCAAGTTTGACTGTTTTAACAGAATATATACTGATAAGAATAGAACTATGTGGACTGATCAGTTATATGGATCACAGGTGGTTGTTTATGAGACTGACAAGTATTGTTACTATTACTTTTCACAACATATCCTTATATCATTCTTCATTATACAGATGGCACTCTATGAGAGCATTCTCGCTAGTCCTTATCGAACAATGAACGGTGAAGAAGCAGATTATTTCTATGTTCCAGTTCTTGATTCATGTATAATAACTCGAGCAGATGATGCACCTCACTTGCGCATGAAGGTATGAGTTTTGTAGCTATTGTTTGTTCTAATGATTTCTCCAAAATAATTCCTTGTTCTGCCATTCCCTTTTTTTGGTTGAACAAATCTGTTGATACAAAAAAAAAAAAGGAAAACAACTCAAAAATTCACTCGTCTCAGGAACAAAAGGGTCTAAGGAGTTATTTTACTTTGGAGTTCTACAAGAGGGCTTATGATCATATAGTTGAGCGGTATCCCTACTGGAATCGGTCCTCAGGAAAGGACCATATATGGGTATGGTACTGATGTTCCGAATGGTGAGAATTTAAATTGCATTAACTTCTGATGAGAATCTGACCTCTGATTCTACCTCACGGCAGTTTTTTTCATGGGATGAAGGTGCTTGCTATGCTCCAAAAGAAATCTGGAATAGCATGATGTTAGTTCACTGGGGGAATACAAATTCAAAACATAATCACTCAACAACAGCTTATTGGGCTGACAACTGGGACAAAATACCTTCCTTTAAAAGAGGCAACCATCCCTGCTTTGACCCAGAGAAGGATCTTGTCCTTCCTGCATGGAAAAGGCCTGAACCAGGTGCCATATGGGCCAAACTTTGGACAAGGTACTCATGAAGTTTAAGTGACTTATATGCCTTTTCTCATTATTAGATTCATCTAATGTTGGTCTAACTGGTTGTGTAGACCACGGACAAAGCGTACTACTCTATTCTACTTCAACGGAAACTTAGGACCTGTCTATGAAAACGGTCGACCTGAAGACACGTGAGTAAATATCTTAGAATATAATGGTCTTGACACCATAATTATTTATCTGATAGTAATGCATCTGTTGATTTCAAAATGATTTCAGGTACAGTATGGGCATTAGGCAAAAACTGGCTGAGGAATTTGGTTCTACACCTAACAAAGAAGGCAACCTTGGGAGGCAGCATATTGCTAATGTAACAGTAACTTCTGTACGCTCTTCCAAGTATTATGATGATCTGGCTAGTTCTATTTTCTGTGGTGTCTTGCCTGGGGATGGATGGAGCGGACGCATGGAAGATAGTATAATGCATGGATGCATTCCCGTAATAATTCAGGTGTCCATGTGTTTCTTTCTTTGCTTCTAAAATAGTGTTGGCCTTCCCACCAATGAACTGAGAAGATTACATGTATGCAAAATTGACCCTGCACAAAGAGAGGCTACTTCCATAACTTGAACCCTTGTCACCCAAGTTTCAATAAAGCAACTGTACCATAGCACTAGGGCTTGTTTGCAGTTTCGTGCTTCTACTTCCTGTACTTGATTATGAAGCTAGGTTTTCCTTTTCTGATCTCTTCCTCTTTCTTAGAATGGGATCTTCCTTCATGCCATAACATATAAAACTCTCTCGTCCATTTTGGTGGCATATCCATTTTTTATTCTTATCTTTGTTCCTGCTTTCAATCTATTCAATGAAGCTGCACATTTTACTTTTGCTTCTATGTAAGCATTTTGACTTTTCTCTGACTTGTATAATTGTGACACCTTGGTTGCAGGATGGTATCTACCTTCCGTATGAGAATGTCTTCAATTACAGAAGTTTTGCAGTTAGAATAAAAGAAGATGATATTCCAAACTTGATTAAAATTCTATGGGTAATATAGCATCCCTCTCGCAACATTTTTTTATGTTCATGTAACAAGCTGTTATGTACTTATTGATACTCTTACTGGACTGTCCAGCGGTTTAATGAGACAGAAATAGACTATATGTTGGCAAATATACGTCAAACCTGGCAGAGGTTCTTATATCGGGACTCGGTGTTGCTCGAGGCTCAGAGGCAAAAGAAATTGTTTTCTGCGGAGGATGACTGGGCAGTTGAGTTCTCAAAATTGGAGGAAGATGATGTTTTCTCCACATTTATACAGGTAGAACAGTTACCAATTTGGTAGGAAGATGATGTTTTCTCCACATTTATACAGGTAGAACAGTTACCAATTTGGTAGCCAGTTTCAACATTCTCAAAATATGAACTTCAAGTTTAGTTAAGAAAATAACTCAAACTCCAAAATTTAGAGTCCAAATGATAAGATGGAGCATGAAAATATATATGGTAAGTTTAGAGTCGAGAATTTAAGTTTGTAGTTTCATGCTGCATCTTATCATTTATGATAAGATTTAGGTAATTAAATTACAGAGATTTAGGTAATTAAACTGCTCAAGTCTTTCAACCTTTCTTAGTTTTGATCTCATCATGCTTGATGAACTAACAATTACTTTTTCATTCATGCACGTTTGATTGGTTAATTTCAGAAATGAATAGCAATCGGTAGGCATTACAGACCCCCTCTAGGTTCTTCCAGTTAAGCACGCTATGCCATATCAATTTCAACATGCTTCTTCATGCACGTAGGAGGGCATTTGCTGATAGAGAGGGCATTTGCTGATAGTGAAGGTCTATGCATTCTCTGATACAAAAAGTTGGAGATTGTTAATACTAAGTGCATAGATTAAAATCTTGACTTAATACCAATATCCATTAGCGGTTGGACCAGTTACATATTGGTACAGGGCAATTTACCAGCACTGTACCAGTCAATACACAGACCATACAGAAAGAGAGAGAAGAATGGAGGGAAGGAGGAAGAAGAAGAATTGATCTGAGACAATGTATTGAGACTCTTAGTACGAATACATAAGACCAGAATCATCTGAACCAGAGAGAGATAGAGAGAGAGAGAAAGAGAAAGAGAGCAGGTGCGTAGGAGGCAAAGTAAGAGGAGGAAGAGGAAGAGAAAGACAAGGAGGAAGAAGTGCATGCGTCCCAGTAGGAAGAGGCATTGCAATTCGTATTAGTAGGAGGTGGCAGCAATGATGTGGTGGGAAGGACGAGGCAGCAGTGGTGCAAAAGGGAGGAGTTGGAGTGAGAGAGGGAGAGAGAGAGAGAGAGAGGAGGTAATGGTGATGGTGGTGGTGGTGGTGGTGGTGAAGAAAAAGAAAAAAGGAAAGATAGTTTATAGCTGTCAGGATTACAAAAAAACATCTTGATACTGACAGCAATATGCTTTTTGTTCAGTGTATGTGGCTTGGTACCAGTTTTCTTATGACTCCGTAAATCTGATACAGTAAGGTTACAGGATGGTAAGTCTAATTTCAGGCTGAACTGGCTGAATCACTCAGAACATGTACTATCTGCTTTCAGACTGGTAAATATGCATGCCAACCATTATAGTTGATGTTTGATACATGATTCTGTGTAGCACACAATGGTGAAAATAATTAATATGTGGCAAGAAAGTCCCATATATGTGAACCTGTTATTGCTTTCCATGTTAATATAAATAGATGAATTACAATTAGGTAAATCAACATCAGTATTATTAACAGTGCTGCTTAGGTACACATAGTCATGCAGCCATCCTTTCCCTTGAATAAGAAAATGAAAAAAGTTATAAACAGGTGAGATATGAAGGCACACATTTAATTGTTATAATCATGAAAAGCCATTTGTTATTTTTTTTCTCCAAACCCTACAGATTTTTTGAAATGACAAAGTATCATAAACTAAAGAACATTTTCACATACTTGATAATGTGTCCCAAATTGTACTCAAATGGAGAGATGAAACGACATAGAAGTAAATGAAGACAAAATAACAGTAGGGTTCCCGTAGTTCAATAGTTTGATCAACCTAATAAACGCAGGGCTCCTATAACCTTGGTTTTCATGTGTTGACTCTTTTTCAACATTATTAGGAGTTAATATTGTTTTTTCATGGATAAAGATTTTGAATGATGTTGTGGCATCTTCATATTTAGTTTGCCCTGCAAGTTGATAGGAAGTACTTGTAGCCAATCATGTCCATGATCATTAAATTGCTGCATCTTATTTGTCATTTATGAATTCTGATACAAAATTGTTTACCTTAATGTGTCATAACAAGTGTATGTAAACAGAACGAAATTATGTTCTAGGTGGTACAATCATGTGAATGTGTTTTTTACTGAATCTACCTTCTTGCCGAATCCTTTTCACCTAGTTAAAAAAGAGGATCAGATAACATCTGAACAAATCCAGATTTAAGTTCGGATAGAACTGGGTACCCATATTCGGATTCAGAGTCAACATGGATGTATATATTCCGATTACACATTTGGGTTTTCTTTTACAATCTGGATCCTTGTTTGGGAATTTAGACAAATTCTGGGTTTGGATTGGGATATCTGGATGGTATCCTTTAGTGTCAATCCATCACAATGGCACTACAGAAAGATAATACTAGTGTGAGCAATGGATATTTTAGCTATTCAAATTACATTTGATGTGGTAGACCAATTGTTACTTGCATCCTTTTGACTTTTATTTGGATATATATGCAGATCTCAGCATGTCCTTCAGTAATGTGCCAATATCTTGACCACCTATGCATATTAATCATAACCAAATTCTGTCACTGAATATCCTTGTATGTATCAGTTTCAAAATGACTTGTATCTGTATCCATCTAAAATCTGATTTGTAAATGTATTTTTGTCTAACCTCCCTATCTGTATTCATCATACATCCACCTATTATGAGGTTCAAGCTTGTCTCCATATTGAACAGACATGGATTCAAATTTTAGTGTCCTACTATTTGTAGACTTATTCCTTTTCACTGATTAAAAGCAAATACAGATTGCCTAGTTTAAATAATATTCAGTTTTTTTCAACCCTAAATTCACTGATTTTTAATTTGAGGCATGCAAGTACATTGCTGCTACTCTAAATTTAAGCACATAGTTTTAGGGTGTTTGCTGTGGATCACCTAAACCATTTGGATTTGCTCTTTAAGAGAGAATTTTTCTAAGCAAGATGGCTACTCTTCTCTCCAAGTTGATGTCGCCATTGCTATCTCTTGATTCTTGAATTTCTTCATTCTATAAGTGTGGTTTATCTTCTATTTTACAGGTTACTGAGTTTTGAGGACTGGTTCAATTTTCTGTACCAAAATTAATTTTTGTCCTCTTGAGAAAATTTGATATCTTTGTAAGAGAATTCTGGAAAAATTTAGTTTGAAATTGTACATCTTAGTGATTGGCATGAAGTTAATTGCACTGGTTTAAAGGATTTGGCCTCCATCATTCCATATAGCTGGTAGGTACCTACAGCATCCTCTGGCTGTCAGAAGAATAAAGAAAATGCATGTATGTTTTGTGTTTAACATTATTCCATGCCTCCATAGCTAGTAGGTTGTCTGCAAGGACATCAGGGAGTTAAATTATATCTGACAGTTGATTTTGAATGCTCAAGATACTGTTTAAATATGAGTGAAGAACTTGTCTACTGATAATACACAAGAATTAACCTTATCTTTTGAATCATAATAAGAAGTGCATGTATGGCAATGTCTAGGAAGATAGATTGAGATATCTGATCTGTGATTTAAAACCTTTCTTTTAAAATTGAAACCAGTTGCTAAACCTTAAGAAGTTTTGCTACCGATAGTTGATATTCCTTGATTTATAAATTCAGAAGTCAACATTGTTGTCATCAAATGTCAACTAAGGTATATGGTCCTCATTATTCTTGTTGTGCATAATGAAAAGGTAGATAATTCTTTGTATCAGATTCTACTGGATTAAGCAATATTCTGTATGTAATCTCTGGTGCATTAAATGTTGGTCTGCAGTTAATTTATCTAAGCTAAACTTTGGATAGAAGTTGACTTCCCTCGGTACAAGTTAATTAATCATCTTTTTTGGCACCTGATGATGGTGTGTATGGTATTATTGGCACATCTGAACTTAGTAGATTGTTTAACTGCAGTGACTTATTGTCCATCTGATATCAATTTATGTTAATTTGCTAGCTATCCTGATCCTATTAGATTTCCTCTCTACAGGTATTGCATTATAAATTGCATAATGATCCTTGGAGGCAAGATTTAGCCCAAACCAAGAAGGATTTCGGATTGCCAAATTTTTGCTTCAAAAGAACTCAATAAAGCAGTAATAAGAACAATCCACAACAATTTTTGTCGAGATAACCAAAAGAGCAGGACGGAAAGGAAGTTGTATTTGTAATTTTGCTCTTCTTGCCGCCATAGTGATGTACAAATGGAAACTTTGGATCCACAAGAATTAAACCTTATCTTTTGAATCTTAATAAGAAGTGCATGTACTTCAATGTCTAGAAAGTGTTATTGAGATATCTGGTTTGTGATTTAAAACTTTTCTTTTAAAATTGAAACCAATTGTTAAAGTTTAAGAAGTTTGGCTACTGATAGTTGATGTTCCTTAATTTAGAAATTCAGAAGTCAACATTGTTGTCATCAAATATCACACATAGTATATGGTCCTCATCATTCTTCTTGTGCCTAATAAAAAGGTAGATAATTCTTTGTATCAGATTCTACTTCCAGTCATACGGTGGGCTAGAGTAAGCAATATTCTGATTATGTAACCTCGGGTGCATTAACTATTGGTTTGGGCAGTTAATGTATCTTAAGCTAAACTTTGGCAAGAAGTTGACTTCCATTGGAACAAGTTAAATGATGGTGTGTATTTGAACTTAGTAGATTGTTTAACTGCAATGACTGTGCATCTGATTTCAATTTATGTTAATTTGCCAGCTATCCTGATCATATTAGATTTCCTCTCTACAGGAATTGCATTATAAATTGCTTAATGATCCTTGGACGCAAGATTTAGCCCCAGCCAAGGAGGATTTTGGATTGCTAAATTTTTGCTTCAAAGAACCTACTAAAGCAGTAATAAAGAACAATCCACAATAATTTTTTGTTGCCACAACCAAAAGAGCAGGACAGGAAGGAAGCTGTATTTGTAATTTTGCTCTCCTTGCTGCCATAGTGATGTACAAATGAAAACTTGAGAAGATGGCACTCCAAATTCATTTTGTTATGTATAGAGAATATAGCTAACTTTTTCACTTGTAGCTTATGTCAGTTTATTCGATAAAGGTATGCTCTGCTTAATTCCTTGAGGAGGCATAAACATTTTTTTGTTACAGGAAATTGATTTTGCACCCATTGGGAAATTGGTTCATTCAATAATCTGTCTAATGAGTATTATATTATTCTTAAAGATTGCAAAAGGCTTCGCTGGCATCTAACCAGAACAGCGAATGAGGTTAGTGTTATTGTGTTTTTTAAGTTCTGTTATGTAGTTTTATTACCGAAAGAAAAGCGCTGATATGCCGCAATACTTTTGGTCTCTCTATGGCTTTTCTACAAAACCAAATGTTCTTATCATTGTCCTAGTTGTAGCTCCTTTTATTCTTTTATCTTCTTTATTTTAATGCGGTTTGTTCTTATAGTTTTGAATCAATAGGCTTGTGACTCATGACTCTTTAACGTCTTTTATGTATATTTGGAGCAGTTTCAACTTGTTTGATCCAAGTCCAATCTTAAATATATTTGATCCAACTCCATTCTTTTTGCACTGAAACAAGGACTTGCTATCACCTTGTATATATGTAGCTCTTGCGTCAGCCATATACAGTACTCTTTAAGTTATTGTTTGTGATTCTTTTTTTTTTTTGTTGATGACAGTCTCTTTCTAAGACCACTTGAGTGAGGGCTTTCTTTATTTATTATTTTCGCTCTATTTTTGCGTGATGATATGGAAGGAAGATAATGGCTTTGTATTTAGAATTCCGTGTATCAATCACAGCTACTTGGTTTTGTGATTTCGTGGTCTATAATGGCAAATCACTGTTGCCGTTTGATTGAGAAAAGTATCATATAATTTACTTGATAATATCATGTATGAAAAAATTTGAACTCTTTGAATATATATATATATATATATATATATATATATATATATATATATATATATATCTGTGTGTGTGCGCGCGCGTGTGTGTGTGCATGTGCGCGTGTGTGTTAATCACATCTACTTAGTTTTGTGATTGTGGTCTATAATGAAAAATCACTGTTGCCTTTTGATTGAGAAAAGTATCATATAATTTACTTGATAATATCATGTATGAAAAAATTTTAACTCTTTGAATATATATATATATATATATATGTATATATATATATATATGCACACATTATATATATATACACACACATATATACGTATATATATATACATTTATACATATATACATATATATATATATGTATATATGTATATGTATATATATCTAAATATATACATACATATATATGTAGATATATATGTACATATATTACGCATGGGATATATATATGCATATATATATATATATATATATATATATATATATATATATATATATATATATATATATATATATATATATATATATATATATATATATATATATATATATATATATATATATATATACAAGGCTGAGCTGCATCAGAACGTTGCTCACGGGGAATGGTTTTTCACCCGCTTGAAGCTGGCCAAATCCAAGCCCACCTCACCAAGTCCCACAGACGCAACCTCCTGAACTCCCTCCTCCGCTCCCTCTCCCTGTCCCACGCCCCCGAGAAAGCCCTCCATGTCTTCCGCCATATTCTCCACCTCTCACCTCCCTCCTCCTCGGATCACTTCGCCTACACCTTCCTCCTCCGCGCTGCCTCCCTTCTCCACCCCGACCACGGCCTCCAACTCCACGCCCGTCTCCTCAACTCCGGCCTCCACGCCGACCTCTTCGTCCAGAACTCCCTCGTCGGCTTCTACACCTCCGCCGCCGACGTCGACTCCGTCCGCCGCGTCTTCGCCGGCATCGCTCGCCCCGATGTAGTCTGCTGGACTTCGTTCGTGTCGGCGCTGGCGAGGTGCGGGCGCGAGGATGAGGCCCTCGCGGCCTTCCGCTCCATGGACGTTCCCCCGAACGCCTTGACCCTTGTGAGCCTGCTTCCCGCTTGCGCTCGTCTCGGTGCTCTCCGTCCCGGGAAGGCTGTTCACGGGTTTGGCCTTAAAAGCTGCGGTGGCCATGGCTGCAACGTCATATTGGATAACGCGATTTTGGATCTGTACATGAGCTGCAGGGATTTGGTCAGTGCCCGCAATTTGTTTGGCGAAATGCCGAGTAAGGACGTCGTCTCATGGACGACTCTGATCTCTGGTTATGCGGCCAACGGAATCCCTGAAGAAGCCATATCAGCCTTCCACGTGATGCTACGGCATGGTCAGGTCGAGCCGAATGAGGCGACCATGGCCTGCGTGCTGCGCGCCTGTGCTTCTCTTGGAGCGTTGAGCACTGGTAAGTGGATCCATTCCTACCTGCTCAAGAGTCACCTCGGTGTTTGCGGTCTCCCAGGTAATGCTTTGATCAATATGTACGCGAAGTGTGGAGTGATAGTCATGGCTTGGAGAGCTTTCAGTGGGCTTGCTTGCAGAGATCTGGTGTCTTGGTGCACGATGATGGGAGGTCTGGCAATGAGCAGTCGGGCAGATCTTGCACTCCAGCTGTTTGCTTCTATGATTTGTCATGGGCTGAGGCCGGACGGTGTGGCGTTCCTTGCATTACTATCAGCGTGCTGCCATGCAGGATTGCTCGACCAAGGTGTGATGATATTTAAGGCCATGAGCAAGGTTTATGGAGTTGTTCCCAAGAAGGAACACTACACCTGTATGATGGATGCCTTCTCACGGGCTGGGCGCCTAAAGGAAGCGGAAGGGATCCTTTGCAGCATGCCGGTTGAGCCTGACAAGCATGTGTGGGGAGTCTTGCTGAGTGCTTGCAAGACGCATGGATTACAGCAAGCAGAGTGGGAGCACCTTGGTGGCAAGGCCCTCGGAGGTTACTTGGATTTTGGAGGAGGGACTTATGCATTGGTGTCGAACATTTTGGCTGATGCTGGCAGATGGGAAGTCTCTAATCATGTGAGGGATCTGATGAGAGTGAGAAAAGTAGAGAAGACAGTTGGGTGTAGTAGGATTGAGGATCGTTGACGTTCTGTTAATGTCAGGGCTACCTGTTATGAGCTCCAGAAGATGGTTGGGTGCAGGATCGTTGTTAGGTCCCAGTAGTTGAAGCTAGGCATGATACTGATGCCGAAAATATATATATAATTTTCTTACAAAATTTTGATAAAAAAAAAATCCCACTTTGAAATTGGGTGTACTTCTAATTGAATATCTAACATAAGACAAGATCGAACGAGAACCGATGGTTCCAGTTTTAGATCCCGTTCTAAGCAGTTGGAACAAAAACTGAACTGCCCAAGTCAGGTTTCAATTTGATTTCAGTTTCAACATTCCTGTTCGACCAACTTGGAGCAATTGAACAAAAGTCATGTCAACCGAGGTAGCTATTACAAGTTATAATACTGGAGCGATCATAAACTTAAAATCCTTCATCCGCATAAGAATCCGATCATAAACTTATATCATTCATCCGCTTAGAGGCTTCTGCCTCTTAACATACTATGAATCACAGCAAGTTTCTATTGCATGTCTACAATTTCTATTCTCGTCATGGTGGTAATGCTGCTGCTCTCTCTCTCTCTCTCTCTCTCTCTCTCTCTCTCTCTCTGGTTTTAAGACAACTTTCTTAATCATGACATCGTCGTACATTCCTAGTTTGCTCCTATTTTCATTATGTAAATTTGTTTGACTGCACACTCATCAATAGGATTATGTAGGATTTATATGCAAGATCATGTACATTGTAGGACAGCTCGATCATGTAGATCAAGTCAACTAAAATATCAACCCGATCCAATCACTCTTTCTAGTTGAGCAGATTTTGTTCAACTGATTTCCAAACAGAACAACATGCCATAAAGTTTCCAGCAACTCAAACTGCAAGTGAGCACAAAGTGTAACTACAAGTCTCAACTATATGTATGAAAGCAAAAAGGTAGCTTTCAGAGACGAGAGCATTGGGATTTTGCTATCATAATACTAAGTGAGAAAAGAATGCAAACTTCAGAAGGGACAGGCCACTTCAACACCATATTTCTTCAACGTGCATAGGACTCGCTCACCGTTGATCAATCGAGGCAAAAGTTTTGAGGCCTTCATGCTCATTCTGAATGAGAACCAAATCCTGATTTTGTGAACCAATCATAAGACACTGCAAGGAATCTGTAAACAACAGCGTACAATCAACTGCTTTGTGTCACTTCTCAATTCTGAGGGCGCTGGACGATTCCATTCTCGGTCAAGTACTCCACGAATTCATCAATCAGATAGGGCCAAGCACCTTCTTCATCGTAGTTGGACAGTTGAAGATCAACAGTCTGAACAAAGGTCATAAACAAAAATGATTTTGTGCTACACCAAAAGCCTATAGATACATCCTAATTTCATCATCAGCATGCATATTTTTTACCCATACTAATATCATTGAACAAAATTAGTTGATTTATTTTTTCCATGAGGGCTACATTCTCTGCATGTTCTTCCTGCCTAGTGCAAGGATGCAGCTGGGGACATTATTGTTGCTCTGCAGTATCCTTTCCAATTGCGCATGGCAGGAAACAGATACAAGACAATTTGCTCTTTCACTGATAAGAAAGGGGGAAAGATCAATATGGTGTTTCCAATAAAGAACTTCAAATCGGAAGACTTGCCATTTTCTGAAGTTATAGGAGCACCTTGTCAACAGCTAGTTCTATTGGCTAAAAAAAAGGTAACAATCAAGGTTGGTGGACTTCAACACATGTGACAAACAAATTTATTTGAAGACAAACTACAAGAAGAAAAAAACAAAACAAAAAAAAGCATCAATGCTATTCCTAACATTACTTTGTAGCACGTCTCACTACCTGGGACAGAGCCCTTCCCAAGTAATAAAATAGTTACAAACTGAGGAACCTTAGACTTTTCTTTTGAAACACTCCCTTACCTTTTCTCATTACTTATTGGTCTCTCTCTCTCTCTCTCTCTCTCTCTCTCTCTCTCTCTCTCTCTCTCTCTGTGTGTAAAGAACCATGTCATGGGACTCAGAATCAATCTCGAGTCATTTGGAATAATATCTTTGCTGGTAAAACTGCACAATATTAATGCTCTCTAGACCCCACATTGATTGGCATAGTATTTTTAATAGGTGTCAGAGCGCTCGCCTAGGAGCGAGGTGAGGTAAGGCTTGAGTGCCTCACACAACCTCTAGGCGAGGCACTTCGATGAAGCACTACTTGGGTGCCTTGGGCAAGCGCTCAAGTTAAGAGGCAAGTTGGTACTAGGTGGGGTTAATGCTTGGTTCAATTGAACAAGCAAGTTGGTTCAATCAAACCAACTAAAGTGCCCTAACCCCCCCACCCCAATTGTCCGATGCAGCTTCGAAACCCTACATTCGCTACCGCAGCTCCCTCCATTGCCATCGCCTTCATTTGAAGCTTCCTTCGCCATCGTCACCTTCATTCGCAACTTCCTCCGTCGTTGCCGACTTCATCTGCAACTTCACCGCCTTCGTTCATATCTTCCTCCGATGCCGCTGCCTTCGTCTACTACTTCCTCCGTCGCCACCACCTTCATCCGTTGCTTCCTCGACTACCCTCTCCCCCAACTTCCTGCATAGCCGTTGAATACTCCTCCTTCCTCCACACACACACACACACACACATACATATATATATATATATATATATATATATATATATATATATATATATATATATATATATATATATATATATATATATATATATATATATATATATATATATATATATATATATATATATATATATATATATATATATATTTATTTATTTATTTATTTATTTATTTATTTATTTTGCAATGCCTCACTTTGCTTGGGCAAGTGCCTAGTGCCTCAGGCGTTATGAGATCTTGATGCCTTGCACTTTTAAAATCACCAGGTTGGCACCTATTACATTAAGCCATCCTTTTTAAATCAACTTTGCTAATTACAATGTCACTAGAGATTTCGAATCCATTAAAGAAATATGTTGAAATCCTTGTCATGGTTGAATTTGTAATATCATGTTAAAAATCTAGTATTGAACCCCCACAATAGGTTATGCCACCCAAGATACGATATTGATTTGAGGGGTCACATCCATGAATTCTAGTAGTATCATTCAAAAATAATTTCTCATAAATGAGCGACACAATAAAGAATAACGTAAACAAAATGACAAAGCTTAACAAAAGAATTTTTGCATTAAGATTATTGGCTAAAGATGAGATGTAAATAGCATTAGGTTAGAAAATGGAATTCATAAATCAAGGGTCACTTTAAGGAGATGAAACTACTATGAAAACAATGGACATCAAATTCCTTGTTTTCCTCTGGCACCCTGAGAATATATTGCATAACCATTGCATTAGGTTTTGCCAAAGAGTGCTAGCTAGGCATGTGAAATAGTTTCTAAAGATAGTTCATAGGTTCACCAAAATGGTGCATTTGAAATATTCTTTATGTACGTAATGTAGCAGATTTGTTTCCCTAGCATGCCTAGGCCACTTAAAGTAGGGACATAAGTTTTTGAGTCATTCTTGGAGAATCTAAGGGTACTAAATGGTGAAATCTAGGATTCAATAGAGAAACAGGCCACTGTGCATGTTGCTATTTCTTATCTATTGGCATGGTCATCCCAATTTTAGAATGCAAGTTGATCAGTGAGAACATAGAGGAAAATCAGCACAGATCAACACATATCATGCCAGATAAGTATTAGAACATGACATCCTAATTGTACTGCAGGTACTAGCACATGGCCGGACCAATTTTTATTATGTGTTGAATGATACATGAGCATGCCAACTGACAAAAGCATGTAATTGTACTATACCAAGAAGGTACTAGCACACCTTGCGCCAACAAATGTCAATCCTCGAGTATGCCTTTGCTCCAAGGCTTTTTCTTGTAGAGATGTATGAAAACCATCTTAAAGAGGGTGGGTTTGCCAAACACAACAGAATTGAAATGGATATTTAGTTGAGTTTGCTCCAAGACTGTCCGCATGAGATTTAACTTAATTGTATTCTAAGATTTAATCTTAGCTAGCTGAATGTTAGATAAGATATCTGATGCGTGTTCTAGCTTCTTGCTATTTTTGTCTCAATTTGCATGTTATAAAATTTCTTCTTGTGTGCTGTCCATTTCAAAATGATCACATCACTTACCTGGTCAGAAAATAAAAATTCCAGGATTTTCTATCCGAAAAGACTGATGGGCATCCAAACTCATGAATCCTGAGGACTTCATAACTTGCAAACTAATACATACTTGGCAAAGGATGAAAATGCACAATGAAAATCCCAGGAACTTCTATCCAAAAAGACTGATGGGCATCCAACTCATGAATCCTGAGGACTTGATAACTTGCAGACTAATATAGACTTGGAAAAGGATGAAAATGCACAATTCAACTTAACATTAGAATCTAAGATACAATGAGGAACAAACATCAAATACAATCCTTAATAAGACAAAAAGCAATCCAAAAACAATTTAGGGCAGCCACCTATGTTGAACTATCACATATTGTATTAATTGACAATTAGATACCGTTATATAATTGTAACAAAACCATTTAATACTTAAATACATACCTTAGCAAATTCCAATAGCTGAGACCAGGTGTCTCTCGATATTGCTTTGTTATGCCTCACCTGATAATGACAAAATGGATTAGACATCACCTGTTGCACAGAATATTAGAGGCACAAGACACGAACTAGACCTAAGTAATCAACTTCATTAAGGTGCTGCAAAAGCATGAAAAAGCAAACAACAAACTAAATCCATGTATCCCTCGGAGGGAATGAAACATCTATCATGCCATAATTGCATAAGTGTTCTCTAATGTTAAGAAAATTCATCCAAGAATGAAATGAAACCTGGTGAAATGGTAGCTGAAAAAACCTACCTGTAAGAACTGGCACCAATGGTCAACTAAAGGCCAGTGCCTTTCTGCAAACAACAACTGCCACATGCCAATAGCTGTATCAAGTGCTAGAGATTTTTGACCCTGCGATGATTGGAAAGAAAGCCACTTTCAATATTATCTTTAAAAATCTCAAAAATAAATAAATTATACCTTTGAGCATGAGGTAGGGAAGTAACTCATGTTTGTATTATTTAATAACAGGCATTCCACATGAAGTATGAACAGGAGGAAAGAATAAAATGAACTGCAAATCCAAGCATAAACATAGTGTACTCATGTGTTGTTGCTTGGGAATGGGCAACAACTTGGATACAACAACCAAAATTGAAGGTTAATGTGAGCCTAAAGGTCTTGCAGCTATGATCAACCTCAACATAGCAAAGGATAATGCATGAGACATTGACCCAAGCGATACAGAGTTTTGAAAGCTCAAAGACATCACAGTACCTGCCACCATCCAAAAAACACCACTTTGCTGGGCACACATCACCAAGCTTAATGGCTATGATATCATCGTATCATAACCTGAGTCGGAGCCTGAGTTTGGAAGCACATGAGCTTGTCACCAACACCTATGTGATGTCATTTGGAGATAGATAATGCCCAAGCTATATCTCATAGTTGATGCATAAACAGCGGTCACAAAATCCCACCATGATATCCATGAAGTATCAGTAGGCAGGAAATAGAATTTGAAGGCCCGTGAATTCACCAAGAAATCTACATCCATCCCAAACCATAACCTAGTCAAACCAAAGTGTGTAAAAGGATTGCATAGATTATGATTTTAATGCCATATTGGCTAATAGATTTGTACCATTTTATATGGACAACCATGTGGACTTTGACACTGAAAGTACTCAGGTGTTACTATTTGGGACAGCAATGAGTTTAAAACTATATCAGTGCATGCTTCAAGATATTGTAGATGTAGGTCTCACACAGATACCCATGTCAATAGAAATGTAGTACATGTTGCACATATCATACCAAAAAAATGGTAGAATAATGCCCACATCATGTTGACATGATACAATAGTTACTGCCCAACACCCCTAATCTGTGAATATCATAAAAAGGCATGTCAAAATTATTGCTCCATAAAATAACTTCAGTAGCCTCAACACTCAACCGGTTTACATTGGAATTTGGCATTGGACTTCTTTGATCCCAGAAAAGGAAAAGGGAGGAGTCTCTTGATTCAAATTAAGGGACCCAAGAAGAGGAGGGAGCGGGTGATCCACTGAAGGATCAGTATGGCATGTCTGATCTTATCAACCCTAGCTATGATCCAAAGGAGAGTTATCTAGCAAAGCTGGCAGATTATCTATCAGGTGCAACAAGGTAAACCATGGTGGAATGCAATCTCAAGACAGATTGCTTGATTTCTTCACATGAAAGGAACATAAGAAAAAAGAAGAGGGAAGAGAAAGAAAAAAGAAAAAAAAGAATATGACTAGAATGAACAAAAATAGAAAGAGAAAACAAAAGAAAGATAATGAAATAAATAATTTAGAATTATTCTATAAAATTATCAATTATGTAAGATAAACAAACATATATATAAGTTGTAAAATTACATAAAAATGGTAGTACTTTAGGTGTTTAACCAAGAAAATTGAAAACTGAACTTTCCAAAATAGTTACACACAAACTTCAAATGAAAAAAACAAAAGTCTGATAATTATAGGTAAAACCAGAGATGAGCAGTGAAACTTAATATTAAATACACTGAATATTAATTAATGGTGAATTTGATGGGATGTTAAATAAATCAAATTCAGTAACAAAGTGTACTAAATTTGATGGGATGTGAAATAATTAGTATGTGGTACGAGGTGAGGTAGAGTTAGTGGCGTGAGGTGAGATAGAAGAAGACCTTAAAATATTTTAATTGAGACTAAAAATAAAAATTTTAATATTCTTAATTTAACTAACCCGAAGATGTTTTACGTGCCTCCATGGTAGCAAAAAATATCGATATGGTCGGCCCCAAATACTTGAGACTTGTAGCTTTATTATTATAGTTATTTTTCAGCATTTTTAAATTCGATTGCCATATGACTAAATTCATCTTTCCTTTAGATGTCACAAAATTCCCTTTCAAACTTGTGGACACATGAAAACAACCAAGTCGACCAGACCCAAGGACGTTGAAGAAAATATCTTTGAGAAAATAATGAATCTTAAAATGCCTTTCTCAATACTGACAGTGATTACAGCATCTATCAATATTTTTAATTTTGAGTACCAGACCTATACTGGTCCTAACCTAGACTGGTATGGGTCCGAGCCGTACCAGCACATTGCCTCGGTAAGTCAGAATGTACTGAATTTTGAAAAAACCTAAAAAAAGGTTGAACGATAGAAAAGTTACCAGTACAGGACTTGTACCACATGGTACAGGCCCTATACCAGACGTACCAGGTGGCTCAAGCCCCATATCGGAAGCCTAGTACACGTGCCCATAGTGTTGAACTGATAAGCACCACCAGTACCAAACTATAAGGATGGTATTACAAAGTACAAACCTTGGCATACATCCAATCCACAGAGAGAAAGAGAGAGAGAGAGTACTAAAAGGGTCACCTAGTTCACAGAGCTCCCGCCAATGAAGCTCTAAGAATGGTGAATAAATGCAACCTTACCACAACAAGCAAAATGTTATGACCCTTTTTTATCAAACACCATGGATGACTTTATTTGTCGTATAGCACATAATTTGTAAGATTTTTTGTACACTCCCATTAGAGCATAACATGAAAATGATTATACAAACTTGTGCTTCCATAATATTATGAAATATCAAGTAATTAATGAATTAACATTTTGTAAAACATAGCATTTTGACTTTCTACTAAAATAAAATGAAAGAGATGCTCACTAAACAAAAATTGGTTGGGTACCTTTTCTTTAGCCCAGCCAAAAGCGAAATTGTATATTTCACGAAATTTTTCTGGAGGCATGAAACACAAAATTTATTAGAAAAGCTTGAAGAAACGAACATAAGGCATGTGTTTCAGTTTTGTTTATAACAGTGTATAAAACTTAAAAATAACTTGAATAAACATATGCCAAGTAGCTTCCAAAATAGAGAATGGGACAGATAACACTCACGTTCATCTTTTAGCTCACTTCGCATATATGATAACTTATCACGAAACTTCTCAATTGTATCTATCCTGCATCAAAACATTTTACTTTCAACACAAACAAATTGTATCTTCATATGTCAAAACTCCTCCAACCTACTCAGAAGATGAAAGAATAAGCAACTCAGTGAGGCCAAATATTACCCAAGATATTGTAATCCACCAATGAATTCCTGCCGAGAGAACTCACACATTGTAGCAGCCTTCATGTGCCAAGATACAACTAACTGTCGTAAAAGAAACCAAAAGCACACAGCACCTTATAATTAGTGTATTGTAAGTGCTTCAGTAAATCACCAAAGCAAACACAATGTAAAGTAGAAACTTAGCTGATCAGAAAATAGCAGTAGTCTTTAAATTATTTAACCACAGTAAACAAATAAGAAAGCAGCAAGATAGGAGAAAGTAAGATAATGGAATAAGAAAGAAGAAAAGACCAGATACACAGACGTAGGATTGCAACAAAACAGAGAATTCCAGTCCAAAATCCAATAATCCATTATGATCTTGTGAGTCATTTGAATCACTATTCTTCATCCCACTAAGAATTCTGAAAAATACTGGCGTAGCACCAGGATTCAGATTTTCCCATAATGCCCTTCAGCACTTTATTGAACATTTATCTCAGAATAGGAGCCCTAAATAACATAAAATTTCAAGTCATGCTTGAGCACAATGATTGTGTAAGATCCCATCAAATGCTATGTTTCTCTCTTCTGTTCTGTACCATATTTGTTCAACGCATGAATCTTGCCTGAAGGTGTCAGGGTGCCTAACCTTGTTAGCCAAGGAGTGTCATTTCAGGTACTGGACCTGTCTCAGTCCCCTGGGTCAGTCCAGTATCCATCAGTCGGGGCCAATGTACCAACACATTTCGAGGAGGAAGAAGAAGAAGAGAAAGGAACATATGGCAGTGGAGGAAGAGCAAGACGAAGAGGAGGAAGGAGAAGAAAGAAGAAAAAGGAAGAATAGGAGGCGGTGGAGGAAGGAGGAGGAGAAGAAAAGGAAGCTCCTCATTTTTTATCTGATCCCAAGTTTGATTGTGGAACTCTTATAAGTATGGCATAAAACAAGAAAATTGAATGTTAGTGATGTATGACACATGACAGAAAGGGGTAAAAGGATATTATAGGATTTAATTCGGTTCATGGTCAATTTTCAAGGTCGCTGAAATCTTTAAATCATATTTGATTTTTATGAAAGGACAAATATAAACTAGGACTAGTATAAAGGAAGAAGAAATTTTAGATGATCCAGATACATACTCACTTTGACTTTGAGAATCACTCATAGGATTAAAAACAATGGTAACACACCATTATGAAGAAATTTCTTCTATTGATCTAAACTCCAATTGCTTCACCACATCATTTGCTTATAACCTTTTACCCTTCAAATAGATCCTCAATTACAAGCAGAAAAAAGAAAAACAAAAGAACTAAAAAAAAAGTTCACTTAAGAAGATACAATTCCATGAGCCAAGGCTAATCAATCACCCACATTTCATTCTCAGAAGAACTATTTTCAAATTTGTTCAAAATTCCTTTTTATACATATTCTTTATTGCTATTAATTTCCTTCTTTGGATAGAATCTTCAATTGAGATCATTATTCCTTTTCTTCCATTTTCATTTGGCTTCTCTTTCTTCCCTTGAACAATCCTATAATTGAAAATACATATGATGTTGCCATGTAACAAATTTTGACATTTGAAAAAAAAATAAAACAAAATTAAAATTAATATAAAACAAAAATGGTTCCTACACCAAATAGTTCATGCTGTATGGTAATGAAACACCTCATGTTTTAATTAAAAATACCTCTTTCCTTGCAGACTAAGCAAGCATAAGAGGAATGCCGGAGAAGCAACAAATTATTCAAACAACTCATTTTGGAACTTTCCTTTTACAAATATCAAGCATTGAATGTAAGTTCTTCATAAGGTAAAAGATTTATTACAGTTTCATGTCAATCATTTCAAGTTGTAGCATGGGACTTGGACTTGCATTGTCACTCTAGGCCCCTAGAGACTCAAGTCATGAAACTCTTATTTTTCACTGGCAAAGATGTTAATTATCCCAATGGAGCTTTTTGTTGTGCTAAAGTTGTTCAACATCATGAATCTGGAGTCAACATAATGAAGGCATGAAAATTTTGATTATCTGAAACCATGTTGACAGAGCCTCCAATTATGAGACAAATTTAAAAGTAAATGAAGTAGAGGAAAATAGAAGAAAGATATAAAAAGATAGAATAAATGAGAAATGAGAATTGGAGAAAACAAAAAAATCCAGCATGTCATAAATCATCATTATTAACTCATAATTTATCGGTCATGATTTCTCTTAAGACTCATTGTAGACAAGTATCCTAGTCTTAGAATAATTCCCAACTAATCTAAATGACCCTAAAACTTTACAAGAATATCTGGAACTTCTCATCACTTCAAGATACCATAAAACTCTATTTTAATGTTTACAATCCAGATGCAGGACATCAAAGTTTTGACTGGATCAGGTGATACAAACACTACCATAGCTACTTGAACAATGACAAGATGGAACCTAATGAAAAGGGAAGAGATAATATAAAGACCCATAGGCACTCTATAAACTTAGTGAAGAGACTGAATTGAACAAGAACTTAATATGACACAAACGAAACATGTTCAACACAAGACAAGGTCACATATCTACCATGAAGAACCAAAATTGATTATATTGCACCATAAACTACTTCTTCCTTATTATAGTGCAATACAGAAGAAAGTTCGCCAAATAAAAGTTCTGCCTGCAACTGAAGAGTCTTTGACTGGTGCAGTTAGCAGCTATCAAATGACAGACATAAAGTATCTAAAAGTTCCTTAGACTATAAACTTAATGAAGAGACTGAATTGAACAAGAACTTAATATGACTCAAACGAAACATGTTCAACACAAGACAAGGTCACATATCTACCATGAAGAACCAAAATTGATTATATTGCACCATAAACTACTTCTTCCTTATTATAGTGCAATACAGAAGAAAGTTCACCAAATAAAAGTTCCGCCTGCAACTGAAGAGCCTTTGACTGGTGCAGTCAGCAGCTATCAAATGACATACATAAAGTATCTAAAAGTTCCTTAGACCAAGATTTGCCAAAAGGCAACTTTTGGCTAGATAAAGCCATCTACTTGCAAACATTAACAAGCCAAGCTTGACTAACAGATTCTATTAGGCACAGATCAACTTGTTTATGGCATAAACAGAGCTGTTCACAAGCAGATCAATTTCAAAAACCTTCCACCATACTAAGTGCTAAAATCAACAGTCTTTTTAACAACCATGCTATGACAGAAAAAATAACAAGGTATGCCCACTTTATCAATTATGCTAGCCTAGAGCATAGAACCACAAATGATCCAATAAAGTAAGAATATAATCAGGATGAACATTCATGAGTACCTTACAATGTCAAAGAACAACATATAGTGATAGCAGTTCACCAAAAGCATCTTTACCAATAGATGCTGCTACATTAAGGCCCAAACTCATGCTGATATAATCATGCCTACATAGTTCAGAATGGCACTGTACCATGGAGTCCAATAGAAGCATGGCATATTATAATTTAAAATGAAGAGGATAACATGCCGTACACAGAACTATAATCACACTCATAGAACTCAATTTTGTCTCGACCAATTCATACCGGCCCATATATACAGGTCTCAGCATGAACCAGGAAACATACCAGCCCTTTTTTGGGCAATTGAATCCCTTTTTTGGCATGACCTGCAGCAGTGCAACTTATGGTTTAAACATGGCAGGCAATCGCACGCTGCCACCTGCCTGAACTGCAGGCCCACCCACCTGCCACCTTCTAATCCACCTTCACCTCCTATTCTTCTCCTTTTCCTCCATTCCTCCTCTTCCTCTCTTCCCTCTCGCTCCCCCTCCTCCCCTTTTCTTAGTACAACAGGCCGCACCAACTTACAATATACCATGTGTTAATATGCCAACATTGGCCAGAACAATACTGGTCCGGTCATAAATTAGTAGGGATCTGGTAACAAAACCAAAGTTACCCCACAAAAATACCAAAAAGTAATGCAAAGGACTTATTCATGTCATATATGCACTCACCATAACAATATCTTGAGGATCCACCTGCAAGAACCAACAACAGGTCACTAGCTATAAGACAAAAGAAACAACAGAACAAGAAAATTATACTTAAAAGATGAAATGATCCTTTCGTTATGCAAGTTAAACAAAAACAAAAATGAACGCAATGAAAAATTATAAAAAACATATTCCTATTGAAAAATTATAACTTAAACTATTATATATGAGCTAAAAGCTGACATGTAAATTATGATCAGTTTGTACAATAGTCAACAGTTCTCCTTCAAAACTTTTTTATTCTGCTCAATCTGAACAAGTCCCCTTTAAAACTTATAAAGAAAGTTGAATATAATTGGTGCCCAAGGAAACAACAATTTTTAAAAACTTAAAACTTTGAGCTGCATATATTTTCTTTAATAAATAACATAGTAGTTATAATACATAAACTGACTCCACTGCCATCACTGTCAAACATTCCAGATTTTCCTAGCACCATTTGTTGGCATAACAAAACCAGTTCTGACATATATATTGGTAATGTGCACATAAGAGAACAAACTGTAGTGTGCCATACGAGAAACAACTTAAACAAATCTTACCTGCAAATCATTGCAAAGAAGAGTTATACCATCCACCAGTATCATATCAACATAAGGATCTGCCACAATAGAAAATATTTCATTTTATCACTCCATGAAGCATAAGCATCAATGATGCGACAGCCAGTTGTATTAAATTACATATTTAGACAGACAACAATAAGTGAATGATTTTCATGTCAAATTCTCAATGATTATGCTGGCAAACGATTGGTTAAAGCACATCTACATAATCAATGATTATTCAATTCTGAAAAAATCTTAGAAAGAAGTTTACATCAATTCAGAGCAAGTAGACCATGCAATGAACATTAAAAAAACAGCTCAATGTTATACATTGCGAGGGCAGGAAAAAACAGGGGAGTATTTGTGGAAAATAATGGACCCATGTGCCATTTTTGGACACCATAAGCTCATATTGGGGGTCATCTTATGAAATACTACCATTGTTTCAAAATGCAGTCTATATGATCACATATGCATATGCAGTCATATGACTGCCTCACTAAAAGCAACATCACATGGTATTATTGTATATGTGAAAATTGTCTTACATATACGGTTTCCATAAACATGGAAATGTTCTTATGAATATGGTTTATGTGCATGTCTCAATAATTACTAATATGGTCCATATACATTCCCGATACGCATTGGATCGGTCCATCCTGGAAGGTATTACATCCAATGAAGGATCGACAAAAGGACCAGCTCTTGCACCACCCTCTGTGACCGACTCACCAACCCACTAGGTATTCCTCTACTCTTGCACCACCTTCTCCACTTCTCTTTCTCCTCATCCTTCTCCCCCACTTCTCAATATTGCCTCACTACCATACCAACATATTGTATGTCCGTATGCTGATATGTACCAGATTTGTGTCAGACCAACCAGCAACTTGTATGGGTCCAATACCAGAAATTTTTAACCATAGTTCAATAAATTTTTAACCATAGTATAAAAGACGGTTTTTATTTTTTTGGTTTGGACTCAACATATAAATATACCTAATTATGATTTAATAATTCACATTTAAAAGCACATTTAATACAGTACCTTGGCTGCCCTCATTCTGCAGCCACTTTTAATAGCAATAAAATTACAATTATACATCTGCAAACCACACGCGATACAATATCTTGAACACTGCATTCAGCAGCAGTTTCTAGAACAGTAAAATTACAGTTACACAACATAATATACAGTACCTTCACCACCAGCATTCTGCAGCATGTTTTAGAACACTAAAATTATGGGATTTTACCATGTATCAAAAATACAAATACCAAATGTTTAGAGAAAATAAATTTTGTACAAATTTCACATGAAGTGATCATAATACAAAATATCGATATATCAAAATGAAACATGATCAATCATGATCTATATAGCATCAACTAATCAAATATCAAGAAGTGCCCATTAAAGGGGTGCCAGGTAAAAAATAGAGGTTAAAAAGTTATCTAAAGTGGCTTTAGATTAAACATAGTGGTCTAGTGTAATTTAAGTTGAGCCAGGAAATCCATGTTAAATTCATCCAGTCACTTAAAGAGCTGTTGGATAACCCCATTGAAGCAGTTATAATAGCAGCCAAAAGCCAACTATGTCAATCATCAAGCGCCCAAAAGACAATTTTCAATTAGCTTCCTCTATACCTTGTTGACTTACAAACCAATCAAAAACATAACACTTTAAAATAGAAAATTAATGTACAATAATTTTTACAATTAAAAATATTTAATTAAATTAAATGAAATTATGACCCTTTCAGGACCTGAAACACTTCTACGTGTTCTATCTCATGCCTATATTTTTTTTGAAAATGTTATGATAGAATATAATCAACATCAGCATATTTTTTTAAAAGAAATTTCTACATGCCACTAAGCGAAATAAAAATTATATGAATCAACCAGCTGCAAAAAGAACAGCGAGCCTTGTAAACAGAATGAACTTCAGAACAGTAAGAGATGACAATAAATTATCATCTCAACAGTTTGGTAGCTTATGTTCAAATTTTTTTAATCCTCAAGGCTAAAATAATAAATTCAACAGTCAGAAACACTCACTTGCATGGTCATGCTCCAAGAAAAATTGTGCATTCAGGTTATAAGAAGCTATCACGAGCAAGATGTGACAGTTATGGCGACAAACAACTTAAGATGTCTATAAAACAGTAAAAAGGCAAGGAGACGCTGCACAGATGCTACAGAGGCAAGGTAGATTATAAAATGCATCAGTACCAACCGGTATTGGCACCAAACCAAGATTTTAATCCTTGCACAAGATAAAAGTTGGGTGCAATAACAACATTCCTTCCATAAAGTGTTATAAGTGCAACTTAATGGCAATAAACAGCATGAGTCACACAAATATCCAGCCATTTTTTAACAAGAAACATAGGCAAATGTTGGAATGGACAGGGCATAATAAGTGCAAGAGCATACAACAAAAAATAATTGCTCAAGGAAACTTGCCTTTGTATCTGTTATAGAGTTCTTCAAGATGCCTGGAGTCAGTAACAGTTCTAATATGGGGTTGGCTATAAAATATGTCAAAAGCCCCCTCTAAATGCCAATCACTGGCTTTCAAAGCCTGAACAGCAGCTTTCTCACTGTGAAAATTATAGAATCATGTTTATGGATGATTAAAATATGCATAAAAGTAAAAGAAATGCAAATCATGAAATGTGAAACTTTAAATAAAAAGAAAGTCATAATTAATCTTGACCGTTGGCATACTTAGACCATTAACATACATAGACTATTGTCTACATCAGAAGCACAAAAGCTAAAATAACCAAAGATTCAAATCTCGATCCAATACTAGTCTCGATAAACCAATTGGACTGTTGTGATACCAGTATACAAGGTGGTAAAGTTGATGGTGATAATCAGTTCTTAATGTCTGAGTTATGTTGCTAAAAGTTGGAAAAAGCATTTATTTAAACCTAATGCTAGTATGAAGACAGAGATAAATGAAAATTGATACATGAAAAAATGCATTAAACCTTAAACTAATAGCACTTCCCATCAAAATAAGACAGGAGGCTAAGGATCCTATGAAAAGAAAAGAGCATGGCTTGAGTGAATGCAAATATAAGCGATTAGACCCATGCCGGTCCAGCCATGGACCAGCATGGGTCCAATACCAAAAATTGGATTCCTTGTCAAAGACAACAGTTGTTTAGGTAAACAACGAGAAACGGTGATTGTATTTCCATAGCAAACGATAAAAATAAGCAATTTAAAACAGATACTATTCCTGAAGCGGTCAAGCAGAACACCTTTTTTGTTGATTGGATGACATCGTAAAGGACCATCACAAGAAATGTGTAGAACTGATGTCATTACTATCACCACAAGCAATGTGTAGAACTGATATGTCATTACTATCACCACAAGCAATGTGTACAACTGATGTCATTGCTATCACGAATATTTTGCATCTCATTGAAAAATACTGATATTGTAGCTACCAAGTCATCTGAATTCTAAACTGTTATCCACTAATTACTATGGCAGCCTTATCCCAGATACTGAAAGGCTTTTTCTATGATACATATCCATGGTAGCCCTTGTACAGAACTTGGAGAAAATGTTTCATGTTTTAGTAAGTGGTATACCTCGATCCCGTTATTGCCATGAACTGCTGAACTTTGTCTCGATGTCCTCTTCCCAATTTATGCTGTTAAAGATCAAAATTAACATACTTAACTTGATAACCATTAAGAACTAATCCGAATGTAATAAAGAATCATTTGAAAATTTCACAGACAAGAAAGGCAACGACACAATATAAATCTTCAGGCCTTTTGGAGGTGACAAACTAGCAACGTCAAATTCCATGATCCACCAAAGTTATGGAATCTATATCCAGAAGGCAAAAGGAGCAATATACAGATAAGTATATGATTTCTGTAACCCTCTTTTCTGATTTCATGAAATCGTTTTACCTTTTTTCAACTATATAGAAACATATAGACATAAAATTATTGAAAATGTTAATACTTCACTTTCCCTTCTTTAAGGCTAATGAATCGTCTCGATGAAAATCTCACACACTTTCTCTTCCTAAGCTGTCCTAATTATTTAATAATATAAGCTCCAATTATCAGCCAAAATTAAAATTTTCGAACATGTCGCCAAAAATATATCTTGATCATTACTGCTTTAAGAAATAAAAAGGCAGAGGCAAAAGGAGGAGGAAAACCAGTCCTGAGCTTAAAGAAAAAGGAAAAAAAAGCAGGATTAGTAATCGAAAGCCATAACTAAGAATCGAATTCCACACCGATGAAAGAAACGACATGAGCACTAACCATTTTTATATCACCGAGCAAACCCTAATTCGTCTCTCGTTTTTCCTTATTGAGAAGGGATCGACGGAAAGGGCGATTTCGAAGAGAGGAAAAATAGGATTTTGGTAGCCTCTTTTTCAGATTTCTTTCTCTTCTCCTCTCTCGTCGTCGCCTTTTCTTTCCCCCTTCCCTTCTCCTTTCACCTTTTCGCACACGCCCGTTCTGCAAGCGGAGAGCGCAACTTATTGATCACTAGGGCAACAATTGCGTTCGAAATGACCAAATAACCTTCAATTTAAATATTAATTTATAAATTTATACGCTAGCTTTGATGTACTACGAAACCTTGTGAAGGGTATATTAGTCATTTAATCATTTATCCACTAGGAGTCCACGTCGGCGGCAGAGACGCAATCCTAGCCGTGGAGCGCATCAAATGACTAAATAGCTTTCATTTAAATACTAATTTGCAAAAATATACGCTAGCTTTGATATACTATGAAGCATGTTGAAGGGTATCTTAGTCAATTCATCCCCTTCCTTGTCTGTTCGCATTTATCCGCTGTGTGATCGCATTAGCGTAGAGGCTCAATCCTGGCTTTATTTGTTGTGGATCCGACGACAGCTATCAATGATGTGACATGGATATGATGTTGTGTTGATTGGTCGGATTGGGTGACTTGGATGGGCCCCGATCTAATGGATGAAGTAGGTGACTTGTGATACATCACTTTATGAGCTGACATGAGTTATCTCCACACGTAATCTTAATTTATATATAAATATGTTGACATTCGGATGTGACCAAAGACTACCGATCATTTTGCTTACGTCATTTGCTTACATAAAATCTATTTCTTGATTTTAAAATATGATCCGAGCATTATTGGTATTTTAGCCACGCCTTCAAATTAATCTCTTTCATTAATTGTTTTGTAGGTAGTATTTTTCTTAAGAGAATGATTATTCATTAACCATTAAAGATAAACATGTAATAAGAGACAACAAGAGAGGTAAGGGATGTAGCGTTATCCTACGAGTAGCTTAGTCGTCAGGTTTTGGCCAAGTTAGGTATTGCATCAATGTCATAATTTCAAGTTTTAAGAGTATTATTTTATAAAATTATATTGGTCAACGAATCAACAGAAAGACAATCTATGATGATATTGTGAATATTTCAAGAAACTTATGCAGGATTAACTATATTTTTGATGATATTGTGGTTGATGAGTTGCCGTGAATCGGAGTGAACCCAAATATTATTAAGGCCACTGTTGAGGTCATTGAGGATGACAAAAGCTTAATGAATGGCATCCTACGGTAACTATATTTTCTATCTTATCCTAAAGTGAGAAGTCAAGACATACGAAAAACAGATGCAGGAGCAAACGATCTTAAGGTAAGTTCAAGATGAAATTAAAATATAGTTTCGTTGGGGTCATGGATGTAGAGGTAGGAGTCTGACACCCCGAAGGTTGTTAGGGAAATTGAATTTGATCATTTAGCATAGCCAAGGCTCTGCATCAAGTAGTTACCAAACAAATTATTACTTTTATTATTGTTTGCCGAGAGAGTGTCATATTTTATCAGGAGTTGGGACCAAAGGACATTGTCCTATTCAAGAATTCTTTTAGCTCTAAGGGTGTGCTTGGCTATGCTGCAAGGCCTCTAAATATTTAGTTTGATCCCCAAGATATAAATCTATCGGATGAGGCGAGCAACCGAGGTAGGTGAACTTCTGAAGTATTGATGGCTTATGGTGGCTAACTCGCGATTGTCATGATGTATGACTTGTCTACTGAATGAAGCTCGGGATCGTCCTGAGGTGTAACTTGGCCTTACCCAAAAGCACTCAGCAACGCTTCGAGATTCTCCTTAGATTCACCCATACCCTACACAAGTGACCAGCGTCAAGAGGATATCTCGACCCGACCCCTCTAACGGTAAAGTCAGTAGAGTAGGTGGATGAGTTTTAGTAGAGCTCAAAAGAGTTTAAATAGAGCCTATTTGCCCCTTTTTAGCTTAGGAGCTTGGGTCTTATACATGAGCAGTCGATAGCGTAAAGCCAACGATGGTTATGGTGTTCCTTATTATGTCAAGAGATTTATTGATGGTGATAGCTAATGAGCGTGTCTTATAAAGAAAGACGTCAAGATAGGACGCCCATGACGATATATGCTTTGTCAAGGTTCTTAGCGTATCCGGAATAGATAAGGGATGGCCCCTTGCACCATTGTCTGGAGGGTAAGGCTAGGGGAGTTATGTCATACCGCCGAGCTTCAATGTGTTTATACAAGCCTTCCCTTACCTTTGCTTAGGTGACTTCCTCACCCTAAATGGTAGGGTGAGTTAGCATTATTGTTATTTTTTCTATCGTGAGAGTGATAAGGATATAGTAAACAAGGATATAGGGTATTGTCATTAAGAAAGTATACCTTTATCGTCAATCAGTTAGATACAAGTGAGACCTTGGATATAATGTCAATCATCGAAGAAAGAGTACAAGACATAATTTGATGAGGCGAGACCAAACTATCAAAGTCAGGCGAGTGTCTAGGATACAATAGACTAATAATCAAATAAACAAAGGAAGACCTAATTCAATGTAACTAATTTGATGGCAAAGGATAAATGTTAGATTATGTGATCTTATTTAATTGGGTAAAATATATTATAGATCTTATTGAATTCTAATTATGATTATCAGTCAATAGAAATGAAGTCTAATTATGGTAAGATTTCTTAGGAGATAACATTGACCGGGGACTCTATTAAATACTTATCTTAGACCATCTGCTCTTGTCTACAAATAAATAAGATTTTCTAAAGACTCAATACGTAACATTATGTTATATGTTAAGATATTATAGATATTTTCTTATCTCCCCCTAGCCCCTGTTTCATCGCTTATAATGGTTCTGTGAATGATAGAAAGAGAAGAGAATACGAGTCTAGTTCTCCTTACAGATCGATATCACTTCTTCCTTCGGATTGAACGACAATATACTTGCAGATCAAATAAAAGTCTTCTAAATAACATCAAAAGGTGTGCAATCTTGATCTTAATTTATTATTATTTTATTTTAATTCTAGCATTAAAATTTTTCGTATAACATAAAATATGATTATAGTTTTTATGCTCATGATTGATATTAGAGCCTATTGTTTTAAAATCAAATACCTTACGTCGTAAAAGTATGCAAGATCTATTTTTTTTAGATATGTTTATTAGTATCATTTGCTTGTAAAAATGTATTATCTTATTTTGATTGTACAATGCTTAAACAATCTATCTGTGTTGACGATCTGCTTTCCTATCTCATTCATCTTATATGATCTCTGAATCTATTCTTCCATGCTCCTTGCCTACTTGTGAGCAATATAATATGATGAAACTATGACATGCTGCTTGTATTTGTTTGATGAGCTACTATCGATAGCTTACTATCGACAACAACACTTTGAGGGCAACAACCTTTGTTGGTCATCGACCTAGTCGTGGGCAATGACTATCCAGATGGAAATCATCGCTACATCATTGCATCGTGTGTGCAGCAGCCCAAGCACCACATCACAGCTGCCTATGTGCAGTATCCCCTTCCAAGCATTGTGGCAAGTTGTCGTGGTCATCAGTGCTGCACACGTAGTAACTTTGGGTGGTGTCACTATTGTTTATGATGGTAATGATTGATTGCAAGTGGCACTGAATATGTAGTGGCACTAGTAATGATAGAACAATTGTGGGCCATATCGAGGGGGTTCTTTGCATTACCCTCAGAGGATATGTGGTGTGTGCAGCGAGATGATGGCAGAGATGTCACCATAGTAGCTGATCGACCATGGACATGCATGTTGCCCAGTGGCTAAGTGTTGTGCAACTATTGTAGGGCTTGTTGGTCGACCATAAAGGAGATGCATGATTGATGAGACTCGCACGGTGGTTATAGCCACATGCATGAGAAACATCGTGCATAGACATGTTGAAACATCAACGAAGACTGGTCAATCGCAGACATTGTCTAGGTAGAAGGTGCTGGGAGATGGATGATCATGCACCGTGACGATAGTAGGCATCATGTAGGCGACAAACGATCGCACATCATGTAGAATGCAGGCATCGTGTGAACGATGGACGATTGCACATCTGACGATCGCATGGCGATGTAGGCTGAGAAGGGATTAGGGTGTTTAAAGAATTATTTTACCCTAATAAATTCTTTTGATTCCAATTTGTCCCTTTTACAGCTTGCCTTTCAGAAATAAGATATTTCTATCTTATATCTCGATAAAATAATAGTTTTACTCTTAGAAATTCAAATATTTTTGACTTGTATCATAACTAAAAAATTAACCAATTTGACCTGCTATTCTAATCGAACTTGATTTTGACTACTTGATTGGATCGGATTTGATTAGCCTTATTTGGACCAAATTTGAGAAAAGTTAAAATTTAACCAATATATGACTTTGATCAACTTTAATTTTAGTTAACTAAATTATACTGATATTTAGCCAAAATTTATCTACCAAGGGTAACCCAATTCTAGGCTTGCCTAATTAGATAAGGCTAACTAGTCTAATTTAGGGTTCCATATATAATTTAAAATGTATAAATTATGACTTCCAAAATTTAGCTCTAAGGGTGTGCTTAGCTATGCTGCAAGGCCTCCAAATGTTTAGCGAGATAACCTTATCTCAATTGATAAGGTGCAAAGATTTATAAGAGAGAGACTTGTACTGAAGAAGGTCTTGGAGGTTTTGATGAAGTGGTTGAAGAATTTGTCATAGTTTCCATTACCAAGTAGTAAGTAAGTTAGGGCGATGTTGTTGCCTTAGTGTCATTGGTCGGAGAGTCATTATAGTTTAGTTCGATCATGAAGGTACAGATCTAACTTGGGGCTTGTGTTAGGGTGGATGACACAGGCAACCGAGGTGGCGGGTGGACTTCCGAAGTGTTGATGGCTCATAGTAGCTAACTCGTGATCGTCCCGATGTGCAACTTGTCTATTGAAGTAAGTTCGGGATCGTCTCGAGGTGCAACTTGGTTTTGCCCAAAGGCACTTAGTGTCGCTTCGAGATGCCCCTTAGATTCGCCCATACCCTGCACAGGTGGTTAGTGTTAAGGGGATGTCTCGACCTGACCCCTCTGATGCTCAAGTTAGTAGAGTAAGTGGATGGGTTTTGGTAGAGCTCAAAAGAGTTTAAATAGAGCCTATTTGCCCCCTTTTAGCTTATGGGCTTGGGTCTTATACATGAGCAGTTGATGGCATGAAGCCAATGATGGTTATGGTGTCCTTTATCCTGTTAAGGGATTTATTGATGGTGGTAGCTAACGAGCGTGTCTTATAAAGAGCGACGTCAAGATAGGACACTCATGATAATATACTTTGTCAAGGTTCTTAGCCTATCCGAAACAGGCAAGGGATGTCCCCTTGCACCATTGTCCGGAGGGTAAGGCTAGGGGAGCTATGTTATACCACCAGGCTTCAATGTGTTTATGCAGGCCTTCCCTTAACTTTGCTAGGTGACTTCCTCAACCCAAGTGGTAGGATGAGTCGGCATTGTTATTATTTTTTCTATCATGAGGGTAATGAGGGTCTTTGTTATTTTTTCTATCATTGGCATTAAGGAAGTATATCTTTATCATCGATTAGTTAGATACAAGTGAGACCTCGGATATAATGTCAATCATGGAAGAAAGTGTACAAGACATAATTTGATGAGGCGAGACCAAACTATCAAGAGTCAGGCAAGTGTCTAGGATACAATGGACTAATAACCAAATAAACAAAGGAAGACCTAATCTGATGTAACTAATTTGACGGCAAAGGATAAATGTTAGATTATGTGATCTTGTTTAATTGGATAAAATATATTATAGATTTTATTGAATTCTAATTATAATTATTAGTCAATAGAAATGAAATCTAATTGTGTTAAGATTTCTTAGGAGATGACATTGATAGGGCACTCTTAAATACTTATCTTAGACCATCTTCTCTTATCTACAAATAAATAAGATTTTCTAAAGACTCAATATATAATTGATAACAGAGAGATTTTCTCAATCGCATAGCAGATTAGATTTCCTCAACTGCACGAGAAAATCTCGCTACTCAGTTGAGGAAATCATCTCTTTCACCATGTATAAATAGGCACCATATGATACTAATTGAAATGTGCTTTTCTTGTTTACCATTTTATTCTTCGTTTTATTATGGTATTAGAGCAGAAATTGTGAGGAGCCATCACTGCTGTTGCAGCACCCATACCAATACCGACATCATCATCGGTGACGGTAAAGGACTTCCAATTACTCATACTAGTTCTACAATGCTTAATTCACCTATTACAACTTTTACACTCGATGATGTTTTATGTGCACCTTACATTAAACGAAATCTCATTTTCATTTCTCAATTTTGTAAACAAAATAATACCTCTATTGAATTCTTTCCTAACTCTTTTCTTGTTAAGGATTTAAACACGGGGCATCCTTGGTCCAAGGCCAGAGTAAGGATAATGTTTATGAATGGCCGTTAGTTCCACAAATCAAATAGCCCATTGTTTACTCCTCAATGGCAGCTCCAATCGATATGTGGCAACGTCGTCTCAGTCATCTCTCCTTCTCTATCCAAAATAAATCACTTTCTCGTTATTCTCTTTCTACTCCTACAAATAATAGCATTTATTGTGATGCTTGTCTAGTAATAAAAGTCATAGACTCCCTTTTGGTTCTTCCTCCATATCATGTTCGACACCATTTGAAATTATTTATATTGATGTTTGGGGTTCTGCTCCCGTCACTTCCTTTGACAAGTTTAGATTCTCCACCATCTCCATTATGTCTTCTTCACAAGCCTCCCCTACTACTGAAGTAATATCCTTAGAAACACATCAACCTTCTTTACCTAGTGCCACTGATGTATCACAGCTTATCCCAACCCCGGTCGATGTCTCTCCACCACCCATACCAATACCACAATCTATAGTTCCCAGACATCCAATGACAACACGCTCAAAAAATAGTATCTTTAAACCACGTCAAGTTCTCGACCTACATGCTATCACCAAATCCTCTTATGAGACCCGTGAACCCACCATAATTACTCAAGCCCAAAATTCTCCACATTGGCATAAAGTCATGTGTGAAGAATATGATGCTCTACTCCATAACTCCACATGAACTCTTGTATCTTTTCATCCTACACAAAACATCATCGGGTGTAAATGAGTCTTCCAAATTAAGCGGAACCCCGACGGGTCCGTTGCTCGATATAAAGCACGTTTAGTAGCTAAAGGGTTTCATTAATGACCTGAAGTTGACTTCACAGAGACTTTTAGTCATGTAGTTAAACCCATAACAATTCGACTTATTCTAAGTTTGGCCATCTCTAGAGGATGTCACTTATGACAATTGGATATTAATAATGTCTTTTTACAGGGGACTCTAACTGAAGATATCTTTATGCAGCAACCCCCTGGTTTTGTTCATCGCCAGTATCCATGACATATTTGCAAATTACAAAAAGCCATTTATGGACTCCTTCAAGCTCCAAGAGCTTGGTATGTTGAACTTGGATCGTTTCTGATGTCAACTAGCTTTATCAATTCCAAGTCTGATACCTCTTTATTCTTACGACAACAACATGGTAATACAATATATCTTCTAATGTATGTAGATGATATTATTGTCACAGGCAATGATCCCTTGGAGATTCAGATATTTCTAAAGTAGTTGGCTGATCGATTCTCTCTCAAAGATTTAGGACTCTTGAGCTACTTTTTGGGAATGAAAGCAACATTTACATCCTCAGGTCTCCTCCTCTCATAGAGAAAGTATATTCAAGACTTATTATCAAAGACAAATATGTATGATGCGAAAGAAGTCGCTACTCCTCTCTCTACTAGTGAATCACTAAAATTATGTGATGGCGGCCCTACCACGGACTCAACTCAATACAGACAAGTACTTGGCTCCTTATAGTTCTTGGCTCTCACCCGTCCAGATATCTCATTTGTAGTCAATAAATTATCGCAATATATACATCAGTCTTCTGCTATGCATTGGTCTATGGTTAAACAAATTTTGCGGTATCTTAAAGGGAACCTCAATCATGGTCTCTTTCTCCATAAAGACACTCCACTTCATCTCTATGCCTTTGATGATGCTGATTGGGCGGGAAACTTTGATGATAGAATCTCCACGTTAGGGTATATCATCTTTCTTGGGTCTAATCCAATCAGTTGGAGTTCTAAGAAGTAAAAGACAATCGCTCAGTCTACAACTGAAGCTGAATATCGTGTCATCGCTACCACTACTGCTGAACTCAATTGGGTTACAAATCTACTCAAGGAACTCAAAGTCAGCTTTATTATTACTCCTATAATATACTATGACAATGTTGGAGCTACCTACTTATGTGTCAATCCAGTGTTCCACTCACGCATGAAACACATTGCCATCGACTTTCACTTTGTGCGAGATTAAATTGTCAGACATCAACTTCGTGTCTCCAATGTACATACAACTGATCAACTAGCAAACTCACTCATGAAGTCTCTAGCCCGTAAACTATTTTTGTTGCATCGACCCAAGATCGGTATCCTTAACAGGAGCTCGATCTTGCAGGGGCATGATAACAGAGAGATTTTCTCAACTACATAGCAGATGATATTTCCTCAACTGCATGAGGAAATCTCGCTACTCAGTTGAGGAAATCGTCTCTTTCACCATGTATAATTAGACACCATATGATACTAATTGAAATATGCTTTTCTTGTTTACTATTTCACTCTTCGTTTTATCATTAACATTATGTTATACATTAAGATATTATAGATCTTTTTTTATCTCCCCTTAGCCCATATTTCATCATTTATAGTGGTTCTGTGAACGATAGAAAGAGAGGAGAATGTGAGTATGGTTCTCCTTGTAGATCGATATCACTTCTTCCTTCAAATTGAACGACGACAAACTTGTAGATCAAATAAAAGTTTTCTAAATAACATCAAAAGGTATGCAATCTTGATCTTGATTTATTATTATTTTATTTTGATTCTAGCATTAAAATTTTTCGTATAAAATAAAATATTATTACAGTTTTTATGCTCACAATTGATATTAGAGCCTATTGTTTTAAAATCAAATACCTTATGTTGTAAAAGTATACAAGATCTATTTTGTATTTAGATCTATTTATTAGTACCATTCGCTTGTAAAAAGGTGTTATCCAATTTTGATTGTATAATGCTTAAATGATTCGTTTGTGTTATTGATCTGCTTTCTTATCTCATTCGTCTTATCTAATCTCTGAATATATTCTTTCATGCTCCTTGCCTACTTGTGAGTAATATAATACGATGGAACCATGATATACTGCTCGTATTTGTTTGATGAGCTACTATCGATAGCTTGCTATCGACAACAACACTTTGAGGGCAACGACCTTCCTTGGTCATCGACCTAGTCATGGGCAATGACTATCCATATGGATATCGTCGCTACATCATTGCATCGTGTGTGCAGTAGCCTAAGCATCACATTGCAGCTGCTTATGTGCAGTAGCCCCTTCCAAACACTGTGCCAAGTTGTCATGGTCATCGGTGTTGCACATAGCAACTTTGGTTGGTGTCACTACTATTTGTGATGGTAAGGATTGATCGCAAGTGGCACTGCATATGTAGTGGCATTAGTAAAGGTAGAACAAGTGTGGACCATATCGAGGGGGTTCTTTGCATTGTCGTTAGAGGATAGGTGGTGTGTGCGGTGAGATGGTGGTAGAGATGTCACCATAGTAGCCGATCGACCATGGACATGCACATTGCCGAGTGGCTAAGTGCTATGCAACGATTGTAGGGCTTGTTGGTCTACCACGAAGGAGATGCATGATTGATGAGACTCGCATGGTGGTTATAGCCACATGCATGAGAAATATCGTGCATGGACATGTTGAAACATTAGCGAAGACTAGTCAACCATAGATATAGTCTAGGTAGAAGGTGCTAGGAGACAAATGACCAAAGTCTCGGTGACGGACGATCGTGCACTGCGTCAAATGTAGGCATCGTGTGAATGATGGACGATTGCACATCTGACGATCGCATCGCGGTGTAGGCTAAGAAGGGATTTGAGTTATTAAAGAATTATTTTACCCTTATAAATTCTTTTGATTCCAATTTATCCCTTTTACAACTTGCCTTTCAGAAATAAAATATTTATATCGTATATCTCGATAAAATTATAGTTTTACCCTTATAAATTCAAATATTTTTGATTTATATCATAACTATAAAATTAACAAATTTGATATGCTATTTTAATCGAACTTGATTTTGACTACTTGATTGGATCGGATTCGATTAGCCTTATTTTGACCAAATTTGAGAAAAGTTAAAATTTAACCAATATATGACTTTGATAAACTTTAATTTTAGTTAACTAAATTATACTGATATTTAGCCAAAATTTATCAACCCATGTTTGGGTAACCCAATTCTAGGCTTGCCTAATTAGATAGGGTTAACTAGTCTAATTTAGGGTTCCATATATAATTTAAAAATTATAAATTATGATTTTCTTTTATAGTTTTATCATATAATATATTGGTAAATTTTTTACTTATGATAATTAAATTCTAATTATTATTATTAGATATTTATGTAGTTATTCACATGCATATATTTATAATTATAAAATAATATTTATTTATAATATAAATATAATTTATATTTTATCATAAGTATAATTTATATGAGTTTTCATTAATATTTAATAGTTATTAGCTTATATCCCTAAGTTTTATCTAATTAGTAGCTACCAAAGTGACTGATAATAGATTTATAAGATATGAGTTATAATAAATATTTTATTATTTATTAAATATTTTAAACTATATTTTATATTCTTGTATTGGTTTTGTAGCTACTAAAGTAGTCTAAACCAAGAATTTATAAAATTATATTAAAAAATAATATTTATAATGATATATATAATTAAGAGATTTAGATAATCCTAGAGAAAAATTAATTTTGAATAGTTATGTAACGGGGAAGAATAATACTATTTTGGATATCATTGTAGTTTAAAATTATATACTCAAATGTAATAATTTTATTCCACGATGATGATAATACTCCTCTATAAATAATTTTTAGTAAATATTGAAATGTTAATATTTCAACCGAACGTAAAATATGGATGATATCAATAATTCATCGTATTTTTGAAACTCAAAGTATTAATGTTATTTTATATTTTATAATAATACTTCCTTCCATGCATTTTAATACTTCTAGTGTCCCTATAATTTCTAGATTAACTAATTCTAAATAGTTTGAGCATGTATAATTTGCACTAGGTGTGTTAGACTTTGATTGAATCAGTTGAAAGGATCATAGATATAATTATTAAAATTTTTATGAAATAAATAATTAAAATTAATTGTTGAGGAAGGTCTATAAGGCTCAATTTTATGATAATTGTTGCTAATTTTTAGACTTCATTATAGTATATAACTATCATACTCGAATATTTAAAAATCGATCTAAATTTGTTGATAAGTCATTTGTTGACATCTTAACGAAGGAACTAACTAAATTTTAGTATGATGATATTTAAGGGATTCAAGATTATATCATCACTATGACTAACAAAGCTACAAGCTCAAAAACATCGAGCATGAATATAGTTGAGTCATTTCTTATGTAATTTATTTTTTATTATATTTCTTTTTAATTTAACTTATTTAAAATTTATTATTATAAAACCAAGGATAAATGAAATTTAAATGAGCTTACTAGAATACTGCTTAAGAAGAACTAATATTAACGTAGAAAAGACAATATTTTAGATACTAGGAGTGGGTAACAATAAAAAAAAGTTAAAGCATAAATTACTTGAATTTATAAGTATTATATAAACTTATAAACTCATATAAGGAAAATATTTATAGTAAAGTAATATTTTTGTGATAAGAAATGTCATATGAAGAAAGACTATTGTATTTTAGTTCGAAAAGAAAATGTATAATTTTGACATATATATGTTTTAAATCAAACATTGCAGAAGTTTTTTTAATACTTAATGGATTTATTTTGATGCTTCAACCTATATGATTAATAATAGAGATTTATTTTAATATGAAAACTATAAAAGTATGAAATATTCATAATTATAAAAAATCGTCTTAAAGTAAAAGTGATAATAGTATGTACTTATCACCTATGCCTAGAGACAATTTATTTGATAAATCTTGAGGATGTATAATATGTTTATATAATTATAGAAAATTTAGTTTATTTATCTAAAATTATTATGATATTGTCTTCCTCTTAATGGTTGTAAACTCAATATATTTATGATTCAATATGAGATAATTTTTAAATTCTATATAATGATTTATATTAAAATATGTTGAGTTAATTAAATGTTCGTATGTTAAATAAACTCCTTGAGATTATATATGATTATATCTATGAGTCACTCTATTTTCTTGTTTTAATGGAGAAAGATATTTTTTCATCTTTATAAATAATTTGTTGAGATATAACTATATATATATATATATATATATATATATATATATATATATATATATATATATATATATATATATATATATGTGTGTGTGTGTGTATGTGTGTGTGTGTGTGTGATTCATGTAAGATCTTTGATATTTTTAGGTGTACATAAATCTTTTGATAGATATGATAAATCAAATCAGAATCCTAACCTTTTGCTAATTTGGAAGCATGATTTTTCCTATTTCGTTTTCGTATATAGGAAAAACTTTAATTTTCTCCTTAGATAATAGGTATAGATATAAATTTACCATGCCACATCGAGATTTACCAAACCTCGTTACGTTTTGATATATTCTTTTCTTATATATAATTTGGTATTTGATGTCTGAATATTTTTTTATTTCGAGTTCTTCTATGGTTTTAAGTTTTTTATCATTTCCCAACAGATCGATTTCAAATAATGGATAGAGAAGACATGCACCAGAAGTAATTAAATTATTCAATTTTAACTTGCAATCAGCAATAGCAACGTAAAATATTTCGAACCGTGTAGCATTTAAAATTCTAATTGTACGTATAGTTACAAGTCATTTATTTACATATAATCACTTGCAAGCGAAACTCATCGCAAAATGACTAAGGATAAGTTTTATTGATACTCAAATATTTATGGTTTCGCATTGGCACTCGAAGAATTATGGGGAGAGAGAAAGAGAGAGAGAGCGAGAGAGAGAGAGAGAGAGAGAGAGAGGGGCGTCAGTGTACGAGGAAGCAATTAAATTTAATTTGCAACGTACAAATATTTCAAACTGCAACGCCACTTCCAGCATCTCGGAATGTAATTGCAATTACACAGGTTAAGGGTGATTTATTTACATACGACGAAATACTTATGGCAAAATGACTAACAAATAGCCTTGCTCAATCAAAAATTCAAAACACGCACACACACACACTCTCTCTCTACGTATATATACTCTGATGATCTGAATTTTACTAGTTAAGTTCTGAGGGTATAAGGCAATTTACTGAATTGTGATTTATAGAATAAATACTTATTGCATGGTTATTAATACATAACTTCTTGTTTATGATAAGAGTTGTCCCTTTAGAAATGAGGATGAGAGAGGGACTCTTAATTCAGCTTCTGGAGTTCGGAAACAGGAGTTCCTGCAGGTTTTCTCCACCACTCTCTTGGATGTTATGCCGCTTCCTTCTTCTATGCCAAGCCAATTAACTTGTTGGGAGTCTGAATGGACCAAGCTTAGATCTTAAAATCATTCTCCTCAATGTTATGATAGCTTTGTGATCCCGGTGACGTCAGGATTTTACTCACAGAACCACCCTTCCCATGGAGCTGTTGATAATTACGTAGTTGCTACAACCATTAAAGTCGTGAATATAGTTCCACCAAAAGAGAGATCTCCTATGCATGCACTACATGCTTATTCCACACCCAAAAGCATAACAATCAAGTTTACATAGAGGTCGTAAATGCATGCGGTCGGGTAGAACAGCAGACACTGCTCATTTTGTATCCAAGCCCCACGAGCTCTGTCTCACGGAATAAGCTATTCCTTTGTCTCAAGATCTCCTTTCACGCAGGACGTTATCAGCCGCCTCAACCCTCTCCCACGCGTTCTCCTCTCGCCGTTCCTTCTAGTCCTCTTCTCCTCCTCACTCTTCTTCTTCTCCAGCTCTATCTCTTCCTCCAACTGCAAAGTGCGCCAAAATATGTCATTCTATGCTTTCTCTCAGCCGTAGATTGCTCATGATATGATCGGATGTACACAACTTGCCTTGAGCAGCCGGATCTCGAGGTGTTCGACGCGGTCGATGAGGTTGCCTTTGACCTGCGTCTCGACCACGACGTCTCCGATCGGCCTGCACCGCCTGTGGTCGAGGCTCTTCGGGGACGAGTCGACGGAGGAGTTGCCGCCGTCGCTGGTGGTTACCGCCCCGCCGCCGCTGGTGGTGGACGTGCCGGGGCTCCTCTCCGCGCCGCCACGGCTGCTCCGCAGCTCCTCCAAGTAACCGAGCATCAGATCTAAACGCTCCACACGGGAAAGAATACTCGGCCGTTGATCGCTCGTTATAGCAGCCATACTTCCGGCGATACCGACAGAACTCTCGCTCTTAGAAATGGAGAAGTGAATGGTCGGAGCGCGCCATGTTTATAGGCGGGAAAGAGGTGGCTCGTGGGATCAACAGTCGACGCGTGTAATGGGCGCTCCATGTGTCAGCTGCCTCCGATGTGCATGTGTAGAGCTCAACTACGTCGGTCGTTGGTGATTCGGCGGTGATTTCATACAGTTCTCACGCGTGTTTGACGACACGCCCATCGGAAGTCAACTGTACCTCGTCGTTTGATCCTCAAGGACACTTCCCACATCACCTGATGGGAACTTGGGGGAACTCGATTTCTTAGATTCTTAGGCCGAAGTTATATGCTTGGAGAGATCTGCCAGGTGCTTAAATCTCAATGTTGGCAAGGGTTAATAATCAGTTTCTTAGATTCTTTGGCCGAAGTTGTATGCTTCAAGAGATCTGCGAAGTGCTTAAATCTCATTGTTGGCGAGTTGATGAACAGTTGGGCTAAAAATATTCACTTGTGTGAAAAACAGATATATGCGAGAGATAATCTAATGTCATCAATAACTCATGATCTGAAAGTTTATATTCTTGGATTGAATTGACGTGAACTTTTCATGCCAAAAATTCATAAACATCAAGGCTGACATTAATTGACTGATTTGATGAACTGTGTTGTAGTCAGAAGCTAAAGAGCAGAACTTTAGACATGTAATCATCGATCGTATTTTCTTTCTTGAAATAAATTAAATTATTATAAATAATTTATTTTTTTATTTAAATTATTAATTTTTTGTTTGTATAGTATGGTTAATGAAATAATTAAGATTGATTTCTTTAATTATATGGACAAGTTATAATTTTTATCAATCAATTAAATTATTAATTAATTTATTTTTTAATGAGTGATATTAATCTTAGAAAGTAAATAGTTAAAAATTTATTTTTATTTATGAATTAAAAGAAATAAATATTATAATTTTATCTTTGTATATAAAAGTAAAATAAAAAATAAAAATTAAATTATTATTTACTTTTGAAGAGAGTCGGTCTTCTTGTATATTCTTTTATATATAAAGGAACCTCACCTCGTCATTTCTCATTCAATTTGAAAGTGAGAGAAGTGATAAAAGAATCCTGAGGATGAGTAAGATCCTCTATTTATTTTACCAAATTTTATTTATTTTTAAAATATTTAATATTAGAATTACTAAAATCTATATGATGTATAATAATATTTAAAATTTCAAAGTTTATAATAAAAAATAACGATATTAGAATAATTAATTGATTTAATAATAATTTTAATTCATTAAATTAGACACATTGTCTCAAGGAATTATGTGTGAATTTTTATGATTTAATTAGTTCTAAATTTAAAGTTATGAATCTAAATTAGTTAATTCATGAAAAAATAGATTTGAGATAAATTATTATTTTATAATATTTTTAATATCTAATTTAATAAGAGGGTTAAGTTATGATTTAACTTGTGTTAAGTTGATTGGCCAAATCAGCCCATGTATCTAAGTATGACCTAGCACATGTGGTTCGGCATAACTAAACTCATGTGATTATGTATAGTCTAACTTATGTGGTCAAACATAACCTAGCCTTCGTGGTCAAGCATAAATCAATCCATGTTGTCAGGTATAGCTCAACTCATGTGGTGAGGTATGACTTAGCCCATGTGGCTAAGTATGGTCCAAGCCGTATGGTTGGGTATAATGTAACCCTTATGGTTAGGTATAGTATAACTCATATGGCCAAGTACGATCTAACTCATATGGCCATGGTTCGACTCATGTGGTCAGACACGACATAACCCATGACAAGTAGGTATGATTTAATCCATGAGTTAAGCGTGACCTAGTTCAATGGTAATACTTAGCCCAACTCGTGAGTGAGGCTCAACCCAATTAGTAAAGTTAGGCCTACCCATCTATGCAATTGGCACTAAACACATCGTTATCCCTCTATCTCATCTATTGTACCTTAGCCTCAACTTGCTACTTAGGATAGACATGTGTAGTGTATGTGGTCTATCCAAGGCTCAACTAGGTCGGTTCAGTCTGAGTTAGCACTATATAGTAGTCTATATTTTTCTCCCTTTATTGATTTGAGCTTGTTAGTTAACTAAATTAAACAAGCTTGATTGGTTCAAGCTGGTTTAGGGTGCTAGTCATAGGTGCCATGAAAGTCAATCACGTGAGTGATGACATGCGTGATACGCTGCACAATCTTTTTGTTTATTATTATTATTAATATTATTTCATTTTATATTGTATATTATATTTATTGTGATGTCCATAGATATATGTAATGAGAATCATAATAATGAGATCGATTCACCTTTAAATATAGACCCTAAATAATCTCAGTCATAGGTTATTCGAGATGGATATGAAGATAATCGGACAGACTGATGTGTTGTATACTCATCCATATAATGGAGGTGGTTAGTTTCGTAACTACTCATGTGGGAACACTAGGAATACAATACAAGTACCCATTAGAGAATGAGTTCACTGATTGATTCGCTCATAGAATGCTTGATGGTTAATGATACCTCATTATCAAATAGCAATTTTGTGGTCCTAGTTTTATGTCTGGTCTTTAGACTTGAGATACTAAGGATATCCTGTATGAGTACTCCACTCTTTGATACTGAACTTATAGGTTTGAAAGTTTCAGATCTAGCGTAGCTTGTCATCGAGAGTAGTAGCCAATCTTACAAGGGTAATTGAGTATCGATAGAAGATCATTCGCCCTCAATGTTATGAGAGGAATACCCTATATGTTCTTACTCAGGTAAATCAATGGCTAGGGTCATTCAGATAGATAGAGAAAGAGTTCTATAAAAGAATTCAATTAAAGTGAGACTCGAGAATATTTCGTATGAGTCTAATAGCATCATGTATGGTATACAGTCTCTAGGATATTAGATGAATTTATAGCTACACGATAACTAAGGATAGAAATGTCCAATGGATTAGATTTTTCTGTATCATGTAGAGACTGCAACGTAGTAGCATAGTACGTAAGTAGTCGATGAGTTGAGTGAATTATTATGGAGATGATAATTCATTGAGTTAGAAGAAGTTCTCATAGATATGAGTCATGACTAGCTTGATATTGGGCATAGAGGGTTACACACATATGATAGGTGTTGCGACGAGTAAAGGTTCAAATATAAGATATCTATTAGTCCCTATCTTATTGGATATCCAATAAGCCCCTTAATTATTGGATCTTATGGATAAGATCTAATAAGAGCTAATGAGAGATTATTCGATGGAGATCCACTAATTTAAGAGGTTTGGGTAATTGGATAAAGATTCAGTACCCAATAGGGCAGGATCTATTATGGTTAAGTGGCAGAAACCTCTATAAATAAGAGGGGCCAAAAGCTGACATAGGCTAATCACCTCTTGGCTGCCCTACCTATTCTCCTCCCTCTCCTCTCCTCCTTAGTCGACATCCCCAGTTGAGGGCGTGTGGACAACAAGAAAGCCCGGCTCCTTCTTGATCATGTGGTGCATGTGGAGAGCAAGATTTGAGGAGTTTCTTCGCCACATCTACTATGTGGATCAGCCCTAGAGAGGAGGATAGTTGACCTCCTTTATCCACTCCTATAGATCTAAAAATTTTCAGGGATATACGATCTCTCTAGGTAACAAATCTTTCTTGATTTACGTGGTTTTTAATTTTATATTTTATTTTACGCACCAATCTTCACACGACGACAAAACCTTTATTTAAAAATTCTATGATTTATATTTTTTTGTTCTTCTACTACACATGTGATCCTATGATCTTTTTAACAGTGGTATCCGAGCTAGGTTGATTCGTGCAATAATTGGTTTTTAAATTACCAGTTGATGACTCACAAAGAATTATTCTTGTGCAATTGCTGTAATTTTTCTATTATAGTTTTCAAATCTAGCTTGCACCCTTTCTCACCATTGAGAGGGGTTTTAGATAGGCTTTTTGACATCAAAATTATTAACACAAAAGAGGGAGCTGCTTGTAGCCTTAGTCGAGAGCCTTAGAAGAGGCTCTCAGCCTAGTTACCTACAATAAACTGAGAGCAACCATGCTGCTCTCGGCCACTATAGCCAGGAGTCTTAGCTACATGAGGAACCCTTTGCGGCTAGGGTTCCCTTGCCGCCAAGGTGACAATCCCTGGCCGCTTATGACTGCCCTGTAGCCAAGGTTTCCTGGCTACAGAGAGACCTTGGGGGCCAGGGATTCCTGGTTGCCCAAGACTGCCCTACGACTAAGGATTCCTAGTTGTAGGGGTAACCTTGGAGACTAGGGTTTCTTGGCTGCATGGGACATCCTAGGGTAGGGTACCCGAAAATTATAAAAATACTTAATTAAACATTTTAATTAATTAATATTATTATTATCTAGAAGTCTTACATGATGATGTGTATATGCGATATATGATGTGGAAGGATGATCATGGATTGTGTGATGTGATTATTATTATTATTGGGGCCTATGAGCCTTTATTTTTCTCATTTATTATTAAGCCTTCATGTATGTGATTATGTTTTAATCACATGAGAAGGTGCGGTAGGAGCGTGGAGGTGACAACGAGATCCATGAGGGCGAGACAAACGATCATAATATATAGAGATGTGCCGAGATACCGACGGAATCGATCAGGACAATCACAAAGTATGTAGATACACCAATCCACACATAGATTATGATGTGAGTGATTAGGCCTACTAGCTTGAGCTTGATCGTAATAGGTTGTGGTCCATGATCATTTGGTGTAATTGCTCATGTGATGTGTGATTGATTATACATATACTAGATATGTATATATATTTACATGCGATGTAGATATATATTAAATATGTATGTGTATGATATATTATATTAGAAGACCAAATCAAAATCTCCTCTCATGATAATATTAAGTCGGTAAGCATAAGATAATTAGATTAACCCATATGGCCTTCCATTATAGGGAGAAATCAATTCCCAACGTAGGTTGAGTTGATCAAGTTCCTCAAGGCTAACCTATATTGCGATTTGAGATCTTACCTATGACATAGAGATATCACCGGTGACCTGAGGACGTAGTATACTTAGTCGAGTCCCTCGAGGGCATATCATCGAATCAAATTCATCTTGTACCGATGGTGATGACTTAATCGAATATCATGATTGGTCAAGTCCCTCAAGGCTATGATGCTTCGGAGGCTGAACAAGATTGGAATCATAAGAAGTTATGATCGGCAAGAGTTGCCTACCTTTTCAGGCTTCGTGTGATTGATCGAGTCCCTCGAGGTTACACTAAGATGTCAATTGGATTCCGATCCCCGCTAGAGATCTATCGATGGTCTCCAATTCATATACCGGAAAGTGTTATGTGTTTCGCGAGAAAATAGTGAGAGTAAATTAAGATAGAAGTCCATATCTTGATTGTTTATTTTTTTGTAAAATTTGCATGTTATTTATTTCTACTACATCTTTTGTTTATCAAAAACATGTCGCTTTCAAATCCCTTATGTGTCATACTGGATGTCAACTGTCTCACTAGTCCAAACTATATGGATTGGCTCCATGACTTGAAAATCGTCTTACAGTGAAGAAAATCGCATATGTCTTTGACATAGTGATGCCCATGCCTAAAGAAGAGGCAAGTGAGAATGAGATCATTTGCTATGTAAAGTACATAGATGACTCCACTCTCTCTCAATGCTAGTGAGACAAAAAACAAAAGGAAATCCCTTAAGAAGGGCAAGGGCAAGGGCAAACCAGGTAAAGCAAAGGTTACCAAGGACTCGAGAAATGATAAATGCCAGTACTTCCACTACGGCAAACATGAGTACTAGAAGAGGAACTATAAAGAGTATCTTGTAGGTAAGGCAAAATAAAAGCTTGGAGAAGCTTCAAGTACATTTATGATCAGTCTCCAATTATCATATTCTTATGATAATACATGGGTATTATATACCAATAGTGTTTATCACATCTATAATTTGTTACAAGTTCTAGCCCTAGAAGATTGGTGAGAGGTAAGATGGATCTCAAAATGGGCAATGAAGCAAAAGTTACTATAGTGGCTATTAGCGAGGTCACCTTACATCTGCTTGATGAAGCTACTATTGCATTAGATGTATGTTATTTTATTCTTTCGATTATTAGAAATATTATTTCTATTTCATGTTTGATAGTTAATGAATATAAATTAGTTTTTAAGAATAATGGTTGTTCAATTATAATGGATAATAAGATCATCACTAGAGGAAAATTGTATAATAGTTTATTTATGCTAGATATTGCTCTATATATCTTGAATATAAGTATGTTTAAGAGGAGACGAGATGAGATGAATAGTGTGTACATATGATATTATAGGCTATGTCACATATATGAAGGAAAAATCCAGAAGTTATTGAAGGATGAATACCTAGATTCATTCGACTATGAGTCATATGTGATTTGCGAGCCTTGACGTCATAGAAAGTTGACTAACGCTTCATTTAGTGCAACTAAAGAGAGAGCCATTGAGTTGTTGGAACTCATACATAGTAATGTATGTGGTTCATGTCAACTCATATCATAGGAGGTTACTCCTACTTCATCACATTCACTTATAATTGCACAAGGTATAGATATACGTACTTGATGAGTACAAGTCTAAGGCCTTTGAAAAATTCAGGAAATATAAGAATGAGATAGAAAATCAGACTGGAAAGAATATCAAGACTCTTCAATCAGATCGAGAAGGTGAGTACTTGAGTATAGAGTTCTCCCAATTTTTCAAGGACCATAAGATTATATCTCAATGGATACCTCCTTATGCACCTCAACTCAATAGTGTATCGAAAATGAGAAATCGTACATTGTTAGACATTGTGTAGTCCATGATGAGTTTCGCTGACCTACCCATCTTATTCTATGGATATATCATAGAGTCCGCAACTTACCTTTTGAACAGAGTTCCTACTAAGTTAATAGTGTTTATACCATATGAGATATGGAAAGGAAAAAAATTTAATTTTATGGTTGTTAAGATTTGGGGCTACTCTACCCACATTAAGAGACATAACCCTAACAAGTTAGAATCCATGATGAAATAGATGATTTCTCAAGGTATGAGCATGTGTACTTAATAAAGTACAAGTCCGAGGCCTTTGGGAAATTCAGAGAGTATAAGAATGAAGTGGAATATCAAACTGGAAAAAGTATCAAGACTCTTCGATCAGATTGCGGAGATGAGTACTTGAGTACAAAGTTCACTCAGTTCCTCAAGGACCATAAGATTTTATCCTAATGGACACCTCCTTATATACCTCAACTCAATAGTGTATATGAAAGGAGGAATCGTACACTGTTAGACATGGTGCGGTCCATGATAAGTTTTGCTGACCTACCCATCTCATTCTAGGGATACGTCATAGAGACCACAACTTACCTTCTGAACATAATTCCAATTAAATCGTTAGTGTCTACACCATATGAGATATGAAAATGAAAAAATCCTGATTTTAAGGTTGTTAATATTTGGGGCTACCCTGCCCACGTTAAAAGACACAACTTCGATAAGTTAGAATCGAAGACGGAGCAGTGCAAGTTTGTGGGATATCCCAAGGAAACTTGTGGGTATTATTTCTATCATTCCGAGGACCAAAAGGTCTTTATAGTTAAGAGAGTAGTATTTCTTGAGAATGAACATATTTTTAGCGGAGACAGTGGGAGCATGATAGAGTTAAGTGAGGTTGGAGAACCTAGCTCAAGCACCACTCCACAGCTTGAGCCTTTTTAGGTACCTAACACACAAGTTCCGACTTTACATTAGTCCAACAGAGTATCCTATACTCATGAGAGATATGTGGGACATATTGGAGGAGAGGATGTTGATGATATTGATCCTCAAACCTACGAGGAGACTATTACATGTATAAACTCCGGGAAGTAGTAAAAAGCCATGAATTCTGAGATGGATTCCATGTACCCTAATAAGGTTTGGAACCTAGTTGATGCACCCGAGGGTGAGTGATCATCTGTAAAAGGAGCTAGAGCCTATCACAATTGGAAGCTACCAACAAAATAGTCTAGTAAATTATGTATTATGGTACCTCATAATATTTTATCATATTACTTTTTTGATATATATATATATATATGTATATATATATATATATATATGTATATATATATATATATACATATATATATGTATGTATATATATACATATATACATATATATATACATATATACATATATATATATACATATATACATATATATTTATACATATATATATATATATTATAATAATTAACTATATATAAGATGATTCTTTTCGGGGATTATTCGCTATCATGATGATTAGATGATTTATCTATTTATTATTAGGAAAAATGTGTCGGATGGGTGAGGGCTACCACTCTATTTGTTGTTGGTAGGAATTAATCTAGTATATCTTTTTATTTGCTGTTGGGAGAATATACCATCGAGTGTGACATATATTTTTATTATATATTATGTTTATCATCGAGATATATTGTATGTGATTGATATATAATTTTATTTACTGCATAAGAATTATAATATGTTTATATATATGTTTCATAAAGATTATTTTATAATTTGAGTTTATATATTAGTTGACATTGCTATATGTTTCATAAAGATTATTTTATTATTTTTAAGACTCCTATCAACATGCATGATTGTTGTTTTTTTATCTTAATGTATTTTCAAAGTAATATATTATTTTATAATAAATCTTAGGTATTTTATAATAATCTTAGGCTTGATTAGAGAAGACTTTTTCATTGCTTAGGTCCTACTAAGAACATACAATTTTTTTAGTAAAAATAAATCTAAAGATAAAAATTTGAATTCAAAGATAATTTTTTTTATAAATTATAAATAATGAAATGACAATTTATTTATTTTTATAAATCTGAAATGATTCGGTACACCTTTGAAGCCGCTCAATTTCTTAGTATCCTTATGTGCTGGAAAACAACTAAAAAAGACGTATAACAACTCCCGAAGTGGACCAAGAAGCTACTTACCTCAGTTGTTGACCCAGGCACGCTTCAGTTTCCTCCATATGAATCTTTACTGCTCTCTACTAAATGATAAGCATGAGAAAAATGTGTTGAGATCACACCCAAAGTTACATCTAAATATGGTGGTTGTTCCTCACTTCTTGTCACAGTTCTCTTTCCATGGACGATGATCAGTCAAACCAAATAAACATCCAGTCTTTTCAGATCTCTAAACTAATATAGCAAAATACTGAATCATTGTTGCAGCTGTATCCCGAAAGGCTTTATGCCTCAGCAGTAATAGTTTAAGTAGGTTCGCTTCTAATCACTCGACAACAAACACAAACAACGAGCTCTTAGGCTTTAAACTTTCAACCACTGAAAGCAAAGTGCAAGAGAAAGAAAACATTCAATTGCCTCAGCAGCTTTAGGAACAAAACTTCAGATCAGTTCCCATATCATAATGTAAACTTTTGCCATTCAGTTGAGCTGCAACAGCTGCAAATAACCTGATTCAGATCAGTTCCCATATCATATTGTAAACTTCTGCCATTCAGTTGAGCTGCAACAGCTGCAAATAACCTCCATGGCCAACCGGATTCGTGGCCTTATTCTGCTACTGTATTAACGCAGCCATGGCTTTTATATGTCTACCATCCACAACTTGAGATTAAACTGCTATGCTGTCTCCAATGGACCCTCCCACTTCTCTACCAGCTCTTGCAATTTATCAAAACCCTGCAAAATAGTAAAGAAAATATATTTACAAATTTTACATATAATATCTGGTAATTGGTAGTATCAGGCAAATGAAATCTGATACTCACTATCCGAGTCGTGAAGCTGCCAAATGATTCACCCTGCAGGCGCTTGCTCTTCCAGCCGTAAAACAATGGCTCCAAAACCTTCTCTAGGTTTTGGACCTTCACCTTGTTCGTAAAGCATTTTGCTAATGAAGTCTGATTAGGTGTCCCACCAAGCCAGACCTGAATTGCATTTTAAACAGAACAATATAAGAATTTATGTTACCAAGGAAAGCTTGATGACTTGCATTGGCTAGTTGCAGAATCTGTATATTCTACAATTAGTAATAACTCAGGTTTTCAGCAAACAACACCACTTTTGGATGACTATTAAATGGAGATTTCACGTCCATTATGCTTGAGAGCAAAATGACACAAAGTTTTAGTTGAAACATATAAATTACACAAAATTGTTAAACCTGACTTTGATTGGTACAACTGGATAAACAACTAATGCTGTCAACATAGCAGTGGAGTATGAACATCCTATGAAGAAATGGGACATACAATTCTCCCGGCTGATTTATCATTCAGATATTTCCAGTCTATATAATTCCACATATCTAACCATGCAACATTAGCACAAATCATAAGTGCATTTGAGTACCTGGTAGCTGTTGGGACCATCACCAACCAGTCCTAGCTCGGCCATGTAGGGTCTTGCACACCCATTGGGACAGCCTGTTACCCTTATCACAACTGACTCATTGTTCTCTATGCCTACCTGTGAAAAGAATAAGAACCCATTGTCACTTCTCAAAAAAATAAATCTTACCATTATGGAACCAAAAGTTGCATTTTCCTAGGAACCCGTTGTCACTTCTCAAAAAAATAAATATTACCATTATGGAACCAAAAGTTGCATTTTCATAATTATGTATAAATACATTAAGATGGATCATTTAAGTTACTAACCTTATTGAATACAGCTCGAATCCTTTTAAGAATTTGTGGTATCCCCCTCTCAGCTTCTGTTATTGCTAGTGGACAAAGTGGCAGTGCAGGACATGCCATTGCAGTTAAATTAAGAGGATCAATTTCCGTAGGTTGCTGCAAGACAAAACAGAAATGCTGAATAATAAAAATACGAAACCATCCATATTTTCTTTTTGGCTATAAATACATTTACTTTCTTAGTTGTACTAAAAAGTACCTAGCCCAGTATACGTTATGAACCTACTACTAAATCAACTTGTTGGCTCTAATATCTCTAGTCCATTAGTAAACCAGACTTTCCTTTTAAAGACAGTCAACTAGGAAAATTTCTTACATAGAGCAGAAATAATTTTCTTAAAGTGAAGAGCAAAATATGACAAGCTTTACCAGTAGACCAGCTTGGGCAAGTGCTGCGGTGATAGGTTCTTCCCATGAGTGATGAATGTCGCACAAGATCAAATTCTGGTTAGGTGTAATCCGCACATTCAAGTTATACTTCTCAATTATTTCTCTTAGTGTTTTCTTCATATTCCCACCTATACGCCCGCTATCAATGTGTACTCCACAGAACAATGCACCATTACCCTGCATTAGCAGAGTAGCAATGAAAACATATTACGAAGATATAAACAGATATGGTCTGAAATGACAGAAAATTTTATAGTAGCCATCAAAATGTGAAGTTAAAAAGCAAAACCGCACATGAAATTGTACCTGTTCATGCCATCCAAGGTAACTCTTGAATTCCCACTCTGGTAATTCTCTGAATGGCTCGAACTTCTTTCCATAATACTGCTCGACGACTGTGCGGAATTTGTCAATCCCCCATTCACCAATCAAATACTTCATTCTACTATACCTGCGGTCATCTCTCCTCCCATTTTCTCTTTGTGTAACAACAATAGCTTTTATAGCATACAAGATGTCTTCTTTTGGTACATAACCTAAAGGCTCTCCCAGACGAGGTAATGTGGTCTCCACCCTGTGTGTTCTTCCCATGCCTCCTCCTACCTACAAAAGCAAGTTGCAATGGTAAAATTGAGTAGATCACATAATAAAACATAACATAACCTGAAGTAAAATCTATTACATAAATATTGAAGCCTTGAGGTTCTCCATCAATATCAGAAACTACGACGACACCAATATCATTTGTCAGGATATCCACAGAGTTGTCAATAGGCACAGTCACTGCAATCTTGAACTTTCTAGGCAAGAATTGAGTGCCATAGATGGGCTCTGGAGAATCAGGGAAATTAGTCCCATGTGAGTTGTCATTACGAGCTTCGACTACTTCAGGGGGCTCTGCTGACATGATCTTTTCCCCATCTATCCATAGATCATAATATGCGCCAGCCTGTGGTGTCAAGAGTGCAGCAATATTCTCTGCAGTTTCCTGAGCAAAGACATATTCTTTTTTGGTATATGGTGCTGCAGGAGCTAATACATTTCTGTTCAGATCACCACATGCACCAAGAGTTGAGCCCATGTTTTTAATAATAGTGCTCATTACAGTTTTGAGGTTCTTCTTCAGGATACCGTGCAGTTGAAATGTTTGTCTAGTGGTCAAGCGGAGAGTGCCTGTGCCAAAATCATCTGCAAGATCATCCATAACCAAGTAGAGCCTGTTCGGTACTTTCCCACACGGATTCTTTGTACGAAGCATAAACTGGTAAGACTTGACACCACGTTCATCTCTGTTAGTTTGTTGATAACTTCCATGAAATTTGATCAGTTGGGTGGCAGCCTCATTTATGTTTGGAGCTTCTGAAGTTAACTCCTCATTTAGAGGATATCTAAGGAAATTGCTTTTCTCCTTGAACAATTCAACCTTGCTTCGCTTTACCTCAGAAGTATCTGGCCTTATAGGCTGCAAAAAGAAAGAAGGCTAGGCTGTCAAATGACATGACTTAAAGTAGCATTTAAATATAACATAATGAGGTACCTCTCAAGCTCACTGTTTAGTGAAAAAAAAAGGGTCCTTGTGATGACACAAAAGTGAAATGATTTATCTAATACATATTAAGTCGAAGAATTGATGAAAGTTCTTTCTTTAGGCTGAATTGGGCTCCAACGTTTAGCAATTATAATATAAGCAGGATTATGTGGAGATCAGCAAAGGGAATAATTAAGAAGCTTTGCACAGACACCAGGGAATAGAAGAAGAAAGATAGGAAGAGAGATAAGAAGAGCAGTTTCACAAATCCACTAAATAGAATAATATTTTACTAAAAATCAATCATTTTTCATGACTCAATGATTATGCTCTCAAAAATTAAAATTTTTTTCATAGAATTTATAGCGCTCCATGTAATGCTATTTATAGTTCATTAAACAATTATAGAACAACGGACTATGATATAAGATATTCTAGTTGATCTGTAGTGTTACCAAAATTTCCTGTGACAGTATGATCCACTCTTTGATCCATACAATTATTCACTATCGTGCCCTCATTGATACTAAATTATAAAGTAAAATTTCCACTGTTTACAATCCTTTATTTAATGTCAATCGAGAAGGATTCTATGTGAACTATAACTTGTCAGAGCAAGGTTGAATTTACTATAATTTTTTCTTATTATCTTCTTATTTTTTGCTCTTCTGCATCTAAAATTTTCTTGCCTCTGACCATTAAGTAAACAAATTTATTTGAAAAATAAAATAATTTTATTGATCCTTTGCTGAGTGTTCGACGGCACTGGCATCATCCAAGCAATCATCTTTGCTCATTCCAATCCATGTGAAAATATGGTCGAAATTTTCTAATCCTCTTTCAAGAGGTGCGGAGAGGTATTTTATTTGCAAATTACAATTATTTCAAAAGATGCATGCTGGTAGATTCTAACCACATGGTTCAAGATAAAAGCTTATAACCAAGAGGAGCTAATCTAAACATTATTACTCATGTGACCTTAAACATCAGACTTAAAACTGTATGAAAATATACAAGAATGCCTCTTTCTTAAAACTGCTCATGCACATATAGGTTTCGCTTGAATTTACGGTCAGAAGATAACTTGTAGCAAGGTCTGACAAAAAATAATATATTTCCTGGGAGTATCATTCAGCATGTCATAAGTGGTTTATGACCAGTTTCTAATGATGTTATCGTATTGGTTGTTCCAGTGTTCAATTATTGACCATAGTTGTTTAAGAGTACTTTCAATATTGCTTCTGACATACCTTGGATGTACAAAAAAATGTTCTGCATCATATGCTGATGCATTGGAGAACATCTAGACAAATGTTGCCAGATTGATGAAATTGTGGACAGAAGTATGATACTTACATATATTATAGTACCAATATAAAAGAAGATCTTTCCTTCTTCAGAAAGGCTGACACTCCGGCATCCGCATTCCTAATTAGGGCATCAATTTCTTCTGACGCCTCTGGCAGATGGAACCGGTGTTCAGCCCATTTGAAAATTTTAGGGGTATCTAGTCCGAAGAAAAATTGATCAGCAAAAAAATGTAGGATTTTACGTTACATAAATATGAGTTACGCTTAGGAATGACCTACAATGTTACCTAGGATTCTAGCCATCTTTAGTAGCTATTCAGTGAATATAGTGGGACTCCAATCGACTTAGAATTTATAATCCTATTAAGCGAATAAGGTTCCCGACGTAGACCGGAGCTACAACTCCTAACACCACTCGAAGAACGACAAAGAGAGGCTAAACTAACATTTCCTTTTACAATACCATCCACACGATCAATTTTCACCATCATCTGAACCAGAAAGAGAGAGAAAAACAAAGCAAATTCACAAATCTTACGGTGGAAACAGCCGTGACAACCGAAGAAGAGCTCGATGAGGACGCCACCGCTAAGCTCCAAGAAGATCGCCCAAATGGAATCAACCCCGACGACCTCAGCCCGCGAAACCTGTGGATCTGCACCCCCTGATCCGCCCCAACTCCAACCCCGCCCGCCGCTGCAGCCGCCATGAGAGATAGGCGAGAAGGCAGAAACCCTAGAGGAAATCTGGTTTTGAGTTGTTCGAGCAGGGCAGATCAAAGAGAGTGAGAGGAGCTAAAATCAGAGGACTGAAACAAAGCATAGATTTCCTTTTTGGAGGCCAAAAAGGTGATGGACGCGCGATATATCCACCCAATGTTTCTATATCCGATCTGTTATGTATGGATTTATTGCAGCGAGAATTCTGCGTTGGAATAGGTAATGGTGGGTGACAATAGCATGTGGGCTCCGGAGCCCAAGTTCGTCGAACCTGGATGGATTTGTTGATGCTACGCGTATATATTTAAAGTCGGCAAGCAGAGTCGTGCACGTGTGTCCGGGTAGACTAACAAGCGGCCCATTCTGACTTCCATTGTATGGGTCGTAAAAAGCCCACTTAAAGACGAGAAGGACAATTGATGAACCATGAGCAACATTTTTATACCCATTGATGAACCACGAAGGCGGCAGTAGATATCAGTGGAGCCCGATGGGTGCCGCTGGTTGCTCCTACGGCGATGTAGATGGGGCAGAGGGTAAGCTTCGAAAAATGGAATAATCATAAAGACTTGGATAATCATTTCATCGCCAAGAGATTTGACTTCTTTATTGACTTTTGTGGTGCATTTGTTCATGGGATTAGAACTATAAGAGGAATGTTAAAACTTGTTTTCCAATTACGAAATCTAGATTCTCCATCAACGAATCATCGTGGGAAAAAGTTATGTGCGAGGGAAAGAGAGAGATGTATATTAACTTGATTTGCAAAAATATTTATCCTCTGAACATAGAGCTTGATCTGCTGACAATAAATTCTCTTCATGGGAGAGGCGTCATCATAGACTAATTGGAATCACTTGAGAATAATAGTCTCGCATGGGAACTAAATATATCATGTCTTGTACCATAATTTACTAGCTTAATCTTATGGGTTACAGTCATATTCAATTACCATGTTGATTCAGTTGATGGTTTGTCACTTCAGCATGGTTTATGATCTAAGAGGGCATGTAGAGATAGAGTTCTTCCAAACGCTGACGTCACATGAAAACCCAGCCCTAATTTCATCAGTGGATGCATGACAACTAGATTCTCTATTGCAGTCATAATAATCTGCAACTTGAATTGCTGTAGCTCCGAAATATCTTTTATGGTTGAACCTATATATATATATATATATATATATATATATATATATATATATAGAGAGAGAGAGAGAGAGAGAGAGAGAGAGAGAGCTAAATTGTGAGTCAAAATTTAATACAATCCATATTTTATGTAGAGGGATAAACCACATTCTGTTTAACAAATCAAAATTTAATAGATAGAATTGCAATTATGATAAGTAATAATCTCCAAGCTTGATGTTTGTTTTTTTCTTTGTCCTCATTGATTATTACTTGTGCATGATCTTATCAAAGTGCCCCACAAGCAACGCAAGATGCCCAAGAGATATTGTTTTGTTCTAAGTCTAAAATATAAGCTAAACATGCACTACTCTGGTTTATTCATTTACTTGTGTGACAAAATTCAAGGTTTGTTCAGCACAGCCAAGAGTAGTACAACAATGATTCACTCAAAGGTCTTCACAGTTCCAGCTGTTGGATATTTTTTTATGTGGCCAAAAACTCAAAGAGAGCAAATTATAGCAGTATCTGCCCCATCTATTTGTGATGTCATGATCAAATATTTTTAGTTTCCATGAGGAACTGAATGGAAGAGCATTGCAAGCAGTCAAAATCAACTCTGAATCAGTCTTAAGACATGATCTGGCACATGGTCAACCAGGTGGAGGTAACCTCAGCTAGAAATATTCTGTTCCTCAGATCAATGATTCAGGCCGTACTTTTCCAAGCTTCAGTGGAAATGGTGTACTGAAATAGGAAGAGTGAGCTGCATCTTATTCAAATTCCAGTTTAATGTAACTCCATATACAGCTAGACTGGAAGCATTACAAATAATACTGAATCAAAGATTCTCCCACTTTACATGAGAATTAACATATAAGCGTGGCACCAATCAAACCCGCGCAGGTTTTCTATTTTCAAGAAAATGTGGGAAAGAGTGTAAGTATTAAAATCGTAATATACTATTATTATATAAAAAATTTTAATAATAAAAATTAAAATTCAATAATAATATTTCAAATATATGATACATGATATTTGATGTTATTCAAAAAAAATTTATTTGATCCATGGATATATCGTAGATCCAAAAATTATAATGATACTAATAAAAACTAAATTTGTATTTTTTTTTTCTTTCTATCCTTCGTTGAATTAGGGATAAAAATAAGATGAGAAAAGATATACAATCTTCTAATTATTAATTGAGTTATATGGTCCATAAGAGATCTGATTCTTTTATAAACAAGAGTAAAGTGACTAGGATAAATAATTAGTAGAGTCTCTCCCATCGAGATCATCTCTTAAGGAATCATATTATAATTAAACTTTCCTTTTATTAGTTAATAACTATAATCAAAATTCAATCATATCTCTCATATATCTTAACTAATTAGATACAACCATATAAACTAGCATTCTACTACTTAATCTATTAATTGATAAGATATAAAAATTTTAAAAAAATAAAATAAAATTTTATTTTAAAACAATATTATTTAATTAGATTCGAAAACTTTAAAAAATGTATTTTACATGTGTGCATAAATCTTATAAAACAAGCCAATAAGTATTAATAAATATAATAGTACATTAAGTTTAACTATTAATACGAGTCATAGCGGTTGTATATCATTAATTGCATACTTCCTTCTATGTATCGTAATATTGTTGGCTCTTCCTAATATAATTCAAAATGATCTATATAATTTATTTTTTTAAGATAATCATATTATCACATTCAATCATAATATGAAAAATAAATAATTTTAATTATATAAATAAGAATATTAATTATAATGTCCACTCAAACATGTACTACTATATCTTTTATGGGTTGTTCATAAACCCATTTATAATAATATGCTCTTTCAAATACTTTTGACTATAATGCCTTAGTGGATAAATCAGCAATCAATATAAGTAGAACTCAATTTCTTCTTGATATTAATTATTTTTAAACTTTTTTTTCTTTGACCACTAAGTACTTTATACTATAATGTATAGAATTAATAGAGTACTTGCTATTCTTACAAAAAAAATTGTTAAAATATGTCACATTGAGTCTAATCATATAAATCTTGAGATAAAATTTCATAATAATAAGGCATGATTAGTGGTCTTAAAGCATATTACAAAATCAACTTTTGTTGTCGATGATATAATAATGTATTACATTATATTTTTCTATATAAATTATTTCTCTAACTAGTATAAATATAAAATGTAAAGTGAATTTCCTACTTATTGAGATAATTTACAAAATCAGTATGAGAATACTATTATGTAGTATTCCAACTATAAAATTGATATTTGGTCTAATATAAGTTTAAACATATAATAATATATTTTCAACTATGGCATACATAATAAATATTTTTCTTTTCTGATTCTTTTCTAAGTTATTTTAAAAATACTTATTTTAATTAAATTTTTTTATCATTTACTGAATAAAGTTGTATACTAAATTTATCTAAGACTTGATCAATATATTCTTTTAAGATAGTCTTAATAACCTTTGAGATATATTTGTGAATACCTCAATACCAATAATATAAGATGTCTCATTTATATCAATCATCTTAAAATTCTTGATGATAAATTTTTTTATTTTATACAATAAACCAAGATCACTATTGATAAACAAAATATCATCCGCATACAAGATCAATATAACAAACTTACTCCCATTAATCTTCAGATATTAATACTGATCTATAATTTTTTTAAAAAATTTAAAGAAACTAATGATATAAAAAAAACTTAATAAACGATTATCTAGAGGGTTGTTTAAGGTTATAATAGATTTTGTAATTGTGCATACTAACATTTATATTTATTTTATTTCTATACGAATCGTTTAGAGTAACCCATATAAATATATATATTCATTTAAAAATTTTATTTTTATATTCATTCGATATAACTAAAAATCATAATGTCACTAATGTCATGATGATTTTAATGAGTTCATTTAAAAAACTAAATAAAATATCTTATTATAATCGATGTATTTTTTATGAGTAAAATCTTTGACTATAAGTTTGTCCATTATATCATTTTATATTATCCTTTGAGTCATATTTATATAATAAACTTATTTATAGTTATTGGATAATTCGATAAGTTCTTAAATAATATTCTGGTTCATTGATTTTAATTATCAATGTATTTTTTATGAATAAAACCCTTGACTATAAGTTTAGCTATTATTGTTGGGAAATCTTGGAGTGATATTACATGCATAACAAAGAATAGAAAAACAAAATCCTCAATTCTCAAAGATATGTTCGTCGTAATACGAAGATTGGTGCATAAAAATCCGCGAAATAGAAAACCACGTGTAAGATAGATTATATTACATAGGGAGACCATATATCCTTGAATCCCTGCAGATTTCTAGGAGAGGGTGAAGGAGGTTAAGCACTCTTCTCTCTAATGGTGATCCACACAATAGGGCTGCGACGACGCTCCTCAAAACTTCAAGCCTACTCTGAGGTAGAGAGGGGGAGGAGAATAGGAGAGGTAAGCAAAAGACTCTAGCCTATAAACCACTGATTCCTTTATATTTATAGAGGTCCTTTTATCAACTTAATCATAATGGATTATCCCATATTGGGTATTAGATCTCCATCCAACTACCTAAGCCTTTTAGATTAATGGATCTCTATTCAATAATCTCTTATGGGTACTTATTGGATCTCATCTATAGGATCCAATAATTCAGGGGCTTATTGGATATCCAATAAGCTAAGGGCTTTAGAAGATATCTTATATCTGAACCTCTACTCATTGCAATGCTTATCATATGTGTGTGACCCTCTAGGCCTATTATCGAGCTGGCCGTGAGTCATATATTTCAGAACTCCTTTTGATTCAATGAATTATTATCTCCATAATAATTCACTTGGCTCATCGATTGCAGATGTACTAGGCCACTACATCATAGTCTCTAGACGATACAGGGGAATCCAATCCGTTAGACCTTTTTTGTCCTTAGTTACCATGTACCTATAGTCCCTTATTCATCTAATATCCCAAAGACTGTAGACCGGGCATGGTGCTGTCAAACCTATATGGTTTCTGCTCGAATCTTGCTCTAATCGAATTCTCACGGATAACTCTTTCTCTCTCAATCCGAATGATCATGGCTAGGGATTTGTCTTAGCAAGAACACATAGGACATTCCTCTCATGACACCGAGAGTAGATGATCCTCTATCGACACTCAATAGTCCTCGTATGGTTAGCTACCACTCCCGATGATCGATTGTGCTAGATCTGAGACATACAAACCTATGAGTCCGGTGTTAAAGAGTGGAGCACTCATGCAGGACATCCTTGGTATCTCAAGTCCAAGGACCAGAGGCACTATTGGGACTACGAAATTGCTATTTGATAATAAAGCATCATCAACCATTCAACATTCCATAAGCGGATCAATCAATGAACTCATTCTCCAATAAGCACCTGTATTGTATCCCTAGTGTCCCCACATGAGTAGCTATGAGACTAGCTGCATCCATCATATGGGCGGGTATACAACACACCAGTCTATTCGGTTATCTCATTATCCATCTCGAGTAACCTATGACCGTGATTATTTATTATCTGTGTTTAAAGGTGAATTGATCTCATTATCGTGGTCTCATCATGATCCGATTTCCATTGCACAGATCCAAGAACATCACTATATATATATATATATATATATATATATATATATATATATATATATATATATATATATATATATATATTATATATATATATATATATATATAATATAAAGTGATAAATGTCAAAATATAATAAGCAAAAAGACTACGTGTCAAGTCACACATGTCATCACTTACGTGATTGGCTTGCAAGACATATATGACTAGCAATTATATTATTTGATATTATCCTTTAAGTCATATTTATATAATAGACTATTTTATAATTTAGTTATTGGGCAATTGAGTTGATAGATACTATTCTACTTCAATGATTTTAGCTTTTTTTATTGTATCATATAATATTTTAGAATCATTGCTTTATGTAAAAATAATGAAGAATTCTTTTATTCTTATATCATAATATAATTCTAATACATATTTTACATAATTAAAATTTTAATTCTTTATATACATATATATATATTATCTTATTAAAATTTCACTTATCCTTAAATATAATAAATTTTAAATGAGTCAAACTAAGAACAAATAAAATTAAGAATAAATTATATATGAAAGGAGTCAACTATATTCATAGATAATATTCTTAAGCGTACAACTTTATCAACCATATTGAGGATATAATCTTAAATTTTTAAATACTATCATACTGAATTTCAATCAGTTCTTTGATTTAGGTGTTAGTTAATGACCTAATAATAAATTTAAATTGATTTTTAAATATTCCAATTAACTATAGACTATAATGAAGTCTAAATATTATTAGTAATTATTATAAAACTGATTCTTTTAGACTTTTTTAAATCATTTATTTTAATTATTTATTTAAAAACCTTTAATAGTTATTTTTATGATCCTTTTAACTAGTTTAATCAAGATCTAAGACACATAGTATACATTGTATATACTAAAGTCATTTATAATAATTTAATCCAAAAATATAGAGACATTTATAAGAATATAATGATGAAAGTATCACTATAATAAAATAATATAATATTGATATTTTAATATTTTAATAAATATTAAACTATTATGTCATCTCTATTTCATCTTTGGGTGAAATATTGATATATCTAGTATTTACTTAAAATTATTTATGAAAGACTGATAATATTCATATGGAATAGTATTTTTACCTTTGAGTATACAACCCTATTATCATCCTATCCCATTGTATAATTATTCAAAGTATATTCTTCTTTGGGATTATATCTTTATTATATGTATCATTATAAATATTATTTTTCTTAATATCATTTAAGACTAAGTTATTGGTCTAGGCCACTTTGGCAATTATAAGACCAATACAATAATATAAAATATAATTTAAAATATCTTATAAATGATAAAATCTCATAAGTCTACTATCTCAAGCGACATTAGTAGGTACCAATTAGATAAAACATAGGGATATGAGTTACAAATAATATTCATCAAACATAAATAATACTTTTATATAAAAATAAATATTATTTCATAATTTTAAAATATACATATAAATATCAAATAAATATCCAAGAATAATAATTAGATTTTTATTTATCATATATAAAATTTCATCATTATGTCACATGAGAAAACTAATTCCAAGAAAATTATAATTTATATTTTTTAATTCCATATGGAATCCTAAATTAGACTAGTCAATTCTATTTAATTGGGTAGACTCGGAATTTTTGTGATGCTCGAATTTCACATATATTAAATTTTAACTAGGATGTTAATAAAAGCATAAATAATATGTATATGTTACGCCCACTTAGTAATATGATTTTAGATCAAAAATATCATCTTTGTTAAATCAAACTAAACTCAATTGAAGTCGTTGTAACATTAGAATTATATTAGTAAAAGAAGAAAAAAAAAGCTTTAAGTGAGGCCTAATAGATTGAACCTTGCACCTAAGGGAACCTCTTAAACACTTTTATTTTATTTTAACCTTATTTTTTTACCTAAGTCATCATATTTTCTCTCCTTCTTTAGCTATTCTTTTAGCTTTTTTTATGGAGGTTAGAAAACCCTAGCTCTAGGGTCGAGATAAAAAAAAACTCTATTCTTCCCTTGCTAAACTTAGGGTTTCAATTATACAGATTACAAACTAATATTTTCAACTCCTCTTGAGTAACCTAAACTTTAAATTAATATTTAAATTTTTAAATATATTTTGTATGATTATCTTATAGTTTTAAGGTAAATTTAAGGACATATTCAAAGTTTTTGATTTCTTGAGAAGTAAAAATATCTGATTCTCATACTATTATCGCTGTTATCGCGTTCCATTGCACCCACACATGCGAGTCTCATTGATGGTACACCGACCGCCTACCCACCACCTATGGTGGTGTGATTATTCTCAGGTGGTTGACACATGATTATTTGCTACATTATGCTGTTGCGCCCACGCACATCTATGTGCTGCCATGTCGTGCTATGTCATTGTGCCCACATGCGACTGTGCATGAATTGGTGACTACACCATCACCGTGGTACAATCATTGGGAACTCAACCTTCAATATCCAATTGACGTCGATCGTGGCCAACATATGCTACCACAATGACATTGCTATAGCTATCACACACAACGGTAGCCACTGCAGTCACTATATATAGTGGCAATCATCGCAGCTGCCATAGATAGCGGCACTACTATAGCCCCTTACAACTAAGGCAGGCTAATCGTCGTAAGTTATCACACCCTACGACGCTTCTACTGCAAATGCAATCGCTACCTGCGATAGAGATGGTGACCACCAAAGGTCGTTACCCTCAACAATATTATCATTGATAGCAAATTGTTAATAGTGCTCCATCGATCAAATACAAGAAACCTTGCATCACCCGCAAATAGGCAATAAGGCGGAATAGATAGAAAGCATAATGACAATATAAATAGACCGTTCAAACATCATAAATCAAAACTAGATAATACTTTTTCGTAATAATAAACATATCTAAATACACAATAGATATAAAAAAATTATAATATAAAGTATTTGATTTCAAAACATAGCTTTGGTGTCAATTGTAAGTATAAAAACTATACTATACTATTATTATATAAAAATTTTTAATGTTCGAAATTAAAATCAAATAATAATATATTAAATATAGGATATGTACCTTTCGTTGTTATTCAAAAAGCCTTTATCTAATATGTAAGGTGCACCGTGAATATGAAAGCTACAATGATATTGATCGACAAGAAAATCTAGACTCATTTTCTCTCTTTCTATCTTTCACAGAATCACTATGAGCGATGGATTAGAGATAAAGGGGAGATGAAAGAAGAACTATAATATCTCAATTACTGGTTGAATTATATTTGTCCCTATAAGATCCTATCCTTTTTATATATGAGAGCAGAAGAACTAGGATAAATAATTAAGAGAGTCTCTCCTATTAAAGTTATCTCATAAGAAATCCTATCATAATTAAAAATTTTATTTATCGATAATTATAATCATAATCGAATCATATCTATCATATAATTTACTTGATTACATAATTTAACAAAGAGGAGTACATATATGTTATTTCTACGAGTGGATTTAAGTCCATCAATGTCGAACTTAAGCAGGATCCATTCTTAATTACATAATGACCAAATCTACTTCTTGCTTCACTAGCTTTTAATGACCGAAATAAACAAAATGGGATATTGTAGATATGGCCCCGTCCTCTTAGCTCAGGAGAAACATCGACTGTGAGGGGCCCGTCCTTCACCCTTTGTCTTAGCCCAGGATATAAACATCGAGCAGAACCAACAAGCACAAAAACACACCAAGCAATGCCTCATAAAGAATATTGACTGGGCCCTCTGTGAATGCAACATCCCTTTTCATCCATTCTTGTGTTGTTCTAAAACCAGTCAATGCCTGCTTTGATACCATGGGTTAATCCAATGTTTCTGGTAGTCCAAATGTCTAAATGTCCAATTTTTTCCTCTCATATATCTTTGTTGGAATGACTAAAATGTAGTGTTGTGTTCCACAATCTCGGTAAGATCATTATATATCTGATAAGCAAATACATAATATGCTAATCTGATTGTTTAATTTAATCTAAATGAATGATTAAATGCTATTACTAATACCAAGTATCTTTTTAGGTTTAGGTTACTCGATATTCTTAAAGCTTGAAAGGGTTCACCACAGACTTTATTCCTTCATGACACATTGTGGAGATTCCCGTCTTTCCCAAACTAAGATTTGTCTAACTGGCCATACAAATTATGCAAGCTATTAAGTCATTAAGTGAAAAACAAAGGATTTGTGGTGTTTACTTTTTTTTTTTTTGAAGTAGTAGGAGATAAAGGAAGGTGGAGAAGAATTATTTTTGGCATCATCTGCAACATTTCCTTCACTCAATCTATGTCAAAACACCACAACCTATGCATCTGTATTTAAACTTGGATCTCTCTAGGTGGCTATGGGACCATGGAGGAACTCTTTAGAGATGATTGCTCATAAAAGTCTGCCAAAGTCACACACACACACACACATATATATAGAGGAAGGGGTTGAGAATTTGGGGTAGGCTACAATCCACTATAAGAATAGTAGATTAGAAGAAAGTGACCAAACAAGGGAGTTGAATCTTTTCTGTCCAAAATGTATTCTGCATTGTTTTTCCATCTGGGTGAAGTATATTTGTTCAATCATGCTCTAATTTCTTTGCGGTGTTCTTTCAGTCAATTTCATGCCTTTAATTTTATAATTTATGATATAATTTTGATTGGTATGCTGAGTTGGAAATTATCAAAATAGAGTTACTGACGGATTCAACTGAGATTTAGGCAATACCACAATAAATTCTTCTTGTCAATCACTTTGAATAAGAACATCATTCAGATGTCACATTTTACAGAAGATAAATCTTTCAGTCACATTAACAAACCAAACAAATAAACTTAAAACAAGATAGGCATTTTCTTGACATTTTATCTCTAATGAATAAGAACACAAATTATCAAAAGAGTTACTGACTGATTCAACTAAGATTTAGGCAATATCACAATAAATTCTTCTTGTCAATCACTTTGAATAAGAACATTCAGAGGTAGCATTTTACAGAAGAAAAATCTTTCAGTCGCATTAACAAACCAAACAAATAACCTTAGAACAAGATTGGCATTTTCTTGACATTTTATCTCTAATGAATGAGAACACAAATTATCAATATAGAGTTCCTGACTGATTCAACTAAGATTTAGACAATATCACAATAAATTCTTCGTGTCAATCACTTTGAATAAGATCATTCAGAGGTAGCATTTTACAGAAGATAAATCTTTCAGTCGCATCAACAAACCAAACAAATAACCGCAGAACAAGATTGGCATTTTCTTCACATTTTATCTCTAATGAATGAGAACACAAATCTTGTTTATAAAATCAGAATTTCGTAAATCATGCCTTGCTAAAGTCCATCACTCTCACAATAGTAACGGATATCTTAGGAACAGCTACCTAATTGGAATGCTTGCCAGAAACACATATTTCTCAGTGTAAGAGTTCAGATATTAATAGCTCTTGTGACAGTCTAAATCAGTCCAAAAACGAGTCAGTGCTGGTACAGATGTCCTCCGTCGGTTGCTTAATTCATGGGATGTCAGAGTTGTTTGATCCTGTTAACACCATCACGTAATGACTCAACTGTATATACATTGAGTCCTCTTGTTCGGCCAGGAGCACCTCCTTTAAGTGATGATATGTCAAGCATAAACCTACCCAGATAACAAGCAGAAGAGTCAGGATTAAGATAAGTTGTTATTGATGTGTTATCTGATGACAAAACAGGGTGACTTACAAACTAGGTACTTTCACACCAGTGCCATTAGTGCCACAGTGTAAAAGGATTTTTTGATCTGCCCTAGATTCCATGTGAGACACATGAACTTTCAAGTTCTTTGTAGCTGCATGAACAAGGTGATATATATGTTTTTATTCCAAATAGTAGCATAATACCACAAAAACACCAGGAGCTAGTAACTTACTTGGTTGATTTAGGGTATTAGCGTTTTCATCAGAAGCAAGTAATTTCTGACAAGAAGAAACAAATCCAATTGAGACATGGTTCATTTGTCACATAATTCTTATCTAAAAGATATGTTTTTTCCATGAAAAGGAAGTAGGCACCTTAAGAGTCTCATAGCATGTTTCTAAGTCATCGTTCACCAAAATATGATCGAAAAGACCAGGAGATCTTCCTTCATCAAGCTCTGCTCTGGCATTTCTTAGTCTCTTCTGAACCTGTTCCTCAGTCTCAGTAGCACTGTGTAGAATGACTAGAGAAGCATTATGATAAATTTTCTAGGTCCATTGCACAAATTTCTGATGAATTCATGAGCAGAAATATTTAATATTTTCAAATGAGTATCTATACCGTGCACGTAGACGCTCCTCCAGCTCCTCAAATGATGGAGGACAGATAAAGATAAATATAGCATCAAGAGAACTTGCCCTCACTGATCTAGCTCCTTGAACATCAATGTCCAGAATGCATCTCTGAAAACAGAAAACCTTCCAAAATTTAAAAAGCGCAACACCAACAGAAATGTGTAATTGAATAATCAAATATCATTGTTGTTTATATCCATGTATTCATGGAAGATTCAGCAAATACCTTCCCAGAGTCTGTAACTGCCTCAACTGCTTCAATACTTGTACCATAAAGATTTCCATGAACTGATGCAAATTCAAGAAATTTCCCATCTCTTATATCTTTCTCCATAAGGCTTCGCTCGGTGAAGTGATAATGAACTCCATCCAATTCCTTCTCTCTTGGTGCTCGAGTTGTGTGACTAACAGAAAACCCATATTTTGATGGAAATTCCTTCATAAGTTTGTTTATCAAGGTGCCTTTGCCAACCCCAGAAGGTCCACTGATTACAATTGGTTTTGGGGCACTGCCAATAACACCCTTACTCCAGGCAACTACTTCTGTTCCAAGTAATTTCTTTTGCTCTTTAACAAAAGGGGTATCCACCTACCAAATTATCCAAAGAAAAGGTGACCAACAAAAACTAAATGAAGGACAGTCTATCATCTAAATTCTGTGAGCACGTATAAATAAACAAAGTCTTGAACCAAAATGATTCCAAACGCATGGTACCAACACACTAACATAAGTAGGCCTCTAATGATGAATACTGAATTGAACTGACAATGGTCTATACACACCAAAACAAAGATCTGTACAACATGCTGATTTCTCCATGTCATTAAAAAGACTGTCACTTAAACCACACACATGATTCCACTAAATAGCCTCAGAACATAAGAAATTGTTTGCCATTACAACTTTAAAAGAGATTGTTACTCAAGATAAATATTCCGAAAACATGAAGTTGTTGAATGATGTGCACAACAGAAGAGCAACAAAGCTGAATCCACACTCTTACCTCAAGAAACCAGATGCAATCATCCAATGGATAATCCTTCTTTACAATCAATATCCGTCCATTGTTCAGAAGAAGAGTCGAGTGACCTTTCAGTTGAACAGGTTTCATACCCAGGACAGTAGGAATCAACCTGTTAAATTCAGTTAAAGAATTAATTGACCCAATCTTAGACATAACCTGAATAACCAAAATTAGAAGAGGCTAATATGCATCATACCATGATCTTGTCAAATTATCAAAAATTTTGACATTTATCCATGACTTGCCTCCATCCTCAGATCCTTCAACTACATACTGAGCATGCAAGTACAGGCTATTAGATCTTGCATGACATATGTTACACTAGTCATTAGCTTGACAAATTGACATAAGCCAGAATAATAATGTCTTACTGTCTTATCATCAACAATGGTAGACGTCTGATAGTCTTTCGATTCAGAATCACAAGCAACAGGTAAATGCCCATCCAAGCTGTTCAAAAGATGCTCAGGTGCTTCTTCCCCCTGGTCATCAATTCCCAAAAGATCCAACATTAATAGACATTTCATAGACCATATCTATATTTACAAACACCAAAGAACCAATCAGGCAAGTAACAAATCCATTGTAACAGGCGGATCAGAATGCAGGCATATAAATAAGAACGAATGAATCAGAGTGCGAACATATAAAAAGGATGAACTGACCATCAAAATTAGTCTTGCTTCTACAAGCCTGCCCCTGAACAAAAAGAAAAGGGAGCAAAGCCAATCAATACAGAAACAGATCACACAAACAGAACTAAATAGTTCAAACTTAATTATTTGAAGTCAACCAAGACCTAGCAAACAAATCAAATACTTCAACGAACAATTTGCACCAAAATCAACAAGATCCACTGTCCCTTTAAAAGAAAAATACGATCTTTTCCTACACATCACAGCAAAGGTTACTCCTTTCTTTCAAATCAAGATTAAGAACAGAAAACTAGGTTGAAATTCCATAAAAAGGATTTTTTTCTCCAATGTAATAATCAACTAATGCCAAAAAGAATTGCCCAAGGAAAAGGAATAACCACCAAAAAGAATTCCTGAATCGAAAACCCGAACACAGGCACAGAACAAACAACGCAGGCAGGCAAGAAAGGAAAGAAAAGGAATACCTGAATCTGAGAACCAACCTTGATCCGTGTGAGGTCTTGGAGATCTGGTGTTTCTGGTGTCAACCAAAGGCAGGTCCAGAGAAAACAGCTCACGAACAGCCAATCTTATTGCCCTTTTCCTTCTCAATTCCCTACTTTCTTCCCACCGATCTCCCCCTCCCCCTTCCTTTAAATAGAGGAGGCTGTTGGGCTGTTCTCGAAGGAAGAAGCGCGCTCTCTCTCTCTCTCTCTCTCTCTCTCTTCCTCTCTCTGGCCAGAGAAGAGAGGAAAAAACCAAAAGTGAACCGCTCTTCATCGGGGGACTGTGAACCGGTCTATGACCGGTCCAGATACGACAAAGCTATGTGCAGATGCAATCGCGACCGTCCATTTCTTCCAGTACAACGGCGGCCGGGTTTAATTTGATGGTGAGGACAATAAGTGCGAGAAATTTTGTGGCAACATATGTAAGCAATAAATAGGTCTGTCTCCCTATCAAGAAATAGATACTTGGATGCAAGTGGAATCGGATTCCAATCCAATTAATAATAGAAAATGGTTTTGTATGGTAATAAAATTTAGGTTTTCTACAAGGAAATTAACTATAATATTTGAACAAAATAATTTTTTAAAATATTAATAATATTATTATTAATAAATATTTCAATGCGCCAAAATTTTTTATCGTCATTATTATTACTATATTGTGAGCTTCAGATTCGCCCAAAAATCAATGCACTTTGGTTGAGGAGAACAATTCTTCGCATATAAATCATGAATGGAAGGGAATGCATAATTTCCATGCTAGTAAAATCTCATGTGGATCTTTTCTTAGAGAGAGAATGATATACTATCGCGGATGGACCCACCGTATACTAAACCCAAAACATCGTATCACTAAATCACATAGCAATCTAAGTTGACTTGAGTATATAGATTTTTTGGAATGCGAGTGACTATGGAAAACCAGAGAGTTTTACTGTTTAAATATATATATATATATATATATTTTCTCTATGAAGAACATTAGAGACAAGGAAATTTTGGATTCGGATTTAATTTTAGGCACCGACAAGACTAAATTTATATATCCTTAGTGGTTGAAATTAAAATAATACTTTCGAAAAAAAATGAAAAAAAAAACCACTGAAACGAAAAGAGTCAAAGTGGAAAAGAGAATTCTTTTAAAATGTTGCTTAGTAACAATATCGAGTAAGATATTTCGAATATCTATTTCTAGCTACCATATTTAATTCAAATCTTAATGCATTTTAATTGGTTTAAGACGAGTTTACATAGGAAAATAGGTATGTGTATTTAGTTGAATTCAAATTAAAGTAAAAAAATAGTGGCGAATCCGATTAAATAAATTACATGATGAGAGATGGCTATGGGACCAAATCTAACCTACCAAGTTGGGGGAGGGAGAGCATTAGGTTCTTTTTCTTGTTGTCCCAACATGCAATGTTTCTTGCTCATATCCACAGTCATGTAAGTGGTAGAATAGAATACGACCTAGATGATGCTCAAACCACCACCTCAGCCATTACGACAAACTCAAATGCCGAGATTGACTTGGTCTTCTTGATGAATACTGCTGGCACACACAAGAACAAAGAAGAGTCCTCCATTATTTATTTATGTCGGCCACACTAGCGAAAACTTGAGTAAATCTATATTTCTTTGCATATGTAATGATAAAATTTCTTCATTATCATTTATATTATAAAGATTCGAGTCAAAAAAATAATTATTACATTTGTATAAAATCGTATGCACTGCTCCTAAGTTTGTACCTCTACTTGTACGGTTAACATGCATAAATGTATACATGCAATGCATTGCGTTATAAATCTATCGTTGGATGAAACAATATAATGTCTATAAGAATTCATCTTTAGACATGAGCTCATGTAAATATATCTATGGAGAATGTACTTTAGTACGTACAAAGGTATACAATCATAGATCTATAGTCTCTCATATCTCAAGTGACTTCAGTATTATATATCCCTTTTGAAAATAGTATTTTCAGTACTATATAATGCTATAGTGACTTGGAAAAGGACTCCTTTTAACATCGCAAATTGTGTCAAAAGGGGAGTTTAGCGTATTGTTTCGACTATAAGACCACTGTGATACCACGTCAGCCCCAAATCAAAGGGTCCCATCCATATCAAAATTAAAAAAATATTCCTTCTAACTATATTGATTTAGAGAATCTTATTGAAAGACACAATGATATCAACCTAACACTAAAAAGATGATAAAATAGGTGAGAAATAGTATTTTAATTACTTAACACAAGATGAGAGTTCGGATTCGATCGAGATTTACTTCTACACTTATCACATGTTATGATGTAAAAAAGATAGGAGTTTGACGAATGACCAACAAAACTATATTAATGGTTATCCTAACAAAAATATAATACCTAAGTTTATTAAAGAGCTCAAGGAATTTAAAAATGTAATGAGAAAATAAGAGAGTTTCCATACCTCTAGGAACTTTTATAGTGTGGTGGAACAATCATTGAGCCTAAGTCATGGTTAATATCGAGAATAACTAATCATTATTTAATCGTAGCATCATACATAAAAATATTGAGATAACGAGTATGGGTAACATTTCATCTTAACATTAGGACTATCAATTATCATCTTGAGCAAAAGAACTCTCTTGTTATGTTAGGATAGAGTTAGTATCTACGTCACCTATTACCTAACGATTTGGTTAGTATGTTGATCAAATGGACATGATATGTTCAGTTTAATCTCAAGCTCATATTCTCATTTTCTATGTTCTTATTCTTTATTTGACTTTTGAGTGTCACACAAGTTTAGTAAAAATATTTTTAATGTTAGTGCTCATCATAGTATATTAATAACTTTTTAAAAGTTTGAATATATCAACTAAATTGGTAAAAGTTTTGATAATTTATCTTAAAATCCTAAATTGAAACTCCATCTTTTTTTTCGGTGCTCTTCGAACTTACGGCTCTATAGCAAGAGGAAAATGAATCGGGTCAGCTCCGCTCTCTATATGGGAAAGATACTAAAAGATACTAAACTTTGACATATGAATCAATATAACATACCAAAATTTCTTTCTTGTATTCGTATGCATACTCATCTAAGCACATCACTACTCTCCAACACGGCAACAAGCAATTCTCCAAGCACCTCAATATCATCACACATGTTTCATCCTTCTTTGCATAAGAAGATGGTCTGATCAGTTCTCATCGCAAGTTTTTCCTTGGTAGGTGAGGTGGCTAATAAGACCACAACTATTTGCATGTTTTCCTCGATGCATGAGTTAAATCCAAGAAAAACATTTTGGATTGGGATAGAAAGGTCAATTGTTCTCGTTCTTGGCCACTTGTAGAACGACTCTAAACGTGAAGCATACTGACTTCCTTTTTATTCATATGTATACATAATTTTCACTGTTTGAGAGAAGAAAAAGATGTTACTTCCCCCACCTTCCACACTATATAATAAGATTCAAGAAAGACTTGGAAACGGAACTCCATGTCATCGATCAATAAGATTCCAAAACCTAATGCATTATTGAAAAATCAAATCATTGATTTGCTAAGTTATTTGTTAATATTAAGGAATATATGATAACTAATCAATAAGGGTTGAAATAATTACGACAACAATAACAAGTGGTAATGTCCAAACCATTTGCGAGTAACTATATGAAACTTTTGCTATCATTGTTCCTTATGAAAAAAATATACAACTATTTAAACCAAAGAGTATTTAAATATTTATTTATAATTTAAAATATAATATTTTTAGATTTATTATTATTATTATTTTATTAATAATTATTTCACCGTTTGTTACTATGACATTTATATCTCTCGTCAATATCATTCTAAATATATATATTTTTATTTTACCATCTATCAAAGTTTATATCATTCTATTGATTTAATAGTCAATATCATGCCAATAATAAGTTAAAGTCTCAAGGACAAGGCCTAAAATAATTAATCACTTTTATAAATCAATAGAATTAACTATTAAAACCAAATATGTAATGGATACATCTCCCATCCCCAACTTGGAATATTTTACAGCAGAGCACACACTTCCCCAAAATATAAAATAATATGAGAAAGTTGAGCCATCACTCCAGCGGTACTAAACATTTGTCATTATTATTGGTGGGGAACCTCCGCAATAACTAAAATATAGCAGGAGATTAGGATTCCTTGGATTGAACAAAGACGTTTTGAAATGGTCAACTCGAAGGATGCTCAGAATACTGACAGCCACGTTGAACACCCACTTTCCTCGAAATCGAACTCTGTACAATGAAGATCTGCTCTCTCGACCAGAGCGGGCAACAGCCTTATGGCGAACGGATTTCGACCTCGTCGGTGGGGCCCATGGCGCACGGCTAGAGGATGCGGAAGGAAAAGGCTGAAGCTTGTTTGGATTAATTAAAACAAGGAGACGAGACGAGAGGCTTCGTCGTTGGCCTCAAGTTGACCGGGGGAGGTCGGCAGATGCACCGAATTGTTCGGCTTTGTCATCTTCCTCTGCCCACCCTTCACTTCACGCTAAAGAAGAACAAGTCGAAAGAGGAGGTGGTGGACGTCCTCCGCTTAGATCTCAAGCAACTTTTGCCTTCATATGTCTTCTCGTGTTCAACAGTTTGACTTGAGATGATGGCGTTGACAGCTGTGTCTGTCTCTTCTCTAAGTCTGGATTTTATAGTCAATTATATCTATCTGATTCATTTAAATGTAATTAAAGTGTTTAAAGTTGAATTAAAATATTTATTAACTGAATTTGAAAGATGAAAAGGGAAAAAATAAAAAAGATACAAGTTGAGGGTTTGGATTTTGGAATAAGCTCAGGCCCACCTAAGCAACATTTAGCAACTCGATGATCAAATTTGGGACCAAATTAGGTTTGATAAACGTTCGGACTCGTAGATAGGATGAAATCAGTAAGTATTTCTAATGATTGTTATTTCTCTCTTTTTATAGGTTGTCTTAATTAATTGAATTGTTGCAGGTTTATTATAAAATTTTAAATTATAGTCTAATAATGAAACTTAATGTATTTACTTACAATGTGTGTGTATCGTTCCAACTTAATGTTTTCCAACTCAATCGAAAGAAAGAAAAAAAAAAGAAGACTTTCCCTTTGGAAATTTTTGGTCAAATCACTTTTCTGATTCAAACCAAGTCAGCGCTGATCATTCGTCATTGTGGTATGAAAATAATAATTTTTGAAGGGTTTGAGTTTGCTAATAATATATTTCATCACCATGAATATTTAAATAATTTCAAATGGACTCATTTATGTGTCAAGTCGGACAATTTAACAAAAATAATTTACTTTTTTGGTGTCATCCAATTTGGTCCAAAAGTATGAAGCTTTAAATCTTTAAGTTTTAATATCACATAATTGATTTGACAACATCAAACAGATAATTCGATGTTTTTTTTTTTTTTAAACTAGGAAGAAGAGTCCACTATTAAATGGCACACAAAGACATCACCACGACGCAGTCTCAATAAAGAAGATCAAGTGGATAATTGATATATTAAAGGAAAGATCCTCATGAACCTTCCCATGCAACTTGCGTTCATGTTGGCAGGTCATATGAAATGAACATACCAGGCATTTTTATTGCGACCACATACCTTTAAGATTTTAGCAAATCATCAGCATGTCACATTCTGATCACGTATCCAACTGTCTCACAAATCCTAGATCTATATGGTCTCAACCAAAAGCATGAATTCTTATCCACGGGCAAACCACATTCCATGTTACATGAAATGCAACTTTTGCAGCATTTATTTGTCGGAGACATTTTTAAAATGTCTCAACATGAACGATCCTGAATTAATATGATATCTCGACAACAAGATACTCATCAAATCCTTAATTCCATTGAAGCCGCGGGTCCCATGGTCTCAACAAAAAGGCATGAATCCTAATCCACATACATATCACATTCCATGTTACATGAAATGCCACTTTGGCAGCACGTATTTCTTGGAGACACCTTCAGCTTGACATGCAACTTCAACGATCCTTGAATGACAAATTAGTATTCTATTCTGGATGACAAGATACTCATCACAGAGGAAACCACACTCAGTCCTATTTACCGACATGATTCAGCATCCAAAAAAATGACACGAGGGTTCAAATGTCTGCTGTTACATCTTATGAATCTTCAGCTCATTCTAGGTCTCTACTTCACCAGCATCATGATCATCAGTGCCAGATGAACTAATATTCACCATCACATTATCATCAGTTAATTCTTCAGCATTGGCTGCTTGGCTCTCGTCCTGTGTATAATTTATGTCTGTTGCATTATCCACAGGGTGTTGCTTCTCCATCATCCCAGACAATGCCAATTTCGGAGACCACTCAAGAACATCATCAATGATATTGTAAACCTTCTTTTGGTATCTGCAGTAAAGAAACCACCTTATATATAATAGCAAAAAGGGCCACAAGGCAAGCAGTAAAGAGGTCAATATATCTTGAGACTCGACCAGAATTCAAGAATGTAACTAAGAAAGCTTTCCATCGGTGGCAAAATAACAGTCAAAAGGATTTATAGAGTTGGCACAAACAGTTGAAGCATTTTAACGATTGTCAATATAGGCAATTGATATAGAAAGTATACAGTTGGAAAAAAAAGATACCTAGCTCTTGCAGCCTCATCAGGAGCGTGATGCCTAAGCAACAATATGAATAGCACAGCTGCAACAGCATATGTAAGCCTGGATGTCCACTTTGGGGGTTCTTCTTCATCCTTCTTAGGCCAAAACCGAATCAACTCCCTAAATGTTGTTTCCTCAGCATTGATATTGGGGAAAAACCAAATGCGTTTTCCCAATACGACATAGAGAAAACCAAAGATTGCTCCTCTCACTGAAAGATGAAGAATGAAGCCAAAGAACATCAAAGAAAGGCCTTGTTATTTGGTTACTGTCAAGCATACGGCCACATCACACCAAGGAAATAAAGTGCCTTAGATTTTTTTGTCAAGGTGCATAAATAACCTTCTCTTAGTTGTCACTAGCAATCAGATTATTGTGGGGTTAATAACTTTTAACTTTTTCAGTTACTGAGCGTCATCACCAGAATAAGCAAAAACAATGGAGTTCCAACCAAACTAGAATCAAGGAAACATATGAATTATCCATGACACTAAATCATAACTATATCAGCTGAATTAAATTTGCATTGAAAAAATTAAGCCAAAGGCTCTAAATCATAACTTCATAAGTATTATTTTCCAAGCAAAATTCAGAAGCATTAAATTTTGAGCAATCTTCCTAAGTTCTAAGTGCATATTAATTATTATGTGATATGATCAGAAAACGATATATCAACAAGAACATTAAACTTTGAGCAATATAAATTCTAAGCATCTTATGCGATATGAATGGAAAACCTTGTATCAACAACAAAATATGGGTATCAGTATTTTGTACTCTGTACTTGAAATATGATTTAAGGAATAAAAATATAAAAGATATTCATTGATGCTAGGCATCATAAGATGCATTACCTCCAGTATAGAATAGATATAGTGCTAAGGGGTGGTTGATAACTCATCTAAATGCATTCACCTCAAGGAGGATTATATCCTATGCGTTAGTATTATATGAACCTCTTATTCTGCTTCTCATTCTTTTCTTTTTAACCCACCATTTTCCTAATACCATCACCTCAGGCTGCCTTCCAGGTTAAACTGATTTGGCAAAGGTCTCATCTAAAGTTGTCCATTATGCCTGCTTAAACAACCTCACAAGGAGATTTGATAATTACTCTACCTATTTGCCTCTATGATCAACTCTCTTCTTGATAGTGAGAACTACCTATTGGAGATTCTATTTGTGGAGAATTAATAACCCAAAAAAATCTGTCTAGATTTTATTCCTTTGGTCTTGGCTTAAACAATGTCTTAAGTTGTAGCTCTTTTACATTTTATTTCCTTTTGCAGTTGTTTCTTTAATGCAATGAGTTTAAGTAGGCTACACCCTATTTTTTTCTTAAGAAAAAACTTGTCATAGAGAAGTCTATTACTTCATATAAAATAAAAGCACAAAAGGGAATCCATGTAAACTGACCTCTCTATTTCTATGGTCCACAAAATCCATTAACTAAGATAATGTCTTGCAAAATGGAGACCTTAACCCTCATAACAAACATAATAGCTGTAGAATGTATCATCTCTGTGTAGACTCACTTACCATTCTATGCTAGAAAACTTTGGCATAACTTTCATTCTTCAGGTTATTTGATCTGACCATGTCTTGTAGGACATATCACACACTGGTATATACCAGCAGAAATGTTTATTCGTTATAAACAAATCTTTGCATTGACCACTAATTTCTTTACCAAAAAAAGAACATCCATGAATTGTGCGAATTTGCCAAATTTGGATATCCAGTATTAGAATGCAGTGGTGTAATATAAGCAACAAAGATTATCTTTTTCTTGTTTCTCAGTGACATAGGGGCAGAAACAAGTCGAGCATGAGGGAGTAGGCCTAGCTCAAATTTTGTTCATTTATGAAAGAGTAACTTGAGCAAATAAATTTGAATTCCAACTGAGTTCTAAGGCTCATGGGTAACCTCTTTAGAAAACTTTTAACAACCTGTGGTCCTGTCTTTCATATATGTTAAGTACATCTTGCCATTAATCTCAAACAAATAGTCAAACACTTCATTTTCTATAAACTGTACGATTATGACTATATCCAACAAGAAACAATTGTCAAGCCAATTGGCATACAACTTCATAGTTTGAACTATATCATGCTACAAAGATATCATTGCTGGAAGTGCTGACAGAAGGTAAGTGCCGCTTTTGGCCTATGCTACTGCCACAAGAGCATGTCAATTGGCATAACACAGCATTGTGTGGTGTCACAAAGGTTATGGACATATACATCCTTGCCATGAAATGGCAATCCTAGCTAACAAGTGTAGAAAAATATTTCATAAACATAAGATAATGTATGATGATGGTAAACAAGTTACTTGTATATTAAACGAAACAGAAAAGAGCTGGATAAACATCTATAATGTCAACTCCTATTGAGATACATATCATGCCCACATAAAAGGAGGGAAAAAAATAATCATTCAACAGGCAGAAGCAAAATTACCAAAATACTTTAGCTCATATACAGCAAAAGGTAAGCTTGCTTCCTCGACATTCAATTTCTTTTATTCAGTAAAAAGTTATTTAGAGTTCCTAGATAATAAAATAGACCAAATATCAAATAGCATTGACATTGTGGAACTTACATAAAAGAAGGGTGACCAAGAATAATAGAGCTCCAGCACAGGAGTAGAGCACAACAATCTTGCACTGGTAAGGGTAAACAGGAAACAAGCACACAGCAAGTGCAACCAGCGGCCAAAGGAATGAAAGAATTGTCTGCCATAGAGTCCGCCTTTTCATAAAAGTCCATGCAAAAAAACCATCATTTTCAGAGAATACTTGCTCCTGCATATAGAAATGAAAATGAAATTCAGTTGAATAAAACTAATTAGTCGAGAAGAAAATATAAAGAATGACAATTATGTCAAGATTTCCTCTATATATTTTTCTTATTCTAAAATGCAAATATAGATAAAAAATGAACAATTTTGCAAAATCATTACACCTCAGAGACAAGCGCTCAGCAACAGAGTTCCTTAGAACATAAAATCATTTATAAAACATCTGTATGGAACAAGATCAATGACAAAGCAACAACAAAAAGCAAAGAATCAGGAATCTGTTGAACAATCATGTATGGCAATGCCATTATATGCTTGATCTTCATAATCAATGAACATATGTAGGTGATAATTAAACAGCAGATGTATATGATACCCATTGACAAAGTAAAATAGACCTGAAACCATAAAACACATGCTTGATCTTCACATACTGCTGACAAAAAAGCATAATCAAATCAATGGCATCAAGTGTATAAAACATCACATTCAAATGCAAATGAGTAACTGTATTATTGATATGTCTATTTAAAGTATGTTGATGAAAGGAAAAGGAAAAAAAAAACTCAGATACAGATGGAAGTTTTTGTTATTTCTACAACAGCTATTAGTGATAATAGAATATGACAGCAAGATTGTTGTAGTAGGATTCTGAAATATGTTGGTGTAGCACCTTGCATGACTCTGCTACACTGGGATCCTTTTGATCAGATGTATACAATAAAAATTTTCCAGTCTAAAATCAAGCAGAAGGGTCCTATGGTATAATAGAATACAAAAGCAAGATTGATGCTGTTACACTTGACACAGAAAAAGAGGAATAACAAATTAGGGAGAAGAACAAGACAAGATACAGAAACTTCCGTTAGAAAAAAGAGAAAAAGATAATGTAGAATTCAATAGACTTCAAAAAAACGTATATATCCATACTCCATCTCCAACAATCATTGAAAACATATGAATAGGCATTTAAGTGATAATGTGAAAGTAATTTTAGTAGGAATCTGAAGGATGATAGTGTAGCTCATTACATGTCTCCGCCACACAGGATTCTGTTCGATCAGATGTATAATCCTATGTAAAAAGGGTCCAGTTGTACAATAACATACAACAGCAAGATTGATGCCGTTACACTTACCACAGAGAGAAAAATAACAAATCAGAATAGGACAAAATAGAGATAGAAACTTTCGGGGAAAAGGGGGAAAAGATAATAATGGAGAATTCATTGGATTTAAGAAATCAGAATATAATCTTCTATTTTCTAAAAGACAACAGCCCTAAGTTATATAAATACTTTGACCACACCCAAGTCTAACTTAAACTAGGATTCTACAAACACCTTGAAATTTATCAAAATAGCATCCAACAGACAATTTGACTTTTACTCTTAACACCAAATATGCCTAAAGTAATTTCCAACTTTAAAGGAAGATAAAAATAAATACTTATAATATTGTCCAAAAGTACTTGAAAAATTTAGAAATACAACCTAGCATATACCTAAAGTCAAACTTATCCTAGTTACAAACCAAACCAAGATCAAAATGCACAAAAAACGCCTTGCTGTAAGCCTGTAACAATTGAAATTGGATCCTCAATCTAAATGCTACAAACTGATGATGGGAATCACAGTTTCTCATCAAAGACAAGAGTGACAGATGGCACCTCTGCATTCTTGTCAAGAACTTGAGCTATACTTCAATCTGCAGAATTGATCTAGCTTTTAATATGTGCCATCTACAAACAAGAGGTCATAAAATTGCGCCATCGATTTGCATTGCCATGCAGGAGAATATTCATACGCAGGAGAATGCCATGCAGTATTTGTACATCATGGTAAGCAAATAGATCTAAATGCAGCAAATCAAACAGAATTTATTCAACTTAGATTCCTTTAGTTTCAGCTGCTCCAGCAGTTAAACAAAAATCATAACATTTGTTAATGCAATGACATGTGCACAAAATTACTGAAACCCAAGCAACTCTTGATCATCTAACTTTAGACTGAAACATGAGGACCGCAGGACTCAAAATTTTGTGCTTTTAGAAAATGCCTTACATAGTCTTCGTACATGTAGAAGCACATCAACAAGCAAATACAAGAGGGTGCCATTGGTCATGACCCTTCAGCAATTTTGAAATGAGATTCAAAATGCTAGTCGATTGTGAAGAATAAATCTCATTAAACAAAGTCACAACATATATCATATAAACATTTAGCTTTTATTCAAAATATTTGGGGTTTGTTCAAACAATGGCTATATCCTCATGACATGATACTGCAAAAAAATCTTCCATAATTGTTCCAAAACTCCTAATTGTTCTCTTACATATCATCAACCAGGCAGTTTTGCATCTCGAAATTTGAATCCATATTGCATCATCCTATATAGGTTAAACACTTGAGATCCATCTAGTTCATCCTAATATCAATGCTAATAATATAAAATATGCATCTCAGCCCATGCAGAAATATCTATATTAAATATCTTCACCAGCTTATCATAAAACATCCTGGTCAAAGTCATAGCATCCATGTTTTATTATCAGATGAGGCTTCAAATCATCTACATTTGGTAAGTTGATCTGACACACCATCATCAAATCAATGTTTTATATATTAAAATATAGGTTTCGAATTCTCAACCTTTAGTAAGTGGATTTAGTACACCATCACCAGACGGTGTAAACGAATTGGGTGTATTTTTATACCTTAAATATTGGTCCGGTGGTGGTGTAACCCACTTACAAAAGGTTGAGGATTTGAATCCTCATCTAATATATTTTCACCAAAAACATTTGTATGGTTGTAATGTATCAATTCTATTTACCATAGATTAAAGGTTTGAGACCTCATTTGATATGTTTTCAAAAGTAGTAGTAGTGGCATACCTAATCCATTTATCAAGAGTTAAGGGTTTGAAACCTCATCCAACATTTTTTTCAAAGTGACAACAAGCTAAGCTAGTAAAGGCATTGTCAGATTATTGCAAGGCCTTGGTATCAAATCCCCTTTCATCACTTAATTCTGCAAAAAAGAACTATATTTCATCACTTACTAATAAGCTAGAACTTCATAAAGCTAACGAAGTGGTGGAGGATCTGGTAATGGAAAGATAAATAAATCCTCTGGCAACTGCCTATTTAGCACTAGCTGAAATAACTTAAATTTTTGTTATGATCTTGGTAATTCAAAAACAATAACACATTGAGATTTCAAGGTAAATTCCTAACTGGAGAATTTCAGGAAACCAAAATTTTAAGAAGCATGCAAGCAATAGATGTGCAAAAGAATAAATCAACAGCATATAACTCGACTCTTCTAACAGACACAGTGTAACAAGAATAGGTTTTCATGGACGTCAGACATTGATTCCGTATGGAAGTTTAGCAAAAATGAAAAACAAACTAATTAGATTAAATTTCACCAAATCATAATAACTAAATCATTAAGGACTTTCTGTCCAAATAAAATGTGAACAATGCTTCAAGTTATAATCATAATCAATAAGGACTGTCAAGTCCAAAACTTCATGTGAATAAGTGTTCCTTCCTGCTGGAATTTTTCAGATCCTCAGTGTGAGGACCTTTTTGGATGAGCTCACTTCTTGTTTTGGGCCAAACCTCATATAGCAACAACAAAAGTACAAGATACTCTATGGAAGAAGAAAAGCTTGTGTATCTCAATAATGCTTAAAAATAACTGTTGAGGAACTCATATACTGGGGAGAGAAAAAAACAAAATATTCAGACTGCATGTGATTTGAGTCTATAGTTAAAAGGGTACTTACAGAATGTATCTGCAGATGAGCTGGCCATGAGGATAACTTTTTCTTCCCAGGCCTAATAGTTTTAACCACACGGTCACATCTTACCAAAAGGTTCTTCATTAATAAGGTATTAACAATATCCTCCACCTCTAAATCCTTATCTGAATCTAGGATTTGCTTAACCTCTGGATGGTTTCTCAAAAAGATGGTAATGTCTTTCCCTCTAAAGTACTCAACTCTTGTTTCTTGCATGATAGCCCATCTTGATTCTAGCTTCTTATTGTCTCTAACCTTCTCAGCAAATAGCTGAAAAACATCTTTACTCGAAGATGTCTTCTGCAAATAACATGAAGCATGTAAGACAAATCATGCTAGTAGTTTGATAGAAACATTCAACCCCTTCATCAAACTTATTCAGAAAAAAAGAAGAAAAACTAAGACACCATGTGCTAATAAATACAATATGCTGCTTGACAATCAAAATCCAAAGAGATAATTAAATATGTTTAAACTATGTGCTAATAAATTCTGACATAATACATGCAACAATATGGCCTTCCAGTTGACAAATCAAAAGGAGTTATTCATCCAACAAATAGCAAGTTTCAACATAAAGGTGCCTAATCTTTTCTCCAGGGACGTGGCCCTTAAGTTGATTGGGGACACAATCCAATGGTAGCACCAGACAAATTCAGGCTCATTAAGTAATATAAAGTGACAATGAATATAATTGTCTTTCATCATTTTGTCTTATAATCACATCCTAAATGTAAATTTGCCTTTGTGAAGAAAAAGTAACTAAAAAACAAGTCGAAAGAAATCAAGCACAAAGGGGGTATGACATCAAGAATTCAACATAAAGCACAATTTCCCAGTTACATCATCCATTAGGAGGACTTTCAAGAACCACATCTCAGGACTAACATTGACCCTTTGCCTAAATAGGATCCAAGTTATGGAATCCCCACTTCCATGGGGGTGAGGTCGCATTCACTGGCTCTACATAGAACCTCCATTGAAAAAAGTCTCATGCATCATGGGTCACCCTTTTATCTCAAGACTAACATCAAGTATGTCGGAGATAGCATCATCATTCACTAGAAATAGTTTTTGCAGCCTTGTGAAATGTCCTTCCATAGTGTAAAAGAATCCAAAATTTAAATGATCGAAGTAACATACCAACCAAACCAGGGAAAACAAGTCTGTCCAGCAACAAAGAACAAATTACAAAGTGGTCTATCTAATAGTGTGTCAAATTCACATCGAATATAGAGAGATTGAACGACAAATTAGAATCATACATTTCATCAGCATTCCAAAATGTGTTTTTTTTCAGGCATTATATAAACGATACCTGCCAAATAACTTTATAAATACCAATCTATCAAAAGACAACTCCAGTTTTGCATATAATTTATATGTATTTTAACAATTAAGCAAGATTCACAGGTACATAAAGCTAAAATCATAATTAGAATTTAGAAGTATATAAGAAGTTTCACTTTTATAATTGTCTTAGTACCAAAACAGGCAACTCGTGAGCCTCATTTATATAGAAATTATTAGCAATTATTGGAACCAATGTTCATTGTGCCGCGGTTTACTAGGCAGTATGTATCGGTCTGTTAAGGGACCGACACGCAGATCGCCCTGTATTGAGCGATCCATGGCATATGACCCCGTATCGCTAGGGTCTGTACCAAACTAAACAATCAAAATCCGATCATTACCAACTTGCACTAATCGGTAACGGTCGGTTTTCAACCGATACCAATCAATGGCTGAGATATATTGAATTCAAACGGTCCATTTGATCGATTGAACCAGATCTATGGGTTTTTAAACCCTTTCGACCCCTTCATTCACTCTCCTTTCACGCTCTTCTGCTCTCTTAATCTCTTTCTCACCCACTTCTTTCTCTCATTCTCTCATTTGCACTCTCGTAAACTCCATAAGATTGCAATTCGTGGATTGGATCAAGCTTGGGAGGCTAATTTGGAAAGATTAATACCTAAGTTACAGGAAGAACTCTCTAATCAAAGGTACATATTCTTTTTCTAGATTTTTGTTGATTTATGAGATGATTAAGCCTATTTTATGTTCTCGATGTCTAATATGTTGTTTTAAGACCTTTATGATGGTAAAAATAGAGTCAATTAGGGAGTAATTATGATTTTTAATGCTGTGAATAGTTTGTTTAATGCTGATTTAATCAAAATTAGACACATATTGGGTGATATCTTTGTATTTCATGCATATTAGGGTGATTTATATGTCTGTGAACGTAGAATAGGTTTAATTTCGAAGCAATTTATATTTATTTCCAACTTAAAAATCCTAATCTATTTTTTTTTATTTTAGATAATTTCGGAGTAATTTTTGGCCCCCGATACAAGGCAACAAATACCGTGTCGCTGGCCGGCACACTGACTCAGACCGATAAGGCTAACCTTGACCAAAACAATCACTTTCTAAATTCTTATGCCTGGCCAATTTCCAACTCTTATGATTAGCATAGTTTAAGATAATTTGGGGAAGAGATTTTCAAAAAATAAGACCATTAAATAATACCATAGAAATAATGAAAAACTCCATCGAAGATGCAGTGGGAACAAACCCCAAGTATTCTTTAATCTCCCACTTTCATACCTCAATAAGGATGTCATTTAGCCTTATAATGTACTCGATTTTTATCTTTTTATTGCTTTTTTACATCGGATAAATTTTACTGACAAATTATGGCTCCTAAATGCATGGCTATATTCTAGATCTAAAAACACTAAATATAAAATAAAGTACTGGCTAAATAATTTGTGAAAACAATTCCTCCATTTTACTTATTTTTGACATAATATAGAAGCTCGACATCTCAATTTTTCCCTTTTTCTTGTGCAAATATATATATGCTTCACTCTATCTTTTGTCCCTATCATATTGTAAGACTGTCGTGAGCCTTATTTTTGTGAAACTACCACTTTCTTGGTCTTTCTTCCTGATAATTAAAAATATCTAATTCACTTCCATTTTAATACCCATTTTGCTATAATTATTTTTTAGAGTTTTCACCACTGCTAACCTTTCTTCAATATGAAACCACTACCTTGACATGATGAGCCATCAAATCCCACTTGATATTAGTGTGATTTTCCTCTAAATTTAAGTATCATCATTAGTTCAAATATACTTATTTATCTTCCTAATATGAGTCTGAAATCATCAATAATTTCTATTAATTTTTACTTCTGTTATAATTCTATAACCTTTTAGCTTCTGCAATAGTATTTATCCTCCTCGTGATAAAATGCTAATTTAACATATTTATGTGCAAATAAAACATAATATATCTATTCCTATTCTTGAAAAATATATAGAAGACAGCAGCATCTGAAGTCATGTCTCCCGTTTCAATATTTTGCAATATTTACATATTCAAATTATCAATGTAAGCATTTAAATTTCCTCAAAAAATTTCCAACACCAAAAGTGATTCCTATGAAAATTCATCTAATCCCGTTTGGGCATAAGCATAAGTACTAACCTCCTAATACATATTTAACATTAAAATTGTGTCACTATTCTTTTAACATTTACATTATTTTCTTTCAAATGTGCTTTAAATTGAGAGATTATAGAAGCAAAATACAAGTGAAAATCAGGAATAGCCATAGAAAATAAAATTGTAGAATTCAGACATTGGTTTCTGGATGAAATGTACAATAAAACCACTTCATCTTAGGATGCATTGAGTAAAGGATAACAACAGAATTTCTAAACCCCTAATTTTCATCTTTTATGCCACAAACCTCTACAGACGACCACACAACAGAACTATTTAATAATATGTAGTGCAAAAATCCAAAATGTAATAAAAGTATTTTATGTTGGATCACAGTGCACATTATTGTCCCAAAGAAACATAGAGATTTCCTATGTCAGTGTGAACCCTACCAAAGAATGCAAGGGGCTTAAATATAGAAATATAGAACATGTAACTTTATGTAATTAAATGCAGTTTATGGTTTCTTTTTGTGTGTGTGTGTATATATATATATATATATAAAGAGAGAGAGAGAAATTAATAGTTTATTAAGGCATACTTTTCCTGGTTAATTAGGCCTTGGAATCTACATCCTACACATGTGAACTAATTTAATTGGAGGATCAAGAAAAGTGTTAGTCACTTTAAGAAGTCAATTGAGTTAGATTGAGCTCAAAGTAAAACAGGCTGATACTTCATTCAATCAGCTAGTATACCCGCATGTCTTATAAATAGTGCCTCCCTCATATAGTCGATGCCCATCTAAAAGAAACCAGTGATACTGACAACAGGGGGTTTGTAATGTTGTTTGGCTGAATATTAGAGATTTTAAATGGATGCTTATGTAACTGAAATCAGTTATTGGAATGGTTTCTCCAACTGCCTGCTTCAATGTTTAATGAATAAAGGGCTAGACACTGTGAAACTAGAGTCCACTAGGCAAGTTTTGATCTGTAGTCATTTATTATCAGTCGTTGAACATTTATTTTTTTCAATAAATTTCAAGTTTCATGTTAAATTTTGTATACAAAATAATTTGCTGGCATGTTGACACTTAATTAGCCTCTTGATCCTAAAATAATCATCATCCCCTATCTCTTTGATGTAATATGCAATTTCAGTTATTTTATCAAATATGAAACTGAGTCCTAGAAAGAGTTTAAAGCAGGGAGTTAAAAGGAGCCACAAATCAGATGCAAACAGAAGTTAGGAGAAATTAATCCAGCAGGTATTGACCAGTTTCTTATGACAGTTTTACTTCTGTTTTTTATTCGCACAGCAGTCCTTAAATTCTCTTTACTAAATGCAACAGACACACTGGGTGATTGACTCACCATAATATTTTCTTTACATTAGTTGATACTAAATGCCAAAATCCCAGCAAATGTGACATTGAAAGTTGTTTCCATAGACAAGCTGTTTCAAATCCTGAAAATCAGTCGAGAATTCCTAAATCTGCGATGCAAATATTTGACAAAAAAATGCCAGCATGATCAGGTGGAAACATTATTTTCTTCTCTCATGGAAATCTTTACACAAACCTACCAAGACTTGCAAGGAATTCATAAGATTTGGGTGTTAACTTAATTAATTTGCTTTATACAACAGTTCCATGTCACCTAAATTGAGCCCAACTTTAGATTGGCTGTGTTAATTTTAACAAATGAACTTGGTGCATATCTACTTTGTTAATCTAAGCATATTAAATCATCTGCCAATTGAACATTTCAATCACTTTAGAAAATAGTAAATCCAAATGGAAGACCCCACTGTAGGTTCCTTGCTCTTGGTTTCAGCAGGTGCCATCCTACTTTTCCTTCTTTGATCACACTTTAACTCAACTTTATATGCAGGAAAATGGAAAAAAGTGGAAGTTATAAGATTAAAGACATTTGGCCTGGTAACATTCCTGCACCCTACCAAAAGTAAATATATAGATAAGAAGTGAGGCAGGCACCCTTTTCTTCCCTCACTCATACACACACACACATCCCTCTAGGTTTTGGATGCTAGTTTGATTTTTTATAAGCAATATTTATATGGTTAAGTTTTTAAGTGGCTTAATTATCATAAATGTGTCCAGCAGATGCCAAATATAAGGCATACTATGTTTAATCATTAGTTTCTAATCTCTACATCATTAGAATCTAGATAAGATCCCAAAAGGAGTTAAAACAGCAGGTTGATAGCTCTCACGAACAGGTAGTGCTGCAGGTTTTGGAAAACAAAAATCATGGTACCGATTCAAACGATAGGCTCCTAGGGTTACTATTATGAACTTCTGTGTTGTGTATTCAGTTAGTTAAAATTGAAAGAAATATATGATTGTAAGCCAAATTCATCTAGATCAATTAAAAAGTCCTACGACTGAAGCCTCATACATAGTTTAAAAATCTTGGGGTGACCAGCAGCAATAAAATCAAGAGCGGCAGAAGCTAAACCTTAGATTTACATCAACCATGAAGTTCAAGACAAATGGACATCTTCCTGCACTAGAGCCTTCTTGAGGGTAATATTTATTACTAATCAAGACAAGAACCAGCAAATTCTTTCTTATTGTTTCTGATCTTCGCTTACCTCTCACCCACCACTAATCTGAACTCACTCACCCTATCTAATGGTTCCATTTATATATCTTTGAACATGTATAAACCGCATTTCGATGGTTTTTCCTACATTTTGTCTTTGATCGGTAGTATCAGAATGACCCCTAAGGCCCTAACTATTCACAAATAAAAGCATTACCTATTATATTTTCTTAGTAGACCCACAAATCAGTAAATTATAATAAAATTAGTTTTGATGAAGTTGTACACTGGTTATCAACAACTTAATGCAATCCCCCTCCGACCATGCTTGAAATGGACTATAGAAAGGGTCATAAATTGACTAGACTTCTTTTCTTTTTCCTCAATTGTTAACTATAATTTTTTTTTACCTACTCCAAATTTTTTCTTCCTTCAAATTCTTCTTTCTACTGAGTGATGTAGAAATGAATTGACCACTACATAATTATTCACTCTTGATCAGCTTAAAATTTGATTGACATAAATATGCCCAAGATATGTTTCTATACATTGAAATCATGGATGGAAAAAGAGGGATGATAAGAAAATGTGAGACTAAAGGATGAGACCAGCCATTTTTCCCAATATCCCTCCTCTATCAACCTACTTCTTATATAGAAGGTGAGAGGAAGGATATATTAAAACAGATGAAAAAAATAGCAATTTCTGCCAGCAGTTTGGCTATATATTAGACATTTTGCATTGAAGAAAAAATAATGGTTTTGCCATTTCAAACTCAATGCAGTCATTCTCAGTAGTTATATTCTCATAAACTGAAGATGCTAGCGTAAATACGGTTTCTTTCATCTAAATCTTTACTCTTCGACTTCACATGCAAATATTTGGTAATCACTTGGTCCTGGAATGTATCTTATCCCAATGCACTTGACAAGACTTGCAGCAACCAAGACAAAATAACTATTGGTAGTTTATCTAAACTTCATTCAGTTTATGGTCAATGAGTCAAAAATATAACCATCCTATTCAAGCTTCATCACTTGTAGGACATTCTATAGAACTGATCTGTAGTTGGTAGCCACAGAACCAAAAATAAGCATACAGGACTCAACCATTTGCATTTTTTGTTTTCATAGTAGCAGCACAACCAAATGGTCCAAGAAGATTTCCTTCCATGTGGAGGAATTTTGGATAACAAGAAGCATATAGCTGGACATGTGTTTAGTGGATCTTTTGTTTTTAATCTCATCTTTTATTTTTTACTTTAAATGTTCTATTCTTATTTTCAAGCAAGAAAGAAAAATTGCATATATACATAGGATTTTCAACGAAATCAAAATTTCCATTATTACAACAAAATTTCTAACACGAAAAAATAAGTATGGAACTACTTCCGCCATTTATACTACTACTTGCCTATAATTTGGACTTCTGTTCAGAACCTATCAAACAAAATAAATAGGCAGTTCATAACCACCAAAATCAACAACCAAAACAATCAAAGTACGAATGCACCATCCAGCAAGAACTTTCAGCCGTAAAAATAATTGCACCTAATTCTGCTCGCGTCGGCGAACAGACCGAATAACCCTAACCATAACAGCAATCGCACAATCAAACTTCATTTCGCTGAATCAAATTGCAATATATACAAAAAAGAAATTGTTCCCCAAAAAAGCAAGATTCATAAAGAAACGAAATCTCAAATCCAAACGCAATGAAAGGAGCCGGAAAGGAGAAACGAGATGGGAAAAAAAGAACAAGAAACCACAGAGAAGAGGTGAGGAAAGCAGATCAAACCTTGGATGGGGGATCGGAAGGATCTCTTCCCCCATTTTGTGGGACTCTCCGAACCCTCCTTTTATCCGTCGCCGACTTCGTCATCTCTCCCTCCCTCCTAATTGGTTTCTTCGTGTGTATCAAAACCCGAGTGAATCGGGATTAGGGTTTCCGCCCGCGATCGGTTTATGGGGAAGAGATCGAATCAGAGACCACCGGACGCGGCCGGCCTGCGGACGTGGACCGCTCCTGCCAATTTGGGCGCAAACACATGATTCGTTTCTCAGATCGCACGAATTAAATACACATTCACGGATCTCATTCCATCCATTTCATTCGCGTTTCCAAGTAAAACCCGCTTTCACTCGGGCATGCTCTTTTACACGTGTCAGTCACGAATTTGATCAACGTGTACTTTAATTCGACCTTAAATGTGCCATAAATAATACATATATCAAATGAGTATAAGTTGGGGATTCAATCCTCGACTCAATTCCAATTGCAATTCCAAAAAGCTCAATTGCAATTCCAATTCAAGCTTTTCCATACATAACTTTGCTCGACTTGATCTTCAAACTTGAGCTTTTGGAGTTTGAAGTATCACCGTGATTCCTCGGAATAGTTTGACCTACAAGATGATATCTTGTCTTGAGCTTTCGATTTGGATGTTGATGAAAAATCCCAACTGGAGATCTTTCGATTTGATCGTTCTCTTATGAGACTTATGTCCAACAAGATGCGATAAAGTGAGCTAAGTTTGCCATCCTTCCGACGTTACACAAACTTGCGGTGTTCTACAATGGATTTTATGCAGTCAACAAAGCTATGTTAAAGTGAGCCAAGATTGCCATTGAAGTACAGGGAAAGAGGTGTTTGTTGCAGGAAGAGACCAGCAGCACAACATCGTCAATCTGCATCCACTACTGAAGTACTTGTAAGATCATTCTTTGAAGACTGTTGAACTGTAAGCTGATTCGGAATTTGATATATAAAGACTGAAACGCAAGATTAGCTCTAACTCATTAACATGTAGGTATTTGGATTTGATGAGTCAGATTTACGTGCATGTTTGAACATGACACATATTTAATTTTTTTTTTAGTTTATAATATATTAGATAATTATAAAATTAATCATTTACTCATTTACCTATAATTATAAAATTATATTATATTAGGTATCGCCCAAGTGTTGCACCATGCAAGAGTGTACCATTGCGCTATTTGTACAATGCCATATGGCATTTCCTTATTGGTTGGGTTTAGATATAAGTAAACCACTTCCAAGCATAAAAAAATATATACTAAAATTTTGTCAAAAAATTGGCAAAATATTATGAGAAAAACAGAGAAAGACAGGAAAAAAAAGACAAAAAGAAGTTTTTTTCACTTTCACTCATTTCATTATTTTTTCTTTATTTCTCTTTTATTGTTAGTGTAGAACATCTTTAGATTTTTCATGATCATACTTATAAAAGAATCATCCTGATCGTATCTTGAGTGACTCTTCGATAATGTTTGCATGGAGCTAAGGAATATGCATAGAATAGTACTTGCACGTCTTCGAATTCATCTCTTAAATTTTTTATTTTAATTTTAACATATTTAGATTTATTTTTATTTTAGTATCATTGCTCTAATATTTTAATAGTATTCACCTACGATTAAAACTAAATAGGGTACTAGCCCAAAAATTAAAAAAAATATTTATTCATGTTAATCTTTATATAAGTGTTTGATTTTTTGTTAAATAATTTAATTTAATTACTAGGTTAGCATTATGAAACAAATATTTTATAACTGTTACTCTTGGTATAGTTGTTTGATGATTATTTCATCATTTTAGATAGACTCTGCCTCTTGGTCCAAATTTGATCAAGATATTAGGATATCTCAAACTATTCAAAATTTTAAGTCTATTATCTAAGTTATTAGAATAGAAAACTAATATCCACAAAGAGAAACTCTAGAAAATCAAATATAAACTAAAGTCAATATGACTATATGATTGAATCCTAAAGCCATTTTCAAAATAATAGAAACTCTAACTAGAACCAAGATCATAACTTTAATGTGTAAAGTAAAACTTCAAATATAAGGGTAAAAAGTCTAAATTAAGATTCTTAAATCTTAATCTAAATTCTAACCCTAACCCTAAATCCAACTAATTTTAAAACCCTCAACATTCCTCTAAACCCAAAGGGAATAAGAAGCTAGGAAAAGATTGCTTTTGCTATGTTTATGGTTGGGGGCAATCACCTTTGCTTCTACCGAGAAAATAGATGATTTTTATAAAGAATGACTCCTTTCAATCTAAACCTCAAGTCAATATAATTGAGGTTGAACCATCAAATTTCTCTTTCATGTTTGTTTTCTTTATCATAATTGTGAATCTAACCTATCATAATAGATTTTGGTGTAAACATCCATATGAAGATAAGATTTCCCATATACGAGGAAATCTCTCTATTTTGTTGCTCTATTCTGTTGAGGAAAATTTTTTCTTCTATATAAATAGGAGAGGGAACATTAACGTTAATGTATTGAAGCATTTTTTTTCATTTCTTCAATAAAGTTTCTTTTCTTTTTCAATAAAGCTTCTTCAATAGTTGTTCTTATTTTCTATTCTTTTCATCATGGTATCAGAGCAATGAGAAAAGTGAAGTTTCGCTCTTGCTTTTGGCTAACGACAACGTCGTTGAGAAAAGCGTTGGTCGTTGAGAAAAGCGAAGCTTCGCCCTTGTCTTCGGCCAGCGATCAACGCCGCTACAACCACATTCCTAAGAGGCTCCACGGCCAATCCTCATCTTCCTCACCCCAGTAGCCTTCGTCGCCTTTGCTGATATGCCAACAGTCGGTGGACTTAAGGAGAACGAATGTTGAGGGAAATTCTTTCTCAATAAATAGGAGAGGGAACATTAACGTTAATGTATTGAAGCATTTTTTTCATTTCTTCAATAAAGCTTCTTCTCTTTTTCAATAAAACTTCTTCAATAATTGTTCTTATCTTCTATTCTTTTCATCACATATTTCTACTAATCAAAAATAATTTTTTTTTTTACAAAATCTGAAGTGGAGGATGTGTAACCATAGCTAATGGAACATCTATGAATGTGTTAGGAACATGTCAACCTAAAATTTATTTCAGGAAAGACACTTTTATTTCAAGATGTGATGCATCTACTAGATATCTGTCAAAACCTAATTAGTAATCTTTTATAATTATGATATTTTATAGTTTTGGAAGTAAACCAAATTGTAATTTTTAAGGGAGATATATATAGGGAAAGGTTTTGAATGTGAATGACTTTTCAAATTTAATATAATAATTCCTTCAATCTACTGACAATTTCTTGATTGAAGATTACAATTTAGTTTGCTTTCAAAATTAAAATTGTTAGCTATACTATTAGATTGAAGGACTTTTCTGGCGTGATAGAGGAGGTGAGGACAACTCTAATGAGGTGAGGTCATTTCATAATTAATGAAGTCATTGTTTCCTATTCACCTCATTCTATTGATATAACTGAAAAAAAAAATATCTTTTAGATATAGTTAATGCTTTGATCCTTAATTTATGAGTTTTCACAACTTATGGGGGCGGCTTTCTTAACTCCATATACATTTTGGAAGAGTTATAAACTAAAATTAAGTTATTTTTTAATGTGGAGATATTTTCCAAAACTCAAGAAGATAGGTTCTAAAAGAATGGATGTAGCCTTTGTAGGATACTATAGTGGTTTCTATAGTAAATTCTAAAACTGCAAAAATCTCAAATGACACTTTATTGGAATCATTCCTTGAAAATATTTTTTTTTAAATTATATTATTTACTAATATTTTAAATGATATTCCTTCATCTTTTAGAACACCTATAAAATCTAACATTCAACCTAAACCTAAGATTAAAAAGAACTCTAGTGATTATTTTATTTCTTATATGATAATAGATATACCAAGTTTATTTTAAGAAGCTATGTGCTCTCCTAATGCTTGTTTCTAGATGATTAATAGTGAAATAGAAATCATAATTAGTAATCATTCTTTACATTTTTACTAATTTATTGTTAGAATTATAAAGGCACTAATAGGAGGTGAATTAGTACTTTCGAAATAAAGTTCCGATTTAAAATTTTTTATTGAAAATGAGTTTAACTTAAAATGTAAGTATAATGAGCAATTAAATCAGTTTATAATAATAAGAAAAAAAATAAAGAGAAATACAAACCAAATTATAGTGGTTTAGTCGTCCCGACTTATATTCACTCTTGATTCCTCTTCCCTCGAGGTCACCGGTTTTCACTATTAATCTTCTTTTCAATAGTCAAAATCAACTATCCTTGTTACAATCCTTTCTCTTTGTCACAGGCTTAGGAGAGAACCTCCATATCCTTCTTTTACAAAAGACATCACTCCTCCTTAGTATATCCTCTAAACTCAAAAAGGAAGAGACTCAACACTCTTTAAAAGAGTTTATAATATTTTTATCCTCAAGAATTCTTGCTCCTTTCTTATTTCATCAAGAAAGTATGAGTGGGGTATTTATAGACCCCAAATGACTTAAAAAATAGAGGTAAAAATTTAAATCCTTAGGTTTTCGGAGTACTGACAATACTATCGGTTATATTGGACGATACAGAGCCTAGGAACCTAGGCTCTGACGATACCACTACTTGTCTAGGTGGTACTACCACTGCCTTGTGCGGCATTACCGCTGACATTGGAGGTACTATTGTCGAGATTCCCGAAAAAGCACAACCCGTGCTTTTCAGCTCATAGGCAGTACCACCGCCCAACCCAATCCTAGGACACTGAATTAGCCTTGCAATAGGCCTAATTTGACCTTGGTTCAGCCCAATGGACTCCTAATCAAGTTGGCATGATTACACCCAAAATCAATTCAATTAGACTCTAAATGACTTCGATCTAGACTTAACAACTCTAACTATAAGGAAGCCTTCAGCACATTATCTGAAATGTCATATGTTCTTCCGGTACTTTGTTTGAACCTCCGACGCATCGTCTTTCTTTCGGCGTATTGTCCGATCCATCAAAATATTGACCTCCCACAATATCTGATTTTTTTAGCACAATACCCGATCCTTTCGGCCCGATGCCCGAACTTATGGCACAAAGTCCATCCTATGGCACATCGACCAATCCTTCAATCTAACGCCCAATCTCTAATATGATACTCTCCGACCCAACATTTGAATCTCTCATTTTAACAATTTATATTTCGATAGTTTAAGTTTATGATCAAAGTTTCTCCTGTGTCACTTATCTGAAATGCTTATTAGTCCATAAACTCATTAATTGATTTCGTCATCAAAATTCATGATTCAATATTTATCTCTTGAAGCTAAATCCTTGATTACATATAGATTTTCAAGAAGAAGATTAGGACTAATGATATAATTGAAAATTACAAGCCAAGCTTGTTTCTTAAGATTTTTTTCAATAAAAAGTTGGCTTTGATTATTTTGACACTTTTGTAGTGAGAATTACTATCATCCAAGTTATACTTATTTTTGTTTTCATTCATAAACTCTTTGTTTATGAAATGAATTTAAAAACTATCTTTCTATAGGAAGATCTAGAATAAAAGATATATATATAATAATAGAAAAGATTTTTCATGCCTAAAGAAGAAAAAATGTATGCAAGTTGATCGATCGCTATATGGACTCAAGCAAACGCAACATAAAAATTTTGATTTTATAATTTTACTTTTTAAATTTCAAATCAATAAATTTGATAATTGATTTTATTAAAAAAATAAAAAATAAATTTATATTTCTCTGTCTTGATGTTATTTTAATTCTTACCATTCAAGGACTTTAGTTCCATATATTAATAGTTGAGAGATTTATCTCTGACTCTTATACTCTCCCCTTGAGAGTTTTACTAAAGGAATTCAAAGAAAGGTTAGCCTAAACTCATTTGCTCGAATGAGTTCAGATGTGCAACATTCTTTTGTGGGTTCAGATATTTGCAATGCTAATACCAGCTCATGCTCTAAACATGTCATTATCTATCTTCACATTGGATCAAGAGCATGGTCAGAGGGATCAAAAACCGTTAATTCGTATAAAAGTCATACTGCCCATCCGACAACGAGAGCTGTGTATTATAACATACTGCTTCATTTCCATTTTCTATGTTACTGCTGAAGTGTCTTTCTTGGCAATCAGGCATGGGGTGACTGCTGTGTGGAGCGTCCCTTGTAATTGTACAGAAAAAAAACAGTAATTATAATACACAATTATGGTATAACAATGTCAAACGAGGACTCAGCTGCCAGGAAAGAAGGGATAGACTCGAGCATGACAATTGGTGCAACATAAGCTGATGCAGCAAGTTGTTAAGATCATGTTGTCTCCATGACTTATACATTTGAACATAAAAGAAAGGTAAATTTGTGCATGTATTCCCGTTTTTTAGTTATTTTCATCTGTCATTTTAAATTTAGGTTTCTCTCTCTCACATACAAATAAACAAATATATAGATGTATTTGAATTTATTTATTTTATATTTAGGTTGTACATACATATCTTTTATAGAATTATAATATGTCAACTCAACAAATATCCATTAGTTGATGCAATCTAAAAAATTAATATCTATCCAACGATGGAAGCATAGGGTGAAAGAGGACTGCCTAGTATTACTCTAGCCCTTCGAGATCTGATGCATCAACGCAGGTGCATCCTAAATCGATACACATCTTTAAAAGGGTTTATTTATATTCTCAACAAAAAAGCTGATTGCTAAGACTGCATTGCGGCAATGGAGCCACAAAAATTATTGATGTAAACCACCAGGTTGACAGGGTCGCATATTCATTCCGTCATTGTATTATTTGATACATTGAGTGTTTTCTTTTCTCATGAATTTTGTTTGAATTAACGCCAAAGAATCAATCTTTTGACAACATGATTGATAATTAACTTAGTGTATTAATAAAAGAAGTAACATTTGCGTCACAAACACAGAAAAAAAAATGTGATGCGAAAAAATGTAGATCTGAGAAGGATCGAGTTTGGTAATCGGAATTGGTAGTCATAGACAACAGAATAGATCCAAAATCAAACTAGGAAATCCATCTAAAGATTGTTATTTCCCCTCTCGAGACAAAGAAAACAACTATTTCTATGCAGCAACTAATGCACCAACACATAATCAAAATGGTAAATGAAAACTTTAAAGAATGTAACAAATGAATGGCAGCAAGAAAAGTACTGCTACCCACAAAAGCAACTAAGGAATCATTAAGATTGTCATTTGCTAATGGTACTATTTTTTTTCCATCTGTTTGGAACAACAAATAGTCAGTGACCATGAGAATTTGCAGATTCTCATGTTCAAGCAATTAAGAGCACAATCGAATGCACAACATGCATTCCCCTTCAGGCAAGACAATAAATAGAATTTGCCATCAGATTCCAACCCTGTACAACTTGTGGTATTCTTGTGGAACAGTGAGATTCACAGAGTATGTAGCACAAGCAGCTGCTGAATCTACTTGATGTTGCTCAACTGTGAAAAGATTAGTAAGAAACAATCCCATGCTTGGTTCATGTGGATTTTAATGCCAATTTCTTGTTGGTCAATTCCAATTCTTGCTGCTCCTCGAGATATCTTTTTGCCGTGGCAGTCACTATTTTCACGAAGAAGTTCATGAGCATAAGCCATATGAAAGTATTCCATATTGTGGTAAAGGACAGGTTCCACTGCTTTGCCTAAAAGAACCAGGAAGTACAGTTCAATATGGTACCACAAAAGAAGTGCCTGCCTACATTGAAAAAGTAACAAAAATTTGATCTACCATTCCATCCGAGAGAGTGGGTTCTGGAACTGGAGTTGATAAATACTTATTCTGAACCATGTGCAATTTGTCAATTAAGCTGGGCAGCACTGACGAGAAACCAGGGATGAGGCCAAGCACCCATATCAACTCATTCTCCAACCATTCCAAGAGTTGATTATTGCACAAAGAAACAATAAAAACTGTCTGTAAAAGCATACAAAAGCTTAGTCCAATCATTCAGGGCAGCAAAGCTACAAAGCAAAATCAATCAGAAATGCTGAAAAATAAAGCAAATAATCATAAGAACATTGCACCTTACACCACTATAAATTTAGATGTATCAGCTTTTCCTACAACCTTGATGCTTTGAACAATCCTTGTTTGAATCACCTATAATTACATGGAATCTGGCCTATTGGGGAAAAGGAAAAAGTTCCAACAGCTAGGGAGTGGGTGTCTGGGTGTATCAGATTATCCATGTGGAAAAAAAGGACCTCAGATCCCTTTTTCCATACTGCTGAGTACCATGTGAGTGTTAGCGATTTTCAGTCTCCTATTCATCTTTGGTCCCCTCCTGCAGACATTGTTCTGATGCCACTCCACTGCTGATCTGCTGCTGCCTTGCTGTCATGGCCTTAGCTGGAATTGCCTAAGGCGTGAGGCACCCTTGCGGCCAAAGACGCGAACTTAGCTTGCGTTGCCTAAGTCGCGAGTCACCCTTGCGGCAAAGACGCGAACTTAGCTTGCGTTGCCTAAGTCGCGCTTCACCCTTGCAATATTGCTCCGCAAGGATCGGCCCACTTGTAACCTCTCGCAGGTCCCGAAGGACCTGTAAAAGAGAAAGTTGGTTAGTTCGAAAGAACGAGCAACTGACAAGTCCCGAAGTCTCACGAAAAGGGGAAGCTTTACAAGCAATTCAACGAGCACCTTGCGTGCACAAGAGAAAAGAGAGAGAGGGAGAAAACAAGGCTTTAGAAGGATGAACGAACAGCTGCAAGCCCACAAACAGCCACTCACCTGGTCCCGGGCGCGAAAACAAGTTCCCGTAAAGGCCACGTGCAAACTTGCGAAAGAGAGTTCAACGCCCGGTATATAACCGAAGCCCCATCCAGCCCTATGCCATCCGGGGGTTTCAAAGGGGCTGAGATGGCTGACGTATTGGTGAGCGGAGGCAGATTGCAGAAATCAGCCCGCGGCATGCGAAAACGGAGCTGTTTTGGGGCTGTTTTGCTCGGTTCGGTGAGCGATCGCTTTGTAACGGTGTAGCTTGTTCGAACTTACATTTTCACAAGCAAAATGACCCAAAACCAAGAGAAAACATGCTGTCAAGCAGCTGTACATGTAGGTGTGAGCGACGAACGGTTCGTTGAACGGAGTTGTTGCGGGTGCGCGACGACCGTTCGTGACATTCTCCCCCACTTAAACTGTCGATGCCCTCGTCAACGCTTGTTGGTAGTTGTTGATGACTTCTTCTTCATGTCGCAGGGCATCTTCAGGCTCCCAACTGGCTTCAGTTCGGGGAAGCTTTCGCCACTTCACCAAGTACTCTGTCTGCTCAGCTCCGTTGGGTAGCTTTATCTTGCGGTCCGCCAGAATGGTTTCCACTCGCTTCTCGTAGGAGGCTGTGATGGGAGGTAGCCGAGTTGGAACACTTCGGGAAGCATCTTGCGGATCTGAGTGGTAGGCTTTTAGGTTGCTGGCGTGAAGAACGTTGTGAATTTTGAACCACGCCGGCAGCTGCAACTTGTAAGAGACGTTGCCTACCCTGCTGATAATTGGGAAGGGCCCTTCATACTTGCGCACCAATCCTTTATGGACTCTGTTCCTAAAGAATTGGAGTGATGCTGGTTGGAGCTTTACCAACACCAAATCGCCTCGTCTTCCCAAGTCTGCCCACTTCTTTATTCTTTTTGCCGCCTTCTCCAAGTAAGCCCGCGCAATATCTGAATTTCGATGCCACTCCTTTGCGAAATGATAGGCTGATGGACTACTCCTAGTATACCCAATTGCCATGGTGTGCGAAGTCGACGGTTGTTGTCCTGCGATGATCTCGAAGGGGCTCTTGTTGGATGCAGAGCTCCGCTGCAAGTTGTAGGAGAATTGGGCAATGTCCAACAGCTTCACCCAATCTCGTTGATTGGCACTCACGTAGTGCCGGAGATATTGCTCCAAGAGCGAGTTTATCCTTTCAGTCTGGCCATCCGTCTGGGGGTGGAGGCTTGTAGAGAAGTATAACTTTGACCCCAACAATTTGAATAGCTCGGTCCAGAATCGTCCCAGGAACCGAGCGTCTCGATCGCTAATGATATTGTGCGGGACTCCCCAATACTTCACTACATCCTTCATCATCAGCTTGGCCGCCTCCTCTGCTGAACAGTGTAGGGGAGCAGCAATGAAAGTTGCATACTTTGAAAATCGATCGACCACCACGAGTATCGATCCGAGTCCCCTTACAAGTGGCAAGCTTGATATGAGATCCAAGGAAATGCTCTCCCACGACCTTTCTGGTACGGGCAACGACTCCAAAAGTCCCACTGGCTTCCGCTGCTCCACCTTGTCTTGTTGGAAAGTAAGGCATGTTCGAACATATTCCTCCACATCAGTCCCCTTCTTCGGCCAGTAGAAAAGGCCCTCTCAACGAGAGCCAACGTTCTGTGAATGCCTGGGTGTCCAGCCCAAAGGGAATCGTGACACTCTTTTAAGAGCTCACGCCTTAAATTGTCCACTCGGGGAACATAAACCCTATTCCCTTTTGTGTAAACAAGTCCCTCCTGGACCCAAAATCGTCGTGCCTTGCCTTCTTTGATGAGCTGCATCAGGATAACTGCCTGGGGATCACTATATAGTCCATCCCTGATTCGGGAAAGGAAATTGGAGTGCAACTGACTTGCTTGGCCTCTGCCCTCCAGTTGTACGGCATTCACGCATTCCACTTTCCGACTCAGCGCATCGGCCACGACATTCGCTTTCCCGGGCTTGTACTCCATTGCCATATCAAATTCAGCCAGGAAGTCCTGCCATCGCGCCTGCTTTGGGGAGAGCTTCTTCTGAGTTTGGAAATAGCTCAGGGCGATGTTGTCCGTCCTCAGCACAAATCGTGACCCAAGGAGGTAGTGTCGCCAAACTCGTAGATAGTGGATCACTGCTGTCATCTCCTTCTCATGCACTGGATACCGCCGCTCGGTCTCGTTGAGTTTGCAGCTCTCGTAGGCCTCCGGATGACCCTCCTGCATGAGTACTCCCCCGATAGCGAAGTCCGAAGCGTCTGTATGGACTTCAAAGGGCTCTCCATAGTCCGGCAATTTGAGCACCGGTTCTTCCAGAACAGCAGCCTTCAGATCTTGGAATGCTATCTCATATTTGTCAGACCACTTCCAAGGCTGCTCCTTCAACAACTCCGTCAATGGGGTTGCCCGCTTCGAATATCCCGCTATGAAGCGTCGATAGTAATTGACGAAACCAAGTTAGGATCTCAACTCTGGCACCTTCTTTGGAGTTCGCCATTCCGCAACTGCTTGCACCTTCGACTTATCCATCCGAATGGAGCCATCACCGATTCGATGCCCCAAGAATAAGATCTCAGTTTGAGCAAAGTAGCATTTCTCCCTTTTCACGAACAAAGTGTTCTCCCTGAGAACCTTGAAAATGGTCCGAAGGTGCTTGACGTGCTCCTCGAGCGTTTGACTGAGACGACGATATCGTCTAGGTAGACGACCACGAACTTATCCAAATACTCCTTGAATAGCTGGTTCATGAGAGTGCAGAATGTGGCCGGAGCGTTGGTCAAGCCGAAAGGCATCACCAAGAACTCAAACGCTCCATACCTGATCACACAAGTAGTCTTCGCTTCGTCGCCTTCAGCAATGCGCACCTGCCAATACCCCGACCGAAGGTCGAGTTTTGAGAAATACTTAGCCTTGCCCAATTGGTCGAACAAGTCCGCAATGAGCGAGATGGGATACTTGTACTTCACTGTTACTTTGTTGAGGGCTCGGTAGTCGACGCATAATCGGAGGCTCCCATCTTGTTTCTTCTAGAAGAGAACTGAAGCTCCGAAAGGTGCTTTAGAGCTGCGGATGAGACCACCACTTAGTAGTTCACCTAATTGCTTCCTGAGTTCTGCCAACTCTAGCGGGGGCATGCGGTAGGGTGGTCTCGCCTCTGCGTGGTGGAAGAGTCTTCGGCAACTCGGGTGGCATAACGTCTTTGAACTCTTTTAGGACGTTCGCCACCACAGCAGGTTCTTGAATGGCCTCCTCGTTGAGTGGCTCTAGCTTCATAGCAGCCACAAATGTCAATTCGCCTTTTCGCACCCCTTTCTTCAGTTGTAATGCCGAAATGTGTTGGGGCTCCTTAGTTCCTCTCCGAGAGACGAGAACCACGCAGGGGTCATCACCTCCCATAATACATAGGGAGTTCAAGAACGGCATCGGCACCAACTTCACCGCGTGCATAAACTTCATTCCAAGAATCACTTGGAAGTCGTCCAGTAGCACGGTCATCATGTTGGTGTTCCCGCTCCATGTCCCGATTTTGATGGGAACTCCCTTCGCTAACCCGGAGATTCGCCTGGCCTCCGAGTTCACCGCCTTCATTCGGCTTGGGCTCTTCTCCAAGATCAACCCAAGTCGCTGTGCTTCACGATCGGCTATGAAGTTGTGGGTAGCGCCCATGTCCACCATTGCACCGGTCGTTTGGCCATTTAGCTTGATGTCCACATACATCAGCTCACTACTTCCTGCTTTTTGTACCTTTGTCTTCATGCTCTCCCCCACTTGACCCCGCATAGCATTCAACAAACGCATTACTCCCATTCGGGGTCCTTGCGACTCCTCGTCGTCGCTGCTGGATTCAGAACTGCTCGAACTAAGAGTAACAGCTTTGCCCTTGTCCGATCGACGGGGGGGGTGGGTGTGGATGGAAGCCGTCAAAGCATTGAGTGCCTGTTTTTGTGGGCACTCCCTCACCATGTGCGGTCCTCCGCACAAGAAGCATCCTCCCGATTTTGAGGCCTTGCCTTTCGGGTTCGGCCCTTTGTAGGAGCTCTTCTTCTTTTGCTCGCTCCCGAGCTACTTCCCTCGAGAATGTTTTGGAGGGTGATTGCCTGAAGATTGTTTCCTTCTTGCTGGGTCTTCAGAGGAAACAAAGTCGGTGAGCCTTTCTACAGCAGCAATTGCGCCGACCACATCGGTAACATTCCTTCGATTTAGCTCCTGTTGAGCCCATGATTTCAAACCATCGAGGAAGCTGAACAACTTGTCCTTCTCGGACATGTCCTGTATGTCCAGCATTAGTGCAGAAAATTGTTTCACATAGTCTCGGATAGTGGTACTTTGGCGGAGTTGTCTCAACTTCCTTCTTGCGATGAACTCTGTGTTCTCCGGTAGGAACTGCGTTCTCAACTCCCGCTTCAAGTCCTCCCATGTGTCGACTCGACACCGACCTTGTTGGATCTCCTCCCAACGGGTTCACCACCAAAGTTTCGCATCTCCGTTCAGATACATTGTTGCTATAGAAACTTTGGTATCTTCAGAATCGGGCCTCGTAGCTCGGAAGTATTGTTCCATGTCGAACAGAAAGTTCTCGAGCTCTTTGGCATCTCTGGCCCCTCCGTATCCATGAGGCTCAGGTGCCCTCAAATTTTGTGGCGGTGCAACGCGGGTGTTCCCTCCTCCCGCATTTAGTGTTCTTGTGAGCATGGCCACCTTAGCAGTGAGTTCCGCCACAATATCCTGTAAGTGTTGCACGAAGTCTTTGGTGTCATCAGACAGTCGGTCGACTACGGCCTCGACCTTGTCGATCCTGGACTCCGCTTCCTCTTGCGAGCTCTCTACCCCAACAAGCCTTTGTTGGCCATGGTAGAGTTCCTCCATGCTCGCTTCAAGAACATCCAGGTGGGTTTCCGCCGTTGTGAGTCTCTCCTTGTGGCTCTTTTTCCCAGTTAGCGCTCCAGATTGCGCTTCCTCCACTCGCGGAGAGTAGCCAACTTCTCGCTCATCATGTTCGCTGTCGCGCTCCTCTTGAGCGGCTCCAACAGCATGAGAGCGAGTGTGCACATGCAGCCCACCTGCGGCTGCTTGGAGCAAGGGTCCGGTTTGCCCCGTCTTGCTTGATTCGCCACGATGCTTTGCCATGGCGAAGTTGCGAAGTTCGTTCGCTGCTCGCTCGAAGTGCTTGCCCGCTCTGATACCACAATGTCACAGCCTTAGTTGGAATTGCCTAAGCCGTGAGGTACCCTTACGGCCAAAGACGCGAACTTAGCTTACGTTGCCTAAGTCGCGAGTCACCCTTGCGGCAAAGACGCGAACTTAGCTTGCGTTGCCTAAGTCGCGCTTCGCCCTTGCAATATTGCTCCGCAAGGATCGGCCCACTTGTAACCTCTCGCAAGTCCCAAAGGACCTGTAAAAGAGAAAGTTGGTTAGTTCGAAAGAACGAGCAACGGACAAGTCTCGAAGTCTCACAAAAAGGGGAAGCTTTACAAGAAATTCAACGAGCACCTTGCGTGCACAAGAGAAAAGAGGGAGAGGGAGAAAACAAGGCTTTAGAAGGATGAACGAACAACTGCAAGCCCATAAACAGCCACTCACCTGGTCCCGGGCGCGAAAACAAGTTCCCGTAAAGGCCACGTGCAAACTTGAGAAAGAGAGTTCAACGCCCGGTATATAACCAAAGCCCCATCCAACCCTATGCCACCCGGGGGGTTCAAAGGGGCAGAGATGGCTGATGTTTTGGTGAGCGGAGGCAGATTGCAGAAATCAGCCCGCGGCACGCGAAAACGGAGCTGTTTTGGGACTGTTTTGCTCGGTTCGGTGAGCGATCGCTTTGTAACGCTGTAGCTTGTTCGAACTAACATTTTCACAAGCAAAATGACCCAAAACCAAGAGAAAACATGCTGTCAAGCAGCTGTACATGTAGGTGTGAGCGACGAACGGTTCGTTGAACGGAGTTGTTGCGGGTGCGCGACGACCATTCGTGACATTGCGGTCATTAAATGTCTCACAGAAGCAAGTGAGACAGTGAATATGGGGACAGACATTGCAGTTCTAGGCCAGTGAACCCAGAGCTTGGAGCACATCTGGATCATTCATGAGATCATGGATTTTGCAATGCTTGGTGTTGCTCTTGTTTGCTGCAGGATGTCAAAGAAGGGTCGGGATTGGCAGCAGTGGTGGTGGCAGAGTAGATGGACAGGAGGATGAAGGATACAGAACGTTGAGTGAATGGCCATGGCAGCAGACACGGCATCAACGACAGCTCTGACACATTGCAGAGATGAGCACCATGTGGAGATGGCATGTTGGGTAGCTAATATGAAAGCCAGCAGTGGTAGAGGGAGGGAAAGGCAGTGAGGATGGAGCAGAAATACAGGCAGCTAACTTATGTGGTGCTCAAGGATGCAAAGATGGAGGAGCACCTACTATTTCCACCCTAGAGGTCCACAGCCAACCAAGGGACATACATCATGCCCTCGACTTCACAGGTCACTGTCATAGATGAATCCAAATACATGGGTCTTGATTGAAATATGTACAACTAGTTTCATTTGGAAATGTGTTTGCATCTCATAGATTGACAGTGGAATCCTGTGGAAAAAAATTTCATTTGGAAGTTCTCTCCAAAAGCCAAATGGGCCCTAAAATACATCACAATATTTGTTGAACAAACGAAAGCAATCTCACTATTTTTTATATATATTACAGAGAAAGTCAATAAAACATAAGATAATAAGTGAATGAAGAATCAAATACCATCAAGGATAAAATGATCACCTATTTTATAGGAATGCAGTTCTAATAGAAGATCAAGAAATTACCTGAATGTGAGTCTTTATCAATGCCTTTCCAATCAAGGTTGCCACAAAGAATTTCCAAAATGAGATTCCAAATTGCCCACACATGATACCAGCGAGATCAAAAAGTGGGTTCGGCACCTAAATTGAAGCACCATTTACACGATAGTGATGCAATTTTCATGTAACAATCTTGTATGTAACTCCGGAAGCTCTACTAAAAAAATACTAGGAACTGATAATTTCTTCAATTAGAAAACTGTTTACTTATTAAGAACTAAAATTCAACAAGCAGAAGGACAAAAAGGAACATTTATCCTTAATGGAACTACTACTGAGCCCATTGACTACCTATTCAAGATCTGAAAGAAACAATTTTTAAGATAAATACTTGGGAGAATATGCATGTAATATGCAGGTGAAATATTATACTTGTTACATGGAAAAGAGAGGAAGCTTACTGAAGCAAGTACTAATATTGTCAGGAAGTTAAGATGCTGAGAGTGAGTGAGTAGCCAGATCTTAATTTGCTTCAAAGAAGAAGATACAAAACCATCTGTTGATGAAGCCGGACTAATCTCCTCCATTTCCAAATTGCTTCCAGACAAGCGTGCTGCATTGCCTTTTGTGTTAGACAAACTGATATCAAACTGACCATTCTAAGATTGGAATTAAAATAAGATATCAGTAGGAAAAGATTACCAAAACTGTAAATGCCTATAAATCCTGGATACTTAACTAAGCAAAATACCAGATCATAGAATATAACAATAAAACTGAAGATTTTGTTTAGAGTAAAATGAAAAAAAAGAAAGAGGATAACAATGATGTATCTAAGAAAGATGATACAGCGAATCTAATACTTAGCTACTCAATATCGTTCATTCAGTCGATGCACCATTACTGATTTGGATGACAAAGTTGCATTCTGCATTTAGTTCCTTCAAACTTATGGTTATCAAGAAATTATCCACCGTACATGATCCAGTCCATGATAACAGCATTTATTTTGTGATTAAAAATCTGATGGCATATTATCATATCACAGGCACATCTGTTATAGGCTTATAGCTCTTTCGAAAGACCATGTTTAAAGGCCTGATGTCCATAAACAGATGGAAAACCTTAATCTAAACTATGAGAAAAGGTAGCAATCTAATAGCTTGGTATTGTGGTAACAGGCACATATTCATGCCAATAGCTTACTAGCATCAGTACTGGTATCAAGTGCCTTAGAGTCTTAGACACATACTGGCTACATACCATGAAGTCAGTGATGACAAATTCATACAGGCCCAAGAGTAGTATTCTTCATTTCCCAACTTGCGATAGTACCTCTCAGTACCATATAAATGCAGCTGCCCACTAGTCTTTGTAATTGCCATCTTGGCATCATCAATCAACTATTCTTTTCTTTGATCGTGAATGCACAAACACAACTCCACTAATGCCAAGAAATAAAGGATCCATTGGAAGATGAAGTCCCACTTCTTATCTCAAAGAGTTAAGTTCAACTTTTTCTTATTTCTATCAAGTTCGGGAGTAAAATCTGCCGTATACTAGGTCTATATGACATTTATATATACTTTTCACTCTGAATAAAATTGCAAAAAAATAATCCTTTCTCATGTTGATAAAGAACAACTAGATGTGAAAAATTAGTAAAAGTACTAACAAAGAGAGCATAGACAAGTGATGTTAGATCACAATAAAAGGTTTTATCCTCTTCTCTTGCACTGAATGATGTACTTAGTTTTCGTAATTCTATATGAACACCAACAAATTCCATAGAACGTATATCTTGTATTAATATACTTTAGTATAGCTGATTGCACTAAAACTCAAACAGTTAAAGACCTGATCAAGGTATGAAAGTCTGATTTTACCCATAAGCCATTTAGTCCATCCTTTATTCTTTTGAAGGTTTGAGCTCAGTATCTTTGTGCCTTCAAATCAAATTTCAGTAGAGATGAAGAGATTACAAAAGAAAATTATTACTTCCCAGATAAATCTTCCTATGTCCATACAGATACCCAAAATCTGATCGTCCTACTTACAGTATATGTGGTATTTGGTCAAGAATTTCTCCAAAAGTTTGGCTTTGAAAAATTTTCACCTCAATTGTAGATTAATGACACAATAATATTATAGAACGATATTGCTAATATAGGCATGAAGACCATATAAAAGTAAATGATATTACTTTAGCTCTAAAACAATAACAAAAAACACTGCACAAAGATGCCATATCACAAGAATCTAAATCATGGTTTATGTAATTCAGATAGAAAGGATACCTGCTCTTGAGATGAAATAAGGAGGAAGCTCTCCAAGGGCAGTACCCAAACCCCAAAGAATGGCCTCTAGCTGAACCTGAGGGAGTATACTGCTGATTGGAACCTTAACTAGGGAACCTGGTAATGATTGATATAATGGTGGACCGAACTCAGAACAGTTCTTTTCAAGCCATGAAGGTCGCCTTTTCAACTGTATTGTATCATATGGAGCACTTTTAAGATCAACTCGACCACACTTCATGGCCTTGATTGTAAAAAATGCAATATGGGGACCCAGATACAACACAAATGTGTGCAATCCAGACCCTGAAAAAAGCAAGAAAAGTTATGCATCATGATGAACCAGTTCCATATCTCATACAACTGATGAATACAAAAGTCATGAAGCCTAGAATTATTTAATTAGTGTTAAGAAGCACAAGAACTTTCATGCATCTTATTTTGATTATTTAATTATTTAATTAAATAATCAAGCACATGAATTATTTTGTGCATTAAACAAATAAGAATTATTTAATTATACGATAGCTCTAATGGAGTCAAGGCATCTAATGAAGACAATTAACAGTCATATACAGATGTGCAAAAGTAAGCCTATGCATCAGTCATCTTTGTTATTTTGGTTCCGCTGCTCACTTCAAACATTATTTCATTGTGTATTAGCCTTGGAGCTGCAAAATATCTAGATAAGTTCTTCTCGATCTACTGAATCACACACAGGCTATACCATTAAAGTTAACCAGAGAAAAGATGCATTGCGAACCAAGATGATCATTAAGATGTCTCTTATATGGATGTTCTTTTCAGACTATTATCAGCCAAACAGCCAAAATCAATCTGTTCAACCTAATTCACTAAACTCCTACTTGCAAAATGCACTTACCCAGCCCAATTGATGATGCCACACCAAGTGCCACCCACCACAAACCAAATCTTGTATAGCGAATGAACTCCTGAACATGCTGCCATCATTGAAGTGGACACGGTGAACAACAAATAAAATAATAAATTTATTTCAACAACAAAGTATCAAGGTCAACTAAAATTCACAATAGATTGAACAAACTAGTAAACCTTGTTATAATTCCAACAGACGAGAGAATTTATTATCTCGTTGAATACTAATAATCTCTAAGTTACTTAAGCAACCTCCACATATAGAACACAACTACTATTATTGTTTCCATCCAGTACAATGTTGGATGTCCGAGAGAGTGAATACAATCACATTGCAACATTAGAAAATTGATTTCCTAAAGAAGAACATAATAATTCAAGGGGCAAATACCTTCTCGTTGGTGCCATCACCATTCACAAGAAAGAGACCAAAAGCTGCTAACAAGATAGTCAAACCCATAAGCCAACCACCTTTCTTTAAAACATATAGAAGTGTCTGCTTAAAGTATTGCAATATGGCAAAAAAGAAGAGCTGCAATATCTTGAAAGGTTGAGTTGTCAATGTCAATTTCTGTAGATCTCTTTGATGTTTCTCCTTAAGTTCTGCAGAAGAATATTGCAAGATTAAGATATAAAATATCTAAATGATTAAACATTGTTAGATTTTTTTAGGAACAAATAGCATTTTCATTAAAACATCATACAATGGTCAAATTTCAAATCGTTTATTATTCCTGTTCCAAAAAAAATTGCTATGAGATGTAAATGAATATTTGCTTTGACTGTGGAGCACTTGTAAAAGCACTGAATGTGGTTGATGGAATTACATTAATCCTAAGATTCATGTATCTTATTATAAAATTTAGAAAACTAAGGTGAAAAAAAGTCCAGATGAGAAGTTTATATGCAATTTTACTAATTCTAGCTCTTAAAATCAAATATTACAAAAGGACCAATTAAAATGAAAGCACCAATTATTTATTAGGCTTAGCGTTTCATTGAACAGCTAAAAGAACTCAAAACCTAAATAGGGACCCCTCTCAACTTATAACATCTAATAGACTGTTGCCAGCTGTTGCCTATCTTATCATAACCACAATTTTGTAAGGTAAAATCTACAAAAATCAAATATTAAGAATTGGTAAGGGACTCTTCTATAAGACCTAACCTTAAAAAATAAAAGGGGAAACAACATCAGAGACAAGATTTATGTGTTCTAGTTTGTGAGACTCCTCTCAGCAGATATATTCTAAGAAAAATATAGAGCCCTACATTTAGACTCCCAGTTAATCAAGATGCTTGCAGGATCAGGCTTGACCAGCCAAAGGCAACTCATTTAGTGGTCAAAATTTCTTGTAACTCACCATATTTAATAGACCACAAGCAGATAAAAACAGAGTCCTACAAAAATTCACGTTAGATATAGGAAGGTTTAAAAGTTAAATGTTTGCAATTATAACAAGCACAATATCAGCCTTTCAGGGAGGAGAGACGTTGGAGGTTGGGAGAAGAGAAGAAAAAATAGTGAAAGATGCTTTCTATTGTTTGACAAGAATAATTAGATACATGTGGATAGAAACAACTTCTCTCGTTTGGTTACAAACATTCGAAGTATAGGAAAACAGAAAGAACAAAGTTCTCTCCCAACCTGTCTTTTCTGTAGTTCTATCTAAAACTTCTTTTTCTCTCCCCAAAAGTGGAGAGACCATGATAAATAATTTAAAGGTATCCCATCCACTCTTGCCTCTTTTCTTCTCTTCTCTCATTGCTTAATCTTCTTTTACCTACCCTTATTTTCTTCTCGTTTCTGTTCTTGCCATTCTTTTAAATCTTTTCAAGTAAACAAGCAGAAATTTTTCATATGAATGTAGACTATAACAGCTCGCCAACCATTAAGAATCAATAGAATCCATAATTCCTAATTCATCATTAGTAAACTGAGAGAAGCCATCATTATGCTGCTGCTTCCTTTTTCCAACTAATCATTGAAAAGGAATTAATGTAAATAAACTGCATGTTCAAGATAATAGATGGAGAGGCACATGAAAATTGCCTAGGATGTTTAACATCCATTGTTGTCAAAAGGGAAACTAATATCTACAGTTAGCAATTCATGCCTCTATAATCTGACATACTAGGCTAGATTATGCAAGTAACCAACAAAAACATTTATCACAGACAACTCATAGTCACATAGCCTAGAATGTACCATCATACTTTGGCAAGCCACCAGATCCATTAACTAATTACAATTATTCATTGAAATGGCAATGAAGCAACATTAGTATAAAGTCACAGAACAAATTGGACTTATAATCAATATTAGAATGTGTGTCCCCCCAGAGAGGTTTTGTAGGATAGCAAGGAATGGGCTGGATGGTCAGATTGGACTGCTAAATTGTTTGTTTGATTGCAAATCTAAAAGCC